>NC_090654.1:94873712-95179835 GCF_040937935.1 Hyperolius riggenbachi
TCTGCCGCTCTGCGCTCCGCTATGGATAGGTGAGTGGATGCGGGCAGGGGGGGCGAGCGGAGGAGGCGCGGGGGGGTCGGAGGAGGTCGGAGGAGGACGAGCGCGAGCAGCGGATGCGCGGCGATGCGGCGTCGGGATTCGGCGGATTCGTATAGTGGAAAATGGCGTCGGGATTCGAATCCACGAATCTCGAATATTTCCTAATATTCGAGGGATTCGTGGATTCGCCGAATTCGTCGTCCCACCCCTACTTTTAATCATCTTCTTTAAAAAAGACAAGGCTTTATGATGGCATAAAACCGTAGTATAAAAATAATACACCAAGATTACTTATCCAGTCACTGCAGCAGCAAGGAGGTGCGGAGGTATAGTCGACGGCCGTTTCGCCCCCAAATCAGGGCTTTCTCGAGACCGAACAATATTATTTAAATCACTTTATCTCCCAAGTTTTCTCCTATGAGATAATTTTTCATCTTCTGTTTACAATAACTTTCCAGCACTCTCCAATAGAGAAGTGTAGGCGAAGAGTACAGTGAATATTACTCTGAATGTTGTCTTGCTTTCTGGTGGGTTAAACTTCACTTTATTGATAGGCTGTAAAAATGTCACCTAGGAGAAAACTTAAGAGAAAAAGTGAATTGAATATGGGCCACTGGATTCTAGTGCTGAAAGGTCAGAACGCTCAAACACATACATTCTCGTATAAGCTGTACCTTTGTCCCAGAGTAAAATGCACTATAAGTTACTTTTTTTCCTATGTCCCTGTCCATTACAGTAGGAGGTAAAAATATGACAATGCTGCTGACTAGCTTTGGACTAGTCCATCTCTGTGTTCAATAGACTTGTACGTCTTTTTATCACTCTTATTATCTAATATCCTTCCCAGATCCTTATCATCTAGAATGGGGGGAAAAAGTTGTCGGCTCAACACATTCTTTCTCCTTTCAAGTGTATAAAAGTGGGCGGGGTTTAATTTCTAATGCATTTTGCTATGTGATTGTGTTGTGGCAGTGCTTAGCTGAGGGAGATATTGCTGAGTTGTACAAGTGAAAATTCTTGCAGCAGCGTTTATTTTTACCTTCACTAACCAAATAAAACAGAATACCTAAGCAGCTCGGGGTGACTTAAAACTACTAGGAATGTATAGGGGACTAAAAGAGACTGAAATGCCCTCTAACTAAAAAGCAGTGCTTGGTGTGATTTGTCTTCTTAAACAGAAGGTATTCGCGATAATTCATCTTAAAGTGAACAACTGTGGTTACCCACAATGCACCGCTACTAAATATGCAAATTATCTATTTATGCCCCTGAAGTTGGAAGTGCTTTTTGGTCTCTTTTAGTCACTATACTTTTCTAGTAGTTTTGGGTTACCCCGAGCTGCTTGGGTATTCTGTTGTTCTGATCTAAGCCCTATCCAATAGAGCCATATCAATACCTACCATGCACTGATGAGAGCCAAAAGTCCAAAACAGGCTGCCTGCATGTTGGGTTGATGTGGCTCTGTAAATTTTTAAGCTATAAGCGTGCTATACACCAGCGGTTCTGGATTTAAGCCTGGCTTGAGGGGCATAAAGATATAATTTGCATATTCAGTAGCGGTGCATTGTGGGTAACCACAGTTGTCCACTTTAACCATTTCACCTCGAAGGGTTTTTAAAAACAATGAAAATGTATTTCATTTTTCTATGGGAAGGTGTATAATAGGGTATTTGGATGTGGTTTTACTTTTTGGCCACAAGATGGAGATACAGAGTTAGTGTGTTCTAAAAATAGAAACAGAACCAAGTGTTTGTATTTGTTTATATTTGTGTAAATACAGGGATGTAGATACTCGTGCTGGGGGAGGTGATTAAGCTGGATTATTGCAAATACCTTCTGTTTTAAGGAAGCAAATCAAAATAACCAAATAAAGTGATCTATCTCACGAGATTTAGATTGTATAACTTGAGGTGGCCACACACCATACAATTAAAAGATCTCATTTTTTGCCAATACAATAATTTTGATCGGTTTTCCTGAAAAATTACAAGCTTTTCTTTTGGAGATTGGACATGTTGGAAATTTCAGACCAACTTTATAAAGAATTGTATGGTGCGTGATGGATTGTCAATTACTTGATGTACAGTTCCTATCAATTTTTTTCTGAGCTTTCAAGAATTTTATTCATAATTGGGGAAAAATTGAAAATGGGTGTGTGGTACATTGGGCAAATTTTTGAATTGTTACAATCAGTCAGAAAAATTGATTGCTATTCTTGAATTGAACAGATATTTTAAAAATTGCATGGAGTGTAGACACCTTAAAGAAAACCAGTCTTCTGTGATGTCTTTCCAAGCCCAAGCCTGCCCCCATGTGGCTCTGCTTTCCTGCTATGTATCTTCATAACAGGAAAGCAGAGCCAGGAGGAGGCGGGTTTGTGCTTGAAAAGACATCACAGAAGACTGACTCAGCTATAATCGTTACAGGGCAAAGATAGACTGAATGCTCAGTCAGAGATTTTATCAGAGCTGATAACAAGAAGACTGAGTAGTGAAAGATAAAACAAAGAGCAGAGTAGGCATTTACTGTCATGTTCCCATTGATATATATATATATATATATATATATATATATATATATAGTAAAATACTTGAGGGTGCTTTGTCTCTGGTTCTCTTTAAGTATTTGAAAATCACTGTGTAGCCCAAGGGTCAATGTATAAAATAAACAGTAACAAATATAATTCTGACGAGATTCAAAAATTCAAATTTGTGTTCCAGACTGTTGGAGGTGTGGTCTCCTGTACAGGCTGTCATATGTTATGCAACTGTGTCAGATATGCATGCATGAAAAAAGGGCGCCATGAAAAAATGGCCTGGCTGGATAACAAAATGGCGTTGGTGGATAACAAAATCTGATAACGATAAACATCGTTGCCAAACTTGGTTAGCGATAAATACCGTTGTCACAGACGGGAAATAATAATGAAAAGATATTAACGTTAAAAATCATTATGTAATTCAGCAATACAGCTTAACTTAACCCTACTCTCACACAGAACCCTCCCCAGGTGGTGCCTAAAACTAACCACTCCCCTGGTGGCGCCTAACCTTAACCCCCCCCCGGTAGTGCCTAACCCTAACCACTCCCCCCGGTGTGGTGCCTAACCCTAACCACTCCCTCTGCAGAAACACTCTTTTCCACATAGAAACGATAATATCTTTGATGACGTAAAATCTATACATACAAACAAAATAATATGATAAAACTATAACGTTGCAAGCTTCTAAAACAATAACATGCTTCAAAAACGTTAATGTTCTAATGTTGTTAACGATATTTATCGGGGAGACTTTTTTTCTGCATTTTTCGCCGTATTAATGATAGTTGCATTACAGTCTATGGCGGAGCCCTTTTCGTCCACCCTCAGCTGGAGCCTTTTTTTCCTGCTACCATCAGATACAAACAGGCCTTAATGAAAGACATAAACACTACTAAGAACATCAAAGCAGTAGCCAAAATTATACTGCTAGTAAAGAAAGTTTGTTTTTGTTACTAACTAATGTGTTGTTATAGACCAAATCAATTCAAAGCTCTAGAGGCAGATGAGTATTGGGAGTTTCTAGGCTGTGTTTTCTGTATTCATGTATTCGGGGACCAATTAAAATGTCAGTTAAAGCATTTAAAAAGAGAACAAGCTTTTCATTCAGGTTGTTTTTTTACATAAGTCTTTCAAGTCAGGTTCTTCACTCGGATTATATTCTTTTATTTTATGTATGAGAACACAAACAGTGCTACCAAATTTTATTTGAAAGAAAACACAAGGATTCTTTAAATTACAACTTTTTTAGATATAGAAATATAAATGTTGTTTTCTTTCTTTCTCTGGGTCCTTTAAATCCATTTAAAACCTTTTAATAAATCAAACTTAAGATTTTTGCTTGCATCAGAATGCCACATATACTGCTACATCCTCAAAGTAAGTAAGATGACTGTAGCCTTCATGGCATGCTTAAAAATTAGTGATTAACAACTCTGGCCATTTTCATTTCGCCATCAATTTTTGTTTGGCCCCCTCCATGCCCAGATCGCTGAAAAAAGCAGCTGCAAGCAGCCTGTCTCACCTCTCCTGGTTCCAGCGACCATCCTGCAGCCAGAGCCTCCAAGCACAGCTCTGCACTCAGCCCCGTGATGCCTAATTACCGGGTACCAGCTTGATGATGTCAAGAACTATATTGATGTTTAATATTTTTATAGTAAGAAGTCTCACTGACAGACAGTAAAAATCAGCTTTGGTTTATTTTCTTAACAAATGTCCTAAATTATCTTTCGAGCCGATTGCCAAATATTTTTCTATTTCTTTATTTAGCAGATTGCAGCACTGCACAGTGTACACTATGTTTTGCATTGTCCAAGTGATGACTTGTCATTTTCTAGTGTCCCTTGTAGTGTATTCCTTGGCTGATGATCCTCCTCTGCTCTTCCCATTTTGTGGAGTGAAGCTCCAAAGAACTGTGTACTCTGCAGGTGTCTATATGGTTCTGTTATGTATATCTACAGCTAGCTTTCTCCCTTAAAACAATGCCTTGTAATCTCAGCCTAACTCTTTATTAATCCAATATTCCACACCGCTATCCATAGCATTGCTGGCTTTCCAAGGTCAAAGGGTGCAAGTAATAGTTACCTATTACATTGGAGGGTTTGTACAATTGCTTCTCAGCCCATTTGACAACTTGTTAAGAAAAGCAATTCTTTGCCTGGGAAGAACAGTATGTATACTAAAAATACACTTACCGGCCATGGTCATCTTTTCCACCCCTTTTAGATGTTGCAGAAGTGTCTACTCATCCCAGCAGCTCTGGTAACTGTCATTCATTCCACTGGGCTAATACATGCCTAATCTGACCCACTCCCAACTCAGAGTGGATTGGCTGTCCTGGCTGAATCTCTGTACTATGCAGGCTTACTGCTATTTAAATCTGTAATTGGGGGATGCCATTTAGGGAAGAGTGGGTACATTTTTTAAGTGGTCTTGGGGAGAATTAGGATGATTTTGCTGGGGTGATGTGTGTGTGTGTGTGTGTGTGTGGGGGGGGGGGGGGGCATGTGCATGTGTGGAGCACTGTGAGTGCCAGTGGGAGGTTTGGCGGGTGTATAACAATTCCTGGGAAAGCATCGTTAAACATGGTTCTCCCCACTGGTCGCTTAGCAGTCGAATGGAAACACGCCTCAGTGGGGATTCACATTGATCTATTAAGGACCAATGGGGAGCCCCAATAGAAGAGCAAATAATAGGCATATTTGCCAGGGATCCTTATACAGCAGCACCTTAGACAGCAGCATGCCTAGTAAAATCATTGCCTCTTGCCCCCCGGTTTCCCATCGGTCATTGCACTGTCAGTTTACTGACCAACAGGAAACCCCATCAGGAAATTCACTGCTTTTTCTGGGAATAGATGTCTTTTAAAGAATCAAGGGTGCCCTAGCGGCAGAGTCGTTACTACAGGGTAGCAGCTCCTGCAACTGCAGGGGGCGCAGCGCTATGAGGGGGCCTCAACTACTAACCTTCCCTTTCTCAGATTAAAGTGTCTATCCTTTAAATCAAGTGTTTTGTGGCTACACTTGTTATGGGTGTGAAGATTAAGATAGCCACACTTGTTTTATGACCCTTGTGAGATGGACTCCCAGGCTGTGAGGGTCACCAAGGGTAGGCAAAGGAAGGGATGTGAACATTGAAGGGCCAAATCAAAGTTTTGCTGGGAGGCCCCATGTTTTGTAGTTACGCACCTGCCCAGTGGCACATTTAAAGAATCTTTGCAAGGGTCTACTGTAGTTTAGTATAGGCAGTCTAGTGACGGGTGCACGGAGGTGTGGCAGAAATCTTCAACCAAGGTCCAGAGGATATTGGTATGGGCCATTTCTAAAAGTATTGGCATGAGATCATTAATTAAAGCTAAGTATGTATGGTTATTCATTATGTTTTTATTTCAAATTTAACTTATTGTGAAAATGAGTAAGCAGTACCCCAAAACCCATATACCTGGGGGTGGGGGTAGGCATTAGGGGATCCCCCTGTTGTTCCCCAAACCAGGAGCCTACACCCATGGTCATGGGGGCTGTTATCCCCCACCTTCTCCTGGGCACTGGAGGTGGGGGATGAGCCTTGTCCATGGTATGGGGCTTTGGGGGAAGGGAAAGGTTTTGACCCCCCCCCCTTCCAGAGACCCACATAATTTTGATCATGCAAACTGCTAAAAAAAAGTGTTTCCTCTATTCTACCTAATGTACCTAGCAAATTTGGTGATTATAGCATGTTTGGGGGCTTTGCTCTTAACCGCTAAAGACGTCATCCTTCACTTTAATAAATTTTGCTAAACTGTTCTGATGACATTTTGCTGAACCATTGGATGTCTGAGAATTTTTTTTTCCCAAAGTCTGGCAGAGGTGTCCTAATTCTGCGTATACCTTAACATGAATCTAAACACAACTAAAATTGGCTGTTGTTTACTTACCTGGGGTTTCTTCCCCCTCCCCCATAGTCCATGGGGTCCCTTGGTGTCCTTTGAGCCCCCTCCGTTCTCCCGCTGGTGGCCAGTAGATGCAGCAAGTGTGCTTGGGTGGCCCCATCTCGATTGTGCGCCTTTCACTGGGAGTTCTCTGCGTACATGTGGTTCATTATTTTAAGATTGAGACAGGCGCATATACGGGGCCGCACATGTGCACTTGCCGCGTCTACTGTTTGGGCCGCAGATGTGAAATGGTAACCGTCTGGAGAACCGAGAGGGCACAAAGGCAACCCTACGGACTACTGCATACTACAGGTAAGTAAGAGGCGGCCTTTTCTAGTTGTGTTCAGGTTCACTTTAAGTAAATCTGCATGTCTTACTTGTATGTATATGGACCAATTTTACCGAAGTTTTCTGGGCTGCAGATCCCCTTGATTAAAATACAGGATTTAGAATAAGTGATCTAAGCACTCATTCAAAATCTTGGTAGCCAAGATCGCTGCCAGTGCCACCCTGACTTTAAGCAAGCAGGATCCACTGCACAATTTTGCTCTTTAAAAAAAAGATATGAAGGATCAGAGGGGCTCCAGTAGTATTGCATACCTCCATAGACTGAAGTGCATTCTGCGTTTAAGATGCCATCCATTTGGATGTTTTGAATTTATCTTATCCTACCTCCTCTTGAAATTCCACATGTTGATAGAGGTAAAGGACTTCCTGGTTGCTTCAAACCTCTGCAAAGAGAGAGACACAAGGGAGGAGCCTCAATGGTGTAGTAAAAATTAATAATAATGGAATGAGGAAGTAACATAACAAGGGTACTCACAAACCCAGGCTACGCAATACGCAACCTCTAAAAAAGCCTGTGCAGAACCCCTTTCCCTGCTTAGGTATGCGATATTCAGTTGTGGTGGTTGCACTCCCAACATGATTTTATTTAAGAAAGATCACACATAATAATCAACATACAACTGAGATGAACTGAGACTGTGAGATGTAGGAGGCCAAAAGTATAAAAGAATTATAAACAGTCAAAAAGGAAGAGGTAGGGGTTGACCTGAACAACCAAAAAATCCTTGATATAAAGTTTAACAGCATGCAGAATTTGACAGCACATTTCCTGGTACGCACCCCGCTTCCTCAGGTCAGTAATGAAGGTGCCTGCTGGCTGTAAGTGGTCAGGTATGTAAGCCTCATCCTCATTATGCCTTTTATCCTTTTTTAGGAGCCTCCAACTCACATCCTCTTGAAATTTAGATTTTTAGGGGAATTCCAATCTAGCAGAACACACAATGAAAACTTGTTCCCATACTCTGTATTGCCCATACATGTGGTATTTACCCACATGACCATACTTGTGAACAAAAACAAGCCCCCCCCCCCCCCCTCAGCTCACAGAACAGTATTGCTAGGGGGTCATGATTGCATGGAAATAATAAATCATCAAATTCATTTGTAACTGTTTATAGTGAAAGAAATTTCTACTGTGGATATGTAGGGCTGATCATTTACTGACGTTTTCAGAAAGAAACTCTGGAGTTGATTGAATTGAAGAACAAACATAGAACAATTGTACTTTTCAAGGAATCTACAATGTTCACATCTGCAGTAAAACTCTGACTTGAAAAACACATGGGCCCCCATTCAATTAACTTTTTCCTGAGTTTTATCACAGAATATGTTTTCACATCTTATTGATTAAATATGTTTTACTTTTCCAGCAGGCAAAGAAATACTGGAAATAAGTCTGATTTAAATTTTGAGCTCCTTTTTCAGTTTCTAAGTGTTAAAAATATATTGTGTAAATAAGATGAAAAGTTATTTCCTAAAATAAAACTTTTGCCCATACATCAGGCGACTTTGGTGGCCGATCAACCAACCAATTTGATTATTATCGAATTGGTTGAAAATAGGTGCTTCCAAGTGCAGACCCGACCAACGATTCGACCAATTTCGGGCCAAAATTGGTCGCGTTAGTCGATTGCGCCTGGTGCAAGATGTCGGGTTGAAGTTGGTTGATCGATTGGCAGGACAGCAGCCGATTTCAGAACAAGCGACAAAACAACGAAACCCTCACCGATTTAATGCTGAAATCAGGTGGGAATTGGCCTGCAGTATATGGGCAGATTCAACGAAGAGACAAATTTATCTCTAATCACATTCAATTAGAGATAAATTTGTCTCTTTGTCGTATCTGCCAATGACCTTCTGATGTATGGACACCTTTAGGAGAAACGTTAACTGAATAAGGGCCACAGTCTATTAATTTGTCAGTGCTCCATGCAAAGAGAAATTAACATGAAAAGGCCACTTAATTAATCCTATCACTAAGGCCCGGTTCACATTAGCGGTGGCCGTCCGGAATCGCCGTGCCGGAGCCGGACCGCTTTCAGAACGGACGGAACGGACGCACGGCATGGCAATGAAAGCCTATGCGTCCGTTCACATGCGTCCGTTCTGCCGGACCGGAGCCGGACCGGATCCGGGCCGGATCCGGACTCCGGCGTCCGTTCCAACATGCGCTATTTTTTGGTCCGGCTCCTCCGGCAGCCGTATCCGGAGCGGAGCCGGACTGCACCATCCGGCCAATACAAAGCAATGAGAGCCGGAGAGCGCACAACACACTGGCTACAAAAACCGGACGTTCTACCCCACTTCCTATGCATTTTGGATGGGGACCACATGGGCCCAGAGAAGAGTGGGGCAGCAGCGATTTCATGCTGGAGCTCTTTTTGCCAGCAACATGTCTGATATGTCTGAAGGAGGCGAACAACAGAGAGAATTCCCAGGTTTACGAGTAAAAAATGCCTGGATCCATGGTCCCAACTGCAGTCTCTGTATCCACGGATGGTCTCCACACGTCCACCTGTCTCCAACAATGACCCCAGACCCTTCTGCTGACCTCCCAGACCCCAGGTAATTAAAAGGATGTTATCTCCTTAAGAAACCGGATCCGGACCGCAACCGTGTTCACACCGCACGGAAACCG
Organism: Hyperolius riggenbachi; assembly: GCF_040937935.1. Classification (NCBI taxonomy): domain Eukaryota; kingdom Metazoa; phylum Chordata; class Amphibia; order Anura; family Hyperoliidae; genus Hyperolius; species Hyperolius riggenbachi. The sequence goes on from NC_090654.1 coordinate 94,883,187, forward strand.
GATGCAAACGGACCGGATCCGGACCGGATCCGGATAGGAACCGTACGGATCAGGTCCGGTCCGGATATCCGGTGCGGTTTTTACTAAACCGCAAGTGTGAACGGGGCCTAACTGTTCACAAATAAATTTTTTAGGCCTGATTCAATTCACTTTTTTCCCCAAGTTTACTCCTAGGTGAAATTTTCACATCTTATCAATAAAACGCCTTTTAAGCACCCAGTAAGCAAAATAATACTCTTTTGCTTTACTTTGGTGGTACCTTTTCACCTACTTTTTTTTTTGCACTTTTTCAATTGCAGAGGTCTGTAAAGTTATTTTAAACAAAAGATGAAAATTATCTCCTAGGAGAAAAAATAGGAGAAATATTGAATTGGATCAGGCACATTATCTTTAAAAGCTTATCTTGGTGTGATTAATTTCTTAGAGCCCAAAGGAAGTTTTGAGTTCCACCTTAATGTTCTGCTGAAGTTTTTTTTTTTTTTTACAGTTTTACTGCAATATCCACATCAAAGTCATGTAAAGATGTTCTCTTTAGTTATTTACTTTACATTTACCAGGTGGTTCTTATGGAACATTCAAATAAAACATCTCCTGTACATTTCATTCTACTTGGTCTATCAAGTGATCCTCATCTCCAGGTGGTCTTTTTTCTAGCATTCTTGGCGATGTATCTGATCTCATTGTCAGGAAACTTTCTTCTGATCATTGTGGTGAGCCTTAATCCAAAACTACAAATCCCCATGTATTTTTTCCTGTGTAACCTCTCCATCATTGATGTCTGCTTCTCCTCCACCATTGCTCCCATAATCCTGTTCAACACTCTTTCTGAGGACAGAAGTATTTCCTTATCAGGATGTGCAGCCCAGATGTTCTTCTCCCTAGCTTTTGGGGCCACAGAGTGCATTCTGCTGGCCATGATGGCCTATGATAGATATGTGGCCATTTGCAAGCCATTGCATTACAGGTCCATCATGAACAAAAAGATTTGTATAGGTTTAGCATTTGTAGCATGGACTACAGGGTTTGTAAACTCTATCATCCAAGTTATAATCACATTCCAATTGCCTTTCTGTAAGTCTCACCATGTTAACTCCTACTTCTGTGAGGTGCCTCCATTCCTTCGCATGTCCTGCAGAGACACAAGGATCAATGAAATAAGCATGTATATCGCTGCAGGGATAATGGTCTCATGTTCTTTCTTGTTGATTCTAGTCTCATACATACGGATTATCTCCAGCATCATAAAGATTCGATCTTCACAAGGAAGACATAAAGCATTCTCCACTTGTGCTTCACATCTCATTGTGGTGACTCTCTACTATGGAACCATTATGTTCAATTATCTACAACCCCACTCAGAATACACTGAAACAGACAAAGCAGTGTCTATCCTCTATACAGTGGTGACTCCAATGCTCAATCCTATTATCTATAGCATAAGGAATAAGGACATTAAAGGTTCCATAATGATGAAACCAACAGAAGAATCCCATCTCTGACATGTATATGAAGACTGATATAGACAGATGGTGTTAACATGATGTTGTGTTATCACACATTCCACCCTTACATGAAATCATGTTTTAGAAGAGACTTGAGGGAGGGAGACTATACTGTAAAGCAGTGGTTGGGTAGTGTAATGGTTAGGGGCTCTGCCTCTAACACAGGTGACCTGGGTTCAAATCCTGACTCTTGCTTTTCAGTAAGCTAGCATTTATTCAATAAGAAGTTCTTGGGCAAGACTCCCTAACACTGCTAGTGCCTACTGAGCGCAACCTAGTGGCTGCGGCTCAAGTGCTTTGAGTCCACTTTGACACACTTGCTTTAGACAAGACAAATAACTTTTATATTGCGCTTTTCTCAAAGTCAATCACGAAAGGGGCCAAAATGTACAACAACCTTAGCTGCGGCCAAATAGTTTTTTTTAATATTTAACATTTATTAAACAGTCTCAAACGGACATTTGTAAAAGTCTGTACCTGGTTTGGGCACACCTGCTTACACGCTTTTTGCATGCCTTGCTTTAAAAGGCACCTCCTTAAAAACACCTTGAAGCTTGGAAAATGACTTCAGCTAGCTTTAAATGCCGCACCATTTTTGGCAGTAGCTTAAAGGATACCTGAGGTGAGAGGTAACATGATGTGATAGACATATGCATGTGCAGTGCCAAGTGTACAAATAACTAGGTTCTGTTCCTTTTCTTCTTTTTTTTGCCTGAAAAGTTAAACATCAGGTATGCAACTGACAGTTTCTCTCAAGGTGGAACTGTAATGAATAGCAGAGATGCCGCCGCACGGGCAAGCGGCATGGCGGCTATCTCTGCGTTCCAGCCGACGGCTTCTGCCGTGCAGCAACATGCTGCTGGTTCGCCTGGTCCTTCTAGTGCACACAGATTGAGAGCTACGTGCGCGCGCGCCAGGCAACAGGACCTTTATGCTAGTAGAAGGGGAGTCAGCTGATCAAGCCGATCAGCTGACTCCAGCTATGCTCCGGATTGGCTGAGTGACTGGGGTGGCTCTGTGGAGCGCTCTGGGTATGTATAGGACTTGCCTGTCAGTTGCAAGTTGTCTGCTGTTGCGAAAGCTTACGTGTGAGCACTCAGACCATAGTCAGATCTTACAGTGTGTTAGAACCAGCCGGAGCTGGGAATTCACACTTAGTCAGATTCTGTTGATAGTCTTATTACTGTATTGTATTGTGAGACTTCTGTTCCATTCTGTAGACTAGTTCCCAGGTGTTGAAACCAAGGACTTCACACCTAAGACTAGGATATTGCTACCTTGCTCCTGTTTATGTGTTTGTAACGATCGGTGTTAGCACACAGAGAGAATCTGATTATTGATGATCTGCAGAATCATCAACAATACAGACGTATACCTGATTATGGATGATCTGCAGAATCACCAATAATACAAGTATGACTAACCTCTGGACACCTAATGAAGTGTAAGTGTTTGGTGCAACTGTAGGCTATCTCCCGTGGGGCGGGAGACACAGATAACTTTGGCCAGAGACCACCTGAGGAGCAGGTGGCCCTCGGCTGTGCAGGGACTATCTCCTTAAGAGAGGGGATAGAGATAATCTGGCAACCAGTGATTCCCTGGTAAACTGATAATCAGACTGTACTGCAGCCAGAGGACTCCTATGGGATAGAGGCCACTGGCTGCACTGCAGGAAGGACTCTCTGAGGAGCAAGAGGTCCTTGCAGCTAACTGACACTTGGTGGAATAGTGTCACGGGTAGTACAGACAGACTGAACACTCGAGGGATGAGTGACAGCCAGAAGGGTCGTGCAGGCCAGGTCGGCAACACACGAGCAGATAAGGTACAAAGACAGGAGGCTGATTCGGTAACCGGGTACAGGCAAGGTTGGCAACTGGTAGGCAGATAGGCAGAGGCACCGAATCAGAAAGCAAGAGAGAGGTCAACAGAGCAAATGGTCATAACAGATATAAAGCAGAATCCTAGTCTGAGGTGTGAGGTCCTTGGTCTCGACACCCAGGAACTAGTCTAAGGAATAACACATTATCCTATGCTTGGGTGTGAGGTCCTTGGTCTCAACATCCCGGAACTGGTCTAAAGTATAACACAGCAATGACACAGTAATCCTAAGCTTGGGTGTGAGGTCCTTGGTCTCAACACCCTGGAACTGGTCTAAAGTATAACACAGTAAATAACAAGAACGTAATCTGGCTAAGTGTGAATTCCCAGGTCCACCTGGTTCTAACACACTGTAGGATCTGACTGAGGTCTGACTGCTCACACGTAAGTATTTGCAACGGCAGACAACCAGCAACTGACCAGCAAGATCTATATATACTACAGCGCTCCTCAGCGCCGCCCCCAGCCATTCAGCCAATCAGGAGTTCCGCTGATCAGCTGATACCTCTCCTGCTGGCATAAAGGTCCTGTCTTCTAGCGGCGCGCGTGCGTGCGTAGCTCTCCATCTGTGTGCACTAGAAGGCCCAGGCAAACCAGACGCATGCTGCTGTGCGGAAACCATTGGTCTGAACGTGGAGACAGCCCCCCCCCCGCCGCCAGACCGCGCGGCGGCATCTCCGCTATTCATCACAGTGTTAGACTAGTTCCCAGGTGTTGAAACCAAGGACTTCACACCTAAGACTAGGATATTGCTACATTGCTATTGTTTATGTGTTAGACCAGTTCCCAGGTGTTGAAACCAAGGAATTCACACCTAGATTAGGACTGTTATACATTTCTGTTTACCTGTTATGATCTCTGGCTTTCCTGACCACTCTCCTGCTTACTGATTTAGTACTTCATCCCACCTGATAAACTGGCTTGCCTGTACCCGGATACCGAATCAGTCTTCCGTCTCTGTACTTTATCTGTCCGTATGTTGCTGACCTGGCTTGTCTGACCTTTCTGGCTGTCACCTAACCTTTAGGTGATCAGCCTTACTGTACTGTCTGTGACACTAGCTCTTCAGGTGTTCATTAGCTGCAAGCACAGGCTTATGGTCCCCTGCTCCTCAGGAGATCATCTTGCAGCACAGTCAGTGGTCCCTGCCCCTCAGGGGTCCACTGGCTGCAGTACAGTCTGATTCCCTGCCCCTCAGGGAATCTTTGGTTGCAGTACAATCTGATTCCCTGCTCCTCAGGGATTCCTTGGTTGCAGTACAATCATTATCTCTCATCCATCTGTTATCTCATTTGCAGCTCAGTCAGTGGTCCCTGCTCCTCAGGCGTCCACTGGCTGCATGAACTATCTGATTCCCTGCTCCTAAGGAAATCCTCGGCTGCAGTTTAATCATAATCACTCATTCCATCTGTTTTCTCATTTGCAGCCCAGTCAGTGGTCCCGGCCCCTCAGGGAATCCTTGGCTGCAGTAGTGTCTGTGTCTCCCGCTTCTCGGGAGATAACTTCTCTGATTACTGTTGCACCAAACACAATACCACATTGGGTGTCCTGTGTCTACCTATACTAGGATTATTGGTGATTCTGCAGATCACCACATAATCAGGTATAGCATCTGTATTATTGGTGATACTGCAGATCACCAATAATCAGAAAAATCTGTGTTGCTGACACCAATCGTTACAGGAACCAAGTCAGACTATTGTAACCCTCACTGACAAGGAATTGCAACCAACTAGATAAACATAACTAGCTAAAACATAAAATAGCTTCTGATTGCAGGGAATAGATAAAAAATGCAATAGTTCATAGAGTTTGGAGCTTAGAACTCTCTCAGACTATGAGAAAGGATGGTATCATTCATTTGAAACAATAATGTCCTAATTTTTAGCTGATACACAGAGACTAAAATTGTGGTATTCTAAAAAAAAGGTCAATTTATTTTAGAAATAGGAAGATAAATCCAATTGTTTATCTCATCAGTTTATTGCCACCTCAGGTTTCTTTTAACCACTTGTCGGCTGTTCGTAGGCAGCGGGAAGTGTCTGCCCCCCCTTTCCTTACCTGAGGCTTCTTCCAGCCCCTAGGAGTCTTCTGGTTCACTTGCCCCAGCTCTGGGTTTCCCACTGTTCCACTGGGTGCCCATTAGGCTGGCTGACCTGCCAACGGCTCAGTGGTTCTGCACATGTGCTAGCTCCCGCCCATGTCATCGGGCGCATACTGTGTCTGTGCATTCTACTGTACAGATGCAGTATGCACCTGGTGATGTAGGCGTGTTCACAAGTGGGTGCTTGGTTACAGTTACACTTATGCAGAAGCGCAGCCCCTTACGGGTGGCCTGCGGGACTGCAAGGAATACCAGAGCTGCGGTGAGGAAACCAGAAGACTCCTAGGTAGGCGCTAGAAGAAGCCCGAGGCAAGTTAAGATACATGTCCCTGCTCACTTAGTTTGTCCTTTAACCACCCACGCAAGGGTTTGCGTGCTGGAATTTTGGAAGGCAGCATTAAAGAGTTATATCTTCTGGTGGACATTACGCCTGCTTTTACATCTGCACTTGTGATGGTGACTTATATATGATTGTCTGCATGAGGCACGCATCACTCCTCACTGACAACATCTGTACACTTGTTGATCATTTATACATAAAAAACTGTGTAAGGGGAGACATCTCCTAGCGGAGTATTAAGACTCCATCTATTAATCTATATATATAAGCAAACTGGAGGATTGCCTACGGTGGGGTGTTTGAACTGATTTCGTCACTTCTTCCTTACCTGCTGTAAAGTATACTTCATAGAGCGCTACATAAAGGGATTGTGTCTCCTGGAAGACTTTATCTCCACCTGTTTATGAACATTTGCTGGACATAAATATGAGCGCCATCTGGTGGTACAAAAAACACTGGTAACCTGATATGATTGGATAATGTTTATAGTGGATAGCACTTTATGACATCTATTTATGGTACTATTACACATGTCTATAAAAGCTCGTGAATGTGTAGTATCCTTTGTGATCCTTGGAACATATGACATTCACCTATGGAGATTTATAACTGGAGATTCATACTAGGAGGTGACAGGTTAATCTGTCCATCACGATACTTTGAAGTTACCTATGAGATCAGCTTATGGCAAATATGCTTGGGGTCTCTCTCAGCTGGGAGCTACTCATGGTGTTGCTACCTTAATTCTCTCTCCTTTCAAATTTCATTAGAATTTATATTGAGTATTGTGAATAAAAACATCTCTATTTTTTTTTTAGACAATCCCATGACCCCTGAGGGTTTTGTGTTTCTCTTCACATAGAGTGTGTGTGTATGTGTATATATATATATATATATATATATATATATATATATATATATATATATATATATATATATATATATATATATATATATATAGTGGGTTGCAAAAGTATTCGGCCCCTTTGAAGTTTTCCACATTTTTACATATTACTGCCACAAACATGCATCAATTTTATTGGAATTCCACATGAAAGACCAATACAAAGTGGTGTACACGTGAGAAGTGGATCGAAAATAATACATCATTCCAAACATTTTTTACAAATAAATGACTGCAAAGTGGGGTGTGCGTAATTATTCAGCCCCCTGAGTCAATACTTTGTAGAACCACCTTTTGCTGCAATTACAGCTGCCAGTCTTTTAGGGTATGTCTCTACCAGCTTTGCACATCTAGAGACTGAAATCCTTGCCCATTCTTCTTTGCAAAACAGCTCCAGCTCAGTCAGATTAGATGGACAGCGTTTGTGAACAGCAGTTTTCAGATCTTGCCACAGATTCTCAATTGGATTTAGATCTGGACTTTGACTGGGCCATTCTAACACATAGATATGTTTTGTTTTAAACCATTCCATTGTTGCCCTGGCTTTATGTTTAGGGTCATTGTCCTGCTGGAAGGTAAACCTCCGCCCCAGTCTCAAGTCTTTTGCAGTCTCCAAGAGGTTTTCTTCCCTGTATTTGGCTCCATCCATCTTCCCATCAACTCTGACCAGCTTTCCTGTCCCTGCTGAAGAGATGCACCCCCCAAGCATGATGCTGCCACCACCATATTTGACGGTGGGGATGGTGTGTTCAGAGTGATGTGCAGTGTTAGTTTTCTGCCACACATAGCGTTTTGCATTTTGGCCAAAAAGTTCCATTTTGGTCTCATCTGACCAGAGCACCTTCTTCCACATGGTTGCTGTGTCCCCCACATGGCTTGTGGCAAACTGCAAACGGGACTTCTTATGCTTTCTGTTAACAATGCCTTTCTTCTTGCCACTCTTCCATAAAGGCCAACTTTATACAGTGCATGACTAATAGTTGTCCTATGGACAGAGTCTCCCACCTGAGCTGTAGATCCCTGCAGCTCGTCCAGAGTCACCATGGGCCTCTTGACTGCATTTCTGATCAGCGCTCTCCTTGTTCGGCCTGTGAGTTTAGGTGGATGGCCTTGTCTTGGTAGGTTTACAGTTGTGCCATACTCCTTCCATTTCTGAATGATCACTTGAACAGTGCTCCATGGGATGTTGAAGGCTTTGGAAATCTTTTTGTAGCCTAAGCCTGCTTTAAATTTCTCAATAACTCGATCCCTGACCTGTTTAGGACCTGTCTTGTGTGTTCTTTGGACTTTACAGTGTTGTTGCTCCCAATATTCTCTTAGACAACCTCTGAGGCCCTCACAGAGCAGCTGTATTTGTACTGACATTAGATTGCACACAGGTGCACTCTATTTAGTCATTAGCACTCATCAGGCAATGTCTATAGGCAACTGACTGCACTCAGATCAAAGGGGGCTGAATAATTATGCACACACCACTTTGCAGTTATTTATTTGTAAAAAATGTTTGGAATCATGTATGATTTTCGTTCCACTTCTCATGTGCACACCACTTTGTGTTGGTCTTTCATGCGGAATTTCAATAAAATTGATTCATGTTTGTGGTAGTAATGTGACAAAATGTGGAAAACTTCAAGGGGGCCGAATACTTTTGCAACCCACTGTATATGTATATATATATATATATATATAGATATATATATATATATATATATATATATATATATATATATATATATATATATATATATACACATATACAGTGGGATGCAAAAGTTTGGGCAACCTTGTTAATAGTCATGATTTGTATAAATCATTGGTTGTTACGATAAAAAATGTCAGTTAAATATATCATATAGGAGAAGATATTTGAGAAGTGAAATGAAGTTTATTGGATTTACAGAAAGTGTGGAATAATCTATATACAGGATCTTCTCAAAAAATTAGCATATTGTGATAAAGTTCATTATTTTTTGTAATGTACTGATAAACATTAGAATTTCAAATATTTTAGATTCAAATACACACAACTGAAGTAGTTCAAGCCTTTTATTGTTTTAATACTGATGATTTTGGCATACAGCTCATGAAAACCCAAATTTCCTATCTCAAAAAATTAGCATATTTCATCGGACCAATAAAAGAAAAGTGTTTTGAAAACAAAAAAAGTCAACCTTCAAATAATTATGTTCAGTTATGCACTCAATACTTGGTCAGGAATCCTTTTGCAGAAATGACTGCTTCAATGTGGCGTGGCATGGAGGCAATCAGCCTGTGGCACTGCTCAGGTGTTATGGAGGCCCAGGATGCTTCGATGGCGGCCTTAAGCTCATCCAGAGTGTTGGGTCTTACGTCTCTCAACTTTCTCTTCACAATATCCCACAGATTCTCTATGGGGTTCAGGTCAGGAGAGTTGGCAGGCCAATTGAGCACAGTAATACCATGGTCAGTAAACCATTTACCAGTGGTTTTGGCACTGTGAGCAGGTGCCAGGTCGTGCTGAAACATGAAATCTTCATCTCCATAAAGCTTTTCAGCAGATAGAAGCATGAACCCACTTTTGAACCAGAAACAGCGGCAGAAGCGCCTAACCTGTGCTACAGAGAAGCAGCACTGGACTGTTGCTCAGTGGTCCAAAGTACTTTTTTCGGATGAAAGCAATTTTTACATGTCATTCGGAAATCAAGGTGCCAGAGTCTGAAGGAAGACTGGGGAGAGGGAAATGCCAAAATGCCTGAAGTCCAGTGTCAAATACCCACAGTCAGTGATGGTCTGGGGTGCCATGTCAGCTGCTGGTGTTGGTCCACTGTGTTTTATCAAGGGCAGGGTCAATGCGGCTAGCTATCAGGAGATTTTGGAGCACTTCGTGCTTCCATCTGCTTAAAAGCTTTATGGAGATGAAGATTTCATTTTTCAGCACGACCTGGCACCTGCTCACAGTGCCAAAACCACTGGTAAATGGTTTACTGACCATGGTATTACTGTGCTCAATTGGCCTGCCAACTCTCCTGACCTGAACCACATAGAGAATCTGTGGGATATTGTGAAGAGAAAGTTGAGAGATGCAAGATCCAACACTCTGGATGAGCTTAAGGCCGCTATCGAAGCATCCTGGGCCTCCATAACACCTGCGCAGTGCCACAGGCTGATTGCCTCCATGCCACGCCGCATTGAAGCAGTCATTTCTGCAAAGGGATTCCCGACCAAGTATTGAGTGCATAACTGAACATAATTATTTGAAGGTTGACTTTTTTTGTTTTAAAAACACTTTTCTTTTATTGGTCCGATGAAATATTCTAATTTTTTGAGATAGGAAATTTGGGTTTTCATGAGCTGTATGCCAAAATCATCAATATTAAAACAATAAAAGGCTTGAACTACTTCAGTTGTGTGTATTTGAATCTAAAATATATGAAAGTCTAATGTTTATCAGTACATTACAGAAGATAATGAACTTTATCACAATATGCTAATTTTTTGAGAAGATCCTGTATATAAAATCGGATGTATGTGTGTGTGTATGTGTGTGTGTGTGTGTATGTGCCGTGATCATGCGAAAACGGCTTGACCGATTTGAACGAAACTTGGTATACAGATCCCTTACTACCTGGGATGATATGTTCTGGGGGTCTCGCGTCCCCCCTGCACACCTGGGCGGAGCTACAAACAGCAAATCAGATTCCACCCATTCAAGTCAATGGAAAAAATGTAAAAGGCTGCCATTCTCACAGTAATCAAGCAAGAGTCCCCACACATGGCACAGTTGGTCACTTGGTGACCGAGGTTACAAATCCAGGAAAAGTGGGCGGGGCATACAACAGCCAATCAAATTTCAGCAGTTCATTTTAAATGGGAAAATGTAAACTGCAGCCATTCATAGAGTGTTAATCACAGAGTTCTCAAACTTGACACAGTTGGTCACTGGGTGAATGTGATTAAGAGCGCAGCGTGACCAAGCGTCAAGCAGATGCGAAACGGCCGTCGCAAGCCCCGATTGATACCTGGCACCCCCACCTTCAACTCACCACCACCATCACGTTGATGTTTAGTTGACAGCTCCAATGGTATGTGACCTGAAATAAATAATAAACACCGACACGCATTTGAAGACAGATGGTGCCCGGATGGTTCTTTCTTTTTCTCCCTGATTTGAATGTGATTAAGATTCAAGAAAATGGGTGGAGCCTACAACAGCCAATCAAAATTCACCTGTTGATTTTCAAGGGGAATATTTAAACTTTTGCTATTCTTACACTTTTAATGGCAGAGGCTTCAAACTTGCTACAGTCGGTCATTGGGTGACTGGGGTCCAAATTCACTAAAGGGGCGGGGCCACATACAGCCAATCAGATTTCCTTGGTGGATAAACTGCTTCCATGCACACATTTTTGATGCCAGGAACCTGACAGCTCACAAACTTGGTCATTGAGTGACTGTGTGTCAAGGTTACAAAAAGTGGGTGGAGCCAAAACAATTTTACTGGGAAACTATAAACTGCACCCATTCTTACACCGTTAATGGCAGGGTTCTCAAACTTTGCACAGTTGGTCATTGGATGACAGATTAAGATTTTGGAAGGTGGGTGGAGCCTACAACAGCCAATAAAAATTCACCTTTTGATTTTCAAAGGGAATATTTCATCTGCTACCATTCTCTTATACTGGTAAAAGCAGATGCCTCAAACCTGGTACAGTTGGTCACTGGGTGACTGGGGTCCAAATTCAGGAAGGGGGCGGAGCCACAAACAGCCAGATTTGTTTATTTTTCAATGGGAATATACAAAGTATTGATACCAAAGACCCCAAAGCTGATAAACTTGATAATTGAGTGACTGTATGTCAAGGTTAGAAAAAGTGGGCGGTGCCAACAACTTCATTTTTTACATTGCAGGGTTCCCATACTTTACAAAATTGGCCACTGGATGAGTGGGATGAATATTCAGAAATGTGGGTGGAGCCTACAACAGACAATCAAAATGTACCTATTGATTTTCAAGGGGAATATTCACATTGCTACCATTCTTACACTGTTAGTGGCAGAGGCCTCAAACCTGATACAGTCAGTCATTGGGTGACTGGGGTCCAAAGGGGTGGAGCCACAAACAGCCAATCAGATTTTTTTAGATTGATTTCAGCCATTCTGTTATTGGCAGGGTTCTCAAACGTGACACAGTTGGCCACTGGGTGACTGGGACTAATATTCAGATAAGTGGGTGGAGCCTACAGCAGCCAATCAAAATTCACCTTTTGATTTTCAAGGAGAATATTTACATTGCTGCTATTCATGCACTCTGAATGGCAGAGGCCTAACATCTGCTACAGTCAGTCACTGGGAGACTGGGGTTTAAATTCTGAAGGGAGCGGGCCAAAAACAGCCAATCAGATTTGTTTAATTTCAATGGCAAAATGCAACTTATTGATGCCAAAGACTCCAAAGCTCATGAACTTGGCCATTAAGTGACTGTATGTCAAGATTAGAAATAGTGGGCGGAGCCAAAAACAACTAACTTTTTACATGGGGAAATGTAAACTGCAGCTTTTCTTACACTGTTAATGGCAGGGTTCTCAAACTTCACACAGTTGGTCACTGGGTGACTAGGATTAATATTCAGAAAAGTAGGTGGCGCCTAGAAGAGCCAATCAAAATTCACCTATTGATTTTCAAGGGGAATATTGAAACTGCAGCCATTCTCACACTATTAATAGCAGAGGCTTCAAACCTGCTACAGTCGGTCGTTAAGTGTTTAATGTTCAAATTCAGTAAAGGGGCGGAGCCAAAAACAGACAGATTTCTTTTCTGGATAAACTGCTTCCATTAGCACAATTTTGATGCCAGGAACCCAAAAGCTCACAAACTTGGTCATTGAGTAGTGACTGTGTGTCAAGGTTACAAAAAGTCAGTGGAGTTAAAAACAGATTTTTCTGGGAAATTGTAAACTGCAGCCCTTCTTCACTGTTAATGGCAGGGTTCTCAAACTTACCATAGCTGGTTACTGGGTGACTGGGATTAATATTCAGAAAAGTGGGTGGAGCCTAAAAATGCCAATCAAAAATCACATGTCACTTTTCAAAGAGAATATTAAAATTGCTGCCATTCTTGCACTGTTAATGGCACAAGCCTCAAACCTGGTACAGTCGGTCATTGGGTCACTAAAGTTCAAATTCAGAAAAGGGGACAGAGCCACAAACAGTGAATCAGATTTGTTTCATTTCATGGGAAAATAAAAATTATTGATGCCAAGGACCCCAAAACTCACAAACTTGGGCATTGATTAGTGACTTTGTGTCCAGGTTACAAAAAGTGGGTGGAGCCAAAAACAAATTTCACGGGGAAAGTGTAAACTGCAGCCCTTCTTACACTGTTTATTTCAGGGTTCCCAATCTTTGCCCAGATGATCACTGAGTGACTGAGATTAGTATTCAGGGAAGTGGGTGGAGCCTATAATGGCCAATCAAAATTCACCTGTTGATTTTCAAGTGGAATATTTAAATTGCTGTTATTTTTACACTGTTAATAGCAGATGCCTCAAACCTGCTACAGTTGGTCATTGGGTTACTGGAGTTCAAATGCTGGAGAGGGGTGGAGCCACAAACAGCCTATCTGATTTGTTTAATTTCTATGGGAATATACAAATTATTGATGCCAAGGACCCCAAAGCTCACAAACATGGTCATTGAGTGTTTTTGTGTGCTAGGGTTAGAAAGTGGGCGGAGCCAACACCAGTCAAATACATACCCGGGCAACGCCGGGTCATCAGTGGGTGGAGACAAATACAAATTTCACTGGGAAAATGTAAACTGCAGCCATTCTGTTAATGGCAGGGTTTTTAAACTTTGCACAGTTGGTCACTGGGATTAATATTCAGAAAAGTGGGTGGAGCCTACAAAAGTGAATCAAACATCACCTGTTGCTTTTCAAGGGGAATATTTAATTGCTACCATTCTTGAACTGTTAATGGCACAGGCCTCAAACCTGGTACAGTTGGTTATTGGGTGACTGGGGTTCAAATTCAGAAAAGGGGGTGGAGCCACACACAGCCCATCAGATTTGTTTCATTTCACTGCAGATTATTGATACCAAAGACCGCAAAGCTCACAAACTTGGTCAGTGAGTAATTGTGTGTTAGGGTTAGAAAAAGTAGGTAGGTTCCAATGAGAGTCTGGATTCTGGTTGAAGGTATTTTGGACCATTCCTCTTTACAAAACATCTCTAGTTCATTCAGTTTGATGGCTTCTGAGCATGGACAGCTCTCTTTAACTCACGCCAAAGATTTTCAAATATATTCAGGTCTGGAGACTGAGATAGCTTTTCCAGAATGTTGAACTTGTTCCTCTGTATGAATGCCTTAGTGGATTTTGAGCAGTGTTTGGGGTCGTTGTCTTGTTGAAAGATCCAGCCCCGGCGCAGCTTCAGCTTTGTCACTGATTCCTAGACATTGATCTCCAAAATCTGCTGATACTGAGTGGAATCCATGCGTCCCTCAACTTTGACAGGATTCCCAGTCCCTGCACTGGCCACACAGCCCCAAAGCATGATGGAACCACCCAATACTTTACTGTTGGTAGCAGGTGTTTTTCTTGAAATGCTGTGTTGTTTTTCCTCCATGCATAACGCCCCTTGTTATGCCCAAATAACTCAATTTTAGTTTCATCAGTCCACAGCACCTTATTCCAAAATGAAGCTGGCTTGTCCAAATGTGCTTTAGCATACCTCAAGTGGCTTGGTTTGTGCTGAGGGCGGAGAAAAGGCTTCCTCTGCATCACTCTCGCATATAGCATCTCCTTGTGTAAAGTGTGCCGAATGGTTAAACGATGTACAGTGACTCCATCTGCAGCAAGATGATGTTGTAGGACTTTGGTGCTGGTCTGTGGGTTGACTCTGACTGTTCTCACCATTCGTTGCTTCCAGGGCTGGCCTTAGGTTTCACAGCACCCTGAGCGCAACCAGATTTCGGTGCCCCCTTCATCCTCTTCACGCGCGCGCATGCACAAGCTCCCCTATGTTTATAAAGGCATATCCCCCCATTAGTGTATATAGGCAGATCCCTTTTGGTGTATATGGCAGACCCCCCCCCCCCCCCCTTTAGTGTATGTAGGCAGATCCACCCTTTAGTATTTATAAACCGATCCCCCTTTTAGAGTACATAGCAAGGCAGATAAATATGGATAGTATACAAGCAGATTCCCTTTAGTATATGTATATATAGGCACCCCCCACTTCCCAACCGGAAGGCAGTTGGGGAATCTTACTTTTCTGCTTGTAGCTGGGAACAGAAGATGGCCAGGAGTCAGGAGTGATGAGCAGGTCTCTCTCTGATTAGTGCACAGCGCAGACATTACCTCTGAGCGAGGGGCGGTGCTACTGGCACGCACGCACAGACTCAGCAAGAGGCAGCAGCAGGTTCCTGGAGTCTTCATCCCCATCACCCCCAGCGGCACCAGGGGGCACAGCTACCACTTGCAGCAGCCACAGACAGACCCGGAGCCCGCAGCCACAGCCAGCAGGTAGAAATGCAGCCAGGGCCAGTTGAATGCGCCCCCCTGAAAGCTGGCGCCCTAAGCGACCACTCCAGTCACTTGGGTCAAAGGCCGGCCATGGTTGCTTCTGTTTATCTGAGATTTTTCTTGGTCTGCCACTTTGAGCCTTAAAGTGGATCCGAGATGAACTTTTACTCATTGCATAATTGTGTTCCTTTCCTATTGTTTATAGGACATTCCTCAAGCCAAATACTTTTTTTTTGTTTTTGTGTTAATACTCTATAAACTAAACACGCCTCGCCCACAGCATTTCAGAGAGCCTTGGCAGTAGCAAGGGCTCATGGGAGCTCAGTCTGGGCAGGAGGAGGGGGAGGTATTACTAGCCAGAGATTTCAGAGACAGAGGGGAGGAGGGAGGAGGAGGAGGGGGATTGGGTGTTTTTCACAGGCTAAGAGCTGAAGATGCAGATAAGCTTGCCTGTGGTAATGTTTGCAAACAACATGGCTGCTGTCATTGTATCACAGGAATAAATAATTATATTCTATTGAAGCTGTTTGCAGCTAGATTTGCTGTGTAAACTACCTAAACTTTAGATAAGATATATAGACAAGTTACTTGTTATAGTTAGTTTTTCATCTCGAATCCGCTTTAACTTGAACTGAGCCTGTGGTCTTCCATTTCCTCAATATGTTCCTAACTGTGGAAACAGGCAGCTGAAATCTCTGAGACAGCTTTCTGTATCCTTCCCCTAAACCATAATGGTGAACAATCTTTGTCTTCAGGTCATTTGAGAGTTGTTTTGAGACCCCCATGTTGCTACTTTTCAGAGAAAATTAAAAGAGAAGGGAAATGTACAATTGACCCCCTTAAATACTCTTTCTTATAATTGGATTCACCTGTGTATGTAGGTCAGGGGTCACTGAGCTTGCCAATTTGAGTTCCAATAATTAGTTCTAAAGGTTTTGGAATCAATAAAATGACAACAGTGCACCTGCCTAATTTTATTTAAACAATTATAGTACACTTTCTGTAAATCCAATAAACCTCATTTCACTTCTCAAATATCACTGTGTGTGTCTCCTATATGATATATTTAGCTGACTTGTTTTATCATAACAACCAATGTTTTACACAGGAAAATCATGATGATTAACAAGCTTGAAAGCAGTGGTGCTCAGCAGAGCTCGAATATTCGAGTAGCTCGAATATTCAAGCTCTTTTTCAGCTATTCGAGCTCGGTATTCGAGCTCCGAATAGCTGCGGCTATTCGAATGGGCTATTCGAGTAAACGCGAATAGCCCATTCACTATTCGAGCTATTCGAGCAAACGGCGCTATTCAAGCTCGAATACCGAGCTCGAATAGCGTCATAGCCCAGATTGATGACCTTAGAGCCAATCAGAGGGCTCCCAGGCCCTCTGACGGCAGCCAATCACAGAGGGGGACCCTGGCCAGCCCCTACCCTATAAATAGCGGCCGCCATGTTCCGTTTCTCCGTCCTTGCCTGAGACTTGCATAGAGAGAGAGTTGCTCCTTTGTGCTTTGGCTTAGCAAGAGCTTTATTGTGGTCATTTACCTAGCGTTTTTGCTCACATACACCTCCTATACACACCTATATTGTTGTTAGTTAGATAGACATTGTATTTTAGTTAGTAGCTTTTGTGTTACATAGAGACAGGCCAGCTGCTGCAGGCTTACAGCCTTAGGCCTCAGGGCCTGCCTGTGTGGGCAGCTGTCCTCCTGTCCTCTGTTTATTTCTCATTAGTATTAGACAGTATTAGACAGTATTAGTATTAGATAGTATTAGACAGTATTTCTGCTGTCCCTTTACTACTTAGTGATTGTTATATACTACTGTAACTGTACTAGGACACTCACTGTCACTGTTCATACTAGGCTACTAGCTCGGACTCCTGCGTGTGTGTGTGCACTCACTGTCTGTGTACTGTACACACACTCTATTTCCTTCTGATTACTGATTGATTATTGTAAATTCTACTTCCTGACAGTTACTACTTACTTACTGTAGTAGGGACACTCACTCAGTCACTGTTCATAGGCCAGCTCCTGCGCGTGTTTGCGCGTGCGTGCACTCACTGTCTGTAGTGTACACACACTCTATTTCCTTGTGATTACTACTGATAGTGATTATTGTAACTGCTGCTAGTTGTACTTCCTGACTGTTACTACTTACTTACTGTACTAGGGACACTCACTCACTCTCTGTTCATAGGCCAGCTCCTGCGCGTGTTTGCGCGTGCGTGCACTCACTGTCTGTAGTGTACACACACTCTATTTCCTTGTGATTACTACTGATAGTGATTATTGTAACTGCTGCTAGTTGTACTTCCTGACTGTTACTACTTACTTACTGTACTAGGGACACTCACTCACTGTCTGTTCATAGGCCAGCTCCTGCGCGTGTTTGCGCGTGCGTGCACTCACTGTCTGTAGTGTACACACACTCTATTTCCTTGTGATTACTACTGATTATTGTAACTGCTGCTAGTTGTACTTCCTGACTGTTACTACTTACTTACTGTACTAGCGAGTCGGGACACTCAGTCACCTCACCCACCAACCCACTCCATTAAAGTACCCCACTTTTCTCCCGCCCTTTTCAAAAACTTTTGTCTTTACGCCCAAAACATCGAAGATGTCTGGAAGTGGCAGCCAGCGCGGTTTGGGCAAGGGGAAGGGCAGCAAGGGAATCAGGAGGAGAGGGAGCAGCATTGTGGCAGGCCACGGCCGCGCCACCATGCACAGTTCCGCAGCAGCAGCAGCAGCGTCAGTGGCTAACATTCCTCCCATAGCCACTGGCCGTGGACGCCTTGGGCGCCGCCCAGCAGAAGCATCTGCAACTCACGCTGCAGAGACACAGCAGCAGCAGTGTGTAGCACCTGCTCCTATTTTCCTCCAGCCGGGTCGGAAACGTCCCATTGAGGAAAAGGATGCATCCACTGTGGTGCAACTGATGACGGAGGATGAGCAGCCCGCCATCAGCTCTGCATCCGAGGCCTCCACCCTCACCACCACCACCACCACCACCCCTGTTCGCAGCAGCCGCCCAGCAGGGTCTGGGGAGGAGGCCAGTTCACCGTCACAAGTTGGCGACCTGTCACTCAGCAGTATTTTTACCCCAGGCACCATCAGGGTATTGTCTGCTGTTGTTGGCGATTTGGAGGAGGAGATGCTGATGGGCACTTTGGGGGATGAGGGATTGGACAGCAAGACTGTGGCGACAGTCAAGCAGCCCATCCATGCATCAGGAGAGGAGTTTGGGGGGTCATCATCCCAGCAGGACATGTTTCAGGAGGGGGAGGATGATGATGACCCGGTGACAGACAGAGACTGGGTGCCACCACCTCCAGGGGATGTCGTCTCTGAGGAGGAGGAGGAGGATGCGCTTGTGGGCCTTGCAAGGAGGCGCATCATTGCAAGCATTGGCAGCAGTAGGCAGGTCCCACAGCCTGCTGGTGTCTCAGGCTCAGCAGCAGCAGCAGCAGCATCTGCCAGTACCACCACCAGCCGCACCCAAGCCCCCCCCCCCAACCACCACAGGGAGACAGGCAGCAGCGCTTCCATGCCGTAGGGGGATGTTTCTGTCACCAATCTAGCGATATTTCACCATGCCCACTGTGTACAGCAAGTACGCCACTTGCAACCACTGTCAGCGGAAGTTGAGCAGAGGTGCAGACCCCTTAAAGTTCAGCACCAGCTCGCTCATCAACCACCTTGCTGCAAAACATTTCCACCAGCATGAGGAGTTCCAGAGGCTGAAGGCATCTGGTGCTGGCAGTGGCACCACACCCATCACTGCACAGCCTTCAGCAGCAGCAGCAACAGCAGCCACCCGCCCTCCTGCTCCTCCAGCAGCACCAGCAGGAGTGCGGAAACGCACTGCTCCTCCCCCCTCTGCAACTCCTGCCGCCGACACTGAGGCCTGTTCTGGCAGCCAGTCCTCAGTGGCCTCCTCCGCTGTGTCTGCTGATTCCTGTGCCAGCAAAAGGCCACGCCAGAGCCTTTTGAGCGAGTCCTTCCAGGGGGTGGATAGGGCTCTGCCTCCCAGCAGCCGTAGCGTGCGGCAGCTGAACGGCTTGCTGGCACGGGCCATGTGCTCCCAACTCCTGCCGTACACGCTCGTGCAGGAGGGGAGCGACATTCGTGCGCTGCTTGCTTGCGCAGCCCCAGACTGGCAGCTCCCCAGCAGACACTTCTTTGCCCGCAAGGCCATTCCTGCACTGCACCGCTTTGTGATGGCCAATGTGGAGCGAGGGCTGGAGCACGCGGTTGGTGAAAGGGTCCACGTCACCATGGACTCCTGGAGCAGCCGCTTCGGGACAGGCCGCTACCTGTCCTTCACTGTCCACTGGGTCAGCTTGGTGGAAGGGGGTGAGGATGGGAGAGCAGCAGCGGGCACAGCAGCAGCAGCAACACAGTGGGTGGTGCCATCCCGCAGGGTCAGGGGAACTGCAGCAGGTTCCTCCGATCCTCTGCCATCCTCCGGCACACCTGGCCAAACCCCCCGCCTCAGCAGCAGCGTGAAGGCCCGCCACTGCCAAGCGCTGCTGCACTTGGTCAGCCTTGGGAAGACCAAGCTGACGGCAACCCATGTGTTGGCCAAACTCCAGGAGCAGGAGAGGATTTGGCTGACCCCCAGAGGCCTCAGAGTCGGAGAGGTGGTGGCCGACAATGGGGCCAATCTGGTTGCCGCAATAGACAGGGGAAACCTGACCCACATCCCCTGTCTTGCCCACGTGCTGAACCTGGTGGTGCAGAAGTTCTTGCGCACCTACCAGGGGATGGGCGAACTGCTGGAAACGGCAAGGAATGTTGTGCGTCACTTCCGGCGCTCGGCTGCAGCCTGTGCGAGCCTGGAAGACGTGCAAAAGGAGCTGGATCTGCCACGCCATCGGCTGATCCTTGACGTTCCGACTCGCTGGAACTCCACCCTGGCGATGTTGGAGCGTCTGGTTGAACAGAAGCGTGCTGTCAACCAGTACCTTGCCCTGGCCACTGTTTCCGCCGCTCAGAGAAGGGACAAGACCAGCAACATCCCGTCCATCGTCCCCGATGATGACTGGAGGCACATGCAGCAGGTGTGCTTAGTGCTGGCTCCCTTTCTGCAGGCCACTAACATGGTGAGCAGGGACCATGCTATGGTCTGCGAGTGGGTGCCTGTGGTTTGTCTGCTGAACAGGGCCCTTGATGCTTTGCTGGAACAGGGAGCGGCAGCCTTGGACCAGCAGGAGCGGCAAGCAGCTGCACAGTCCACCTCTGAGGGGGAGGAGGAGGAGGACTTGGTGGAGGTCCCTGACCTTGCTGCTGATGAGGGGGAGCAGCACAGTGCAGCTGAGTTGGTGCGGGGGTGGAGAGAGGATGAGGCTGACGAGGCAGAGGAGGAGGATGAGGACAGCAGCACTGCCGTCGATGTGCCAGCAGACGTGGCCCGCCTCTTCCCAATGGCAGCGCACATGCTGACGTGCCTGCGCAGGGACCCCAGGGTGATCCAGATGAAGCAGAGGGAGGACATCTGGATCAGCATGATGTTGGACCCACGCCTCAAGGGGAAGTTGAGCCAGTTCCTGCCGCCTGCAGGAGGAGACCCAGCGCAACAAATAAGGAGCTTGCAGCAGGCCCTTGTTGAGCGCTTGGAGGAAGCCTTCCCCCAGCCTTCCACCCCCACTGTCCAGCAGCCAGCACAGAGGCAGCAGCAGGTGCCTGCATCCAGCAGCAAGCGCCCCACAGACCTGCTGTCTCTCAGCCACGAGCTCTACAGGACTGTAGAGGCTCCGGCAGCAGTAACTAGAGAGGAGGTGCATGCAGCAGCATCCTCCACCGGTCACAGCCAGCGCCTGACCCGCATGGTGGCTGACTACATGGGGTCCTACAGCAGGCTTGACAGCGATGCCCCTGTTGATCCCATGGAGTATTGGGTCAAGCGCCTGGAGATCTGGAGCGAGCTGGCGCAGTACGCCCTGGAAGTGCTGTCCTGCCCCCCTTCCAGCGTGCTGTCCGAGCGCTGCTTCAGTGCAGCTGGTGGTGTGGTCACCGAGAAACGCTCACGTCTGTCTCGCAAGTCTGTGGACAGACTGACGTTTCTCAAGATGAACCAGGCGTGGGTGGAAGGCGAGTTCCTGGCCCCTGTTGTCGGCGAGAGGGGGACATGAACTGGCTAAGAACCATCGTTAATGTGCCTTACCACCCTTTACCACCTCCTGGCTCCTGCTCACTAAGCCAGCCTGGTTCACTTTGACTATTACGTCGCCTGCAGCCACACATTTTACACCTACAGTGGGCTGCTGTGTACTGCCCTTCTGCTGTCTGTCTGTGTTTCCCACTGCCAGGGTACACAGATTTACCTTCTGCTGCCACTCTGCCACCAGCTATTACTTCAAACAAAAGCTATATATCTGTGTAATTTGTTTTACAAACAAAACCAAAAAACCATTAAAAAAAAAAAGGTTTAATTTTTCTGAGGTGCCCGGGTTGAAAACTGTGTTGTCCCAGTTGTGTATTGGACACGATGTGGGCTGCACGACCGCTGTCTGGGACCTCCTGTTGTGTTCATTTACGGCCTGGTATCACCGCTAGGTACCAGGGCTATTATGTCACGCTGCCTACCTGCTGCCACACTCACACTACTCCTCCATTCCTCCTGCTGCTGCTGTCTGTCTGTGTTTCCCACTGCCAGGGTACACAGAATTACCTTCTGCTGCCACACTGCCACCAGCTATTACGTCAAACAATAGCTGCTCACATTACTCCTCCATTCCTCCTGCTGCTGCTGCTGTCGGTCTGTGTTTCCCACTGCCAGGGTACACAGAATTACATTCTGCTGCCACTCTGCCACCAGCTATTACGTCAAACAATAGCTATATATCTGTGTAATTTGTTTTACAAACAAAACCAAACAACCATTAAAAAAAAAAAAAGGTTTAATTTTTCTGAGGTGCCCGGGTTGAAAACTGTGTTGTCCCAGTTGTGTATTGGACACGATGTGGGCTGTACGACCGCTGTCTGGGACCTCCTGTTGTGTTCATTTACGGCCTGGTATCACCGCTAGGTACCAGGGCTATTATGTCACGCTGCCTGCCTGCTGCCACACTCACACTACTCCTCCATTCCTCCTGCTGCTGCTGTCTGTCTGTGTTTCCCACTGCCAGGGTACACAGAATTACCTTCTGCTGCCAGTCTGCCACCAGCTATTACGTCAAACAATAGCTGCACACATAATTACTCCTCCATTCCTCCTGCTGCTGCTGCTGTCTGTCTGTGTTTCCCAACGCCAGGGTACACAGATTTACCTTCTGCTGCCACTCTGCCACCAGCTATTACGTCAAAAAATAGCTATATCTGTGTAATTGGTTGTAAAACCAAAACTACAAAACCATTACAAAAAAAAAGGTTTAATTTTTCTGAGGTGCCCGGGTTGAAAACTGTGTTGTCCCAGTTGTGTATTGGACACGATGTGGGCTGCACGACCGCTGTCTGGGACCTCCTGTTGTGTTTATTTATGGCCTGGTATCACCGCTAGGTACCAGGGCTATTATGTCACGCTGCCTACCTGCTGCCACACTCACACTACTCCTCCATTCCTCCTGCTGATGCTGCTGCCTGTCTGTGTTTCCCACTGCCAGGGTACACAGAATTACCTTCTGCTGCCAGTCTGCCACCAGCTATTACGTCAAACAATAGCTGCTCACATAATTACTCCTCCATTCCTCCTGCTGCTGCTGCTGTCTGTCTGTGTTTCCCACTGCCAGGGTACACAGATTTACCTTCTGCTGCCACTCTGCCACCAGCTATTACGTCCAAAAATAGCTATATCTGTGTAATTTGTTGTAAAAACAAAAAAAAACAAAAAAAAAAAAAAAAAAAAAGGTTTAATTTTTCTGAGGTGCCCGGGTTGAAAACTGTGTTGTCCCAGTTGTGTATTGGACACAATGTGGGCTGCACGACCGCTGTCTGGGACCTCCTGTTGTGTTTATTTACGGCCTGGTATCACTGCTAGGTACCAGGGCTATTATGTCACGCTGCCTACCTGCTGCCACACTCACACTACTCCTCCATTCCTCCTGCTGATGCTGCTGCCTGTCTGTGTTTCCCACTGCCAGGGTACACAGATTTACCTTCTGCTGCCACTCTGCCACCAGCTATTACGTCAAACAATAGCTATATATCTGTGTAATTTGTTTTACAAACAAAACCAAAAAACCATTAAAAAAAAAAAGGTTTAATTTTTCTGAGGTGCCCGGGTTGAAAACTGTGTTGTCCCAGTTGTGTATTGGACACGATGTGGGCTGCACGACCGCTGTCTGGGACCTCCTGTTGTGTTCATTTACGGCCTGGTATCACCGCTAGGTACCAGGGCTATTATGTCACGCTGCCTGCCTGCTGCCACACTCACACTACTCCTCCATTCCTCCTGCTGCTGCTTTCTGTCTGTGTTTCCCACTGCCAGGGTACACAGAATTACCTTCTGCTGCCAGTCTGCCACCAGCTATTACGTCAAACAATAGCTGCACACATAATTACTCCTCCATTCCTCCTGCTGCTGCTGCTGTCTGTCTGTGTTTCCCAACGCCAGGGTACACAGATTTACCTTCTGCTGCCACTCTGCCACCAGCTATTACGTCAAAAAATAGCTATATCTGTGTAATTGGTTGTAAAACCAAAACTACAAAACCATTACAAAAAAAAAGGTTTAATTTTTCTGAGGTGCCCGGGTTGAAAACTGTGTTGTCCCAGTTGTGTATTGGACACGATGTGGGCTGCACGACTGCTGTCTGGGACCTCCTGTTGTGTTTATTTATGGCCTGGTATCACCGCTAGGTACCAGGGCTATTATGTCACGCTGCCTACCTGCTGCCACACTCACACTACTCCTCCATTCCTCCTGCTGATGCTGCTGTCTGTCTGTGTTTCCCACTGCCAGGGTACACAGAATTAGCTTCTGCTGCCACTCTGCCACCAGCTATTACGTCAAACAATAGCTGCTCACATAATTACTCCTCCATTCCTCCTGCTGCTGCTGCTGTCTGTCTGTGTTTCCCACTGCCAGGGTACACAGATTTACCTTCTGCTGCCACTCTGCCACCAGCTATTACGTAAAAAAATAGCTATATCTGTGTAATTTGTTGTAAAAACAAAACAAAAAAAACAAAAAAAAAAAAAAGGTTTAATTTTTCTAAGGTGCCCGGGTTGAAAACTGTGTTGTCCCAGTTGTGTATTGGACACAATGTGGGCTGCACGACCGCTGTCTGGGACCTCCTGCCTGCTGTGTTTATTTACAGCCCTGGTATCACCGCTAGGTACCAGGGCTATTATGTCACGCTGCCTGCCTCATTGACTGCCTGCTGCCACACACTCATCCTCCTCCTCCTGCTGCTGAATTTACCTCCTGCTGTCTGTGTGTTTCCACTGCCAGGGAGCACATACAATGGCGCTTCCAACATGCGTGCGCCACCAGCTATTTGTTACGCTCAAAAATAGCTGCATTTCTTTAAAAAAAAAAAATTGAAAAGAGAAATAAGTGAAGAAGAAGACGATATAGAAGAAGATGAAGAAGATGAAGAAGAAGAAGATGAAGAAGAAGAAGAAGAAGAAGGAGAAGAAGATGAAGATGAAGAAGAAGAAGATGAAGAAGATGAAGAAGATGAAGAAGATGAAGAAGAAGATGAAGAAGATGAAGAAGAAGATGAAGAAGATGAAGAAGATGAAGATGAAGAAGATGAAGAAGATGAAGAAGAAGAAGATGAAGAAGAAGAAGATGAAGAAGCAGAAGATGAAGATGAAGAAGAAGAAGATGAAGAAGATGAAGAAGATGAAGAAGATGAAGAAGACGATGAAGAAGATGAAGAAGATGAAGAAGATGAAGAAGAAGAAGATGATGAAGAAGAAGAAGATGAAGAAGATGAAGAAGATGAAGAAGAAGATGAAGAAGATGAAGAAGGTGAAGAAGATGAAGAAGAAGAAGATGAAGAAGATGAAGAAGATGAAGAAGAAGATGAAGAAGATGAAGAAGAAGATGAAGAAGATGAAGAAAAAGAAGATGAAGAAGAAGATGATGATGAAGAAGATGAAGAAGATGAAGAAGAAGAAGACAATATAAAAGAAGAAGAAGATATAGAAGAAGATATAGAAGAAGAAGATATAGAAGAAGAAGATATAGAAGAAGAAGAAGAAGATATAGAAGATAAAGAAGAAGAAGAAGAAGAAGAAGAAGAAGTATATACAGTACTGAACAAAATTCTGGACACAACTTCTCTTTTCACCTTTTTTTTTTTAAAGGAACATCCCCACATAATCACTTGCTGTTGTTACTTGGAAAAAAAGAGGTTTCTTGCATCATTCACCCTCAAAACAAGTGTTGGAAGCTATTTAAGGCCATTTCGAATAGTCAGCTCGAATAATGAGCTCGAATACCGACTCGAATAGTGAGCTCGAATTCCGAGGTCGAATCGAATAGTAAAAATTATTCGACTCGAATATTCGACTGACCTCGAATAATTTACTATTCGAATTCGACCAAACTCGAATTTTAAAAAGGGGTATTTGAGCACCACTACTTGAAAGAACAAAGAGAAATCGCGAGCCCAATATGGTGTAGTATTGTTGAGTTGGTTGTGGTTTAAAGCAAAATATTTAGATATACTCACAAACATGGGTTACCCATAGGCAACCACTTCAAGTGCAGGTGGGGAGTATTAGAACCTGACCCCACTCAGGTTTGGTTTTTAAGATGTCGCTCTCTGTAGATAGGAAACAGGGTAGCACCCCTCCACTGAGGGTGGAATCAAGATTTCAGCAAGGCTTGGTGTACAGAGGCGCCAGAGTAGAATAAAAACGTTTAAAAACCGTCTAAAAGAGGGAGATGTTCAGGTGGACTTACCTCCCTCGAAAATATAAAACTCAATTGAGTCACAATATATCAATATAAATATTTTATTTAACTCCACTTAGTGCTTCATCAGGCAAACAGGAGTATAACTCAATGGGTCTAAATGCAGAAGTGAGCACCCACAGGCCTTGAGTTTGACACCCGTGTTGTAAAGTGAGTAATCAATGGCCTACAGGGCGATGAGTGGAAAGCCCGCTTTTGTTAAGGAAACAAAATGCATTACTGCATTAATGCTCAGTTCTAATAATGCATTAATGCTCAGTTCTAAACATTGTAAGGATTGCACATGTCAACTTTCTTACATTTTTATTTTTAGTGTGCAAAAATAATGTATAATGGAGGTATTGACACACATGATTTCTAACAGAAAGAGGCAGGTAAAATTGCCAAAGTTTTCTACCTGTCGATGTGGATTTGAGCTATCTGTGGGCCGTATGCAATTTATTTTTTCTCTTGATTTTCCTCCTAGGTGATATTTTCACAACCAAATAATCGTGATAATACTTTTTTACCTCATTTTTGGTACTGTTTCCATTGCAAAGTGCCAAAAAGATATTCTAAAATGAAGCTGAAAAATTATCTCCTGGGAGAAAACTCAGGATTAAAAGTTAATTGCATATGGCCCCATGGGAGCTAATAACTTTGGTGAATGATTGTGTTAGTTACATTCTTCTGTATTGCCTCAGCAGAAAAAACTACCTATCTACAGGGAAATTTCATTTTTCTTTAAAGAGAATCTAAAGTGAAAACAAACGTATGATATATGTTGTGGCTTGATAGTGTACTGGTTAAGGGCACCACCTTTGACATGGGAGACCAGGCTTTGAATCCTGGCTAAGGTTAGTACCTATTCATTAAGGAGTTAAAAGCAAGACTCCCTAACACTGCAGCATGGCCTCTTGAGCGCTTTAAGTCCAACAGGAGAAAAGACCTTTACAAATGTTCAGATTATTATTATTATTAATTTGTATTTGTAGTACAGCTAAGAAATAGAACATTAGAAGGACAGATATGAGTCTCATATTGTTTCCAGTACAGGAAGAGTTACGAAACTTCACTTGTTATCTATGCAAAAGAGCTTCTCCGAGCTCTTCGACCAAACTTGGTTAGCTATGGTGCTGATTTTTCTGAAGCACTAAAACATCAGAGAAACAGTGAAAAACAACTTCAGATAAGATCAGTGTTGATCGGATACCTCATTATCCTATTCGAGTTTGGTCGAATTCGGATAGTAAACTATCCGAATTCACTCGAAGTTCGATGTTCGAGTTAATCGAATACCCGATTCGAACTCGGATATCCGACTGTCACTATCCGAGTCTGTATTCGAGTAAAATATTCGAGCTGGCCTTAAATAGCTTTTAAAACTTGTATTGGAGGTCAATGATGCATGAAACCACCTTTTTTATGAAGAAAAACATCAAGTGATTATGTGGTGATGTAGTAGTTATAAAAAAAGGTATCAAAAATAGTAAATTAACTTCATGAAAAGTGTTTGCATGAGAAGGTGTGTCCAAAATGGTTGTAAGTTGGAAGTCTTCTTCTCTTTCTCCTTCTCCTTCTTCTTCTTCTTCTTCTTCTTCTTCTTCTTCTTCTTCTTCTTCTTCTTCTTCATCTTCTTCTTCTTCTATATCTTCTTCTATATATTCTTCTTCTTCTATATCTTCTCCTTCTATATCTTCTTCTTCTTCTATATCTTCTTCTTCTTCTATATCGTCTTCTTCTTCCATATCTTCTTCTTCTTCTATATCTTCTTCTTCTATATATTCTTCTTCTTCCATATCTTCTTCTTCTTCTATATCTTCTTCTTCTTCTATATCTTCTTCTTCTATATCTTCTTCTTCTTCTATATCTTCTTCTTCTATATCTTCTTCTTCTATATCTTCTTCTATATCATCTTCTTCTTCTATATCTTCTTCTTCTATATCTTCTTCTTCTACATCTTCTTCTTCTTCTATATCTTCTTCTTCTATATCTTCTTTATCTTCTTCTTCTATATCTTCTTCTTCTTCTTCTATATCTTCTTCTTCTATATCTTCTTCTTCTTCTTCTATATCTTCTTCTTCTATATCTTATTCTTCTTCTTCTATATCTTCTTCTTCTATATCTTCTTCTTCCTCTTCTTCTCTATCATTATATTATGTGTCTTGGTTTTCCTTTCTTTTGTAATATTTTTTTTTTTTACTTCATTTGTGGAAATATTTTATTTTAATAACACCATAGTTATATTTGTGTTGATGGCATAATAGGTAGTGGCACATTGCAAGCCACAGCGCCTTTTTCTGTGTACCCTGGCAGTGGTAAAACACAGACATCAGCAGGAGGAGGAAGTAGTTGCAGCTATTGTAGTGTGGTAATAGCTGGTAGGAGAGTGGGTGGCAGCAGAAAATAGTTCTTCTTCTGTTCTCCCTGGCAGTGGTAGCAGCACACAGACAGCAGACGCTCAATGCAGCTACAGGTGGAGGAGTAGTATGTGTCAGGCAGTGTGATGTGACTGACATAATAGGCCCTGGTTCCTAGCGGTGGTACCAGGGCCGTAAATAAACACCATGAGGTTCCAGACAGCGGTCGTGAAGCCCACATTGTGTTTTTTCAAAATAATGCAGCTATTTTTGAGCGTAAATAGCTGGTGGCGCATGGGCAGCAGCACCTTGTAATGTGTTCCCTGGCAGTGGAGACACAGACAGCAGGAGGAAATACAACAGCAGGCAGCGTGAGGAGGATGAGTGTGTGGCAGTGGCAGCAGGCAGGCGAGCAGCGAGACATAGCTGGTGGAGCATGGGCAGCAGCACCTTGTAATGTGTTCCCTGGCAGTGGAGACACAGACAGCAGGAGGAAACACAGCAGCAGGCAGCGTGAAGAGGATGAGTGTGTGGCAGTGGCAGCAGTCAGGCGGGCAGCGAGACATAGCTGGTGGCACATGGGCAGCAGCACCTTGTAATGTGTTCCCTGGCAGTGGAAACATACAGACAGCAGGAGGAAATACAGCAGCAGGCAGCGTGAGGAGGATGAGTGTGTGGCAGACTGGCAGCAGGCAGCAGGAGGGCAGGCAGCAAGACATAATAGGCCCTGGTTCCTAGCGGTGGTACCTGGGCCGTAAATAAACACCATGAGGTTCCAGACAGCGGTCGTGAAGCCCACATTGTGTCCAATACACAATTGGGACAGCACACTTTTCAACTCGGACACCTCTAAAATAATAAAATAATAACACAAAATTATTACATTTTTTTTTCAGAAATGCAACTATTTTTGAGCGTAAATAGCTGGTGGCGCATGGGCAGCAGCACCTTTTAATGTGTTCCCTGGCAGTGGAGACACAGACAGCAGGAAGAAATACAGCAGCAGCAGCAGGTGTAATGTGTGTGTGCCACTTCATGTCCCCCTCTCGCCGACAACAGGGGCCAGGAATTCACCTTCCACCCAAGCCTGGTTCATTTTTTGTGAGACAGACGAGATCGCTTCTCAGTGACGACTCCACCGGCTGCACTGAAGCAACGCTCTGACAGTATGCTGGAAGGGGGGCAGGAGAGCACTTCCAGGGCATACTGCACAAGCTCGCTCCAGATCGGCAGGTGCTTGACCCAATACTCCATGGGATCAACAGGGGCAATGCTGTCAAGCCCGCTGAAGGACCCCATGTAGTCAGCCACCATGCGGGTCAAGTGCTGTCTGTGACTGGAGAAGGATGCTGCTGCAGGCACCTCCTCTCTAGTCCCTGGCAGCTCTATACTCATGTAGAGCTCGTTGGTCAGAGACAGCAGGTCTGTGGTGCGCGTGCGCTTGCTGCTGGTGGATGCAGGCACCTGCTGCTCCCTCTGTGCTGGCTGGACAGTGGGGGTGGATGGCTGAGGGAAGGCTTCCTCCAAGCGCTCAACAAGGGACAGCTGCAAATCCCTCATTTGTTGTGCACGATCTCCTCCTGCAGGCAGGAACTGGCTGAGCTTCCCCTTCAGACGTGGGTCCAGCATCATGCAGATCCAGATGACCTCCCTCTGCTTCATCTGGATGACCCTTGGGTCCCTGCGCAGGCACCTCAGCATGTGCGCTGCCATTGGGAAGAGTCTGGCCACGTCTGCTGGCACATCATCGGCAGCCCCAGAGCCGACAGTGCTGTCCTCCTTATCCTCTGCCTCCTCCACCTTATCCTCTCTCCGCCGCCCGCACCACTCCAGCTGCGCTCTGCTGCTCCCCCTCATCAGCAGCAAGATCAGGGATCTCCACCAACTCCAAGCCCTCCTCCTCAGAGGTGGCCTGTGAAGCTGCCTGCAGCTCCTGCTGGTCCAAGGCTGCCGCTCCCTCTTCCAGCAGTGCATACAGGGCCCTGTCCAGCACACACACCATGGGGACCCACTCGCACACCATTGCATGGTCCCTGCTCACCATGTTGGTGGCCTGCAGGAAGGGTGCCAGCACTGAGCACACCTGCTGCATGTGCCCCCAGTCCTCCGTGGAGATGATGGACGGGAGGTTGGTGGCGGCACACCCAGTTGCAGTGATGGCGGCAACTGTTGCTCGTGCAACGTACTGGCTGACAGCCTGCCTCTGTTCAACCAGACGCTCCAACATCGCCAGAGTGGAGTTCCAGCGAGTTGGAACATCGATCATGAGCCGGTGCTGTGGCAGGTGCAGCTCCTTCTGCACTTCTTCCAGGCTCGCTACGGCTGCAGGCGAGTAGTGCCAGAAATGACGCACAACCTTCCTTGCCGCCTCAAGGAGTCGGTCCATCCCCTGGTAGGTCCACAGGAACTTTTGGACTACCAGGTTCAGGACGTGCGCCAGGCAGGGGATGTGGGTCAGGTCTCCCCTGCTGATTGCAGCAACCAGGTTTGCCCCATTGTCGGACACCACCTCTCCGACTCTGAGGCCTCTGGGGGTCAGCCAATTCCTCTCCTGCTCTCGGACTTTGGCCAGGACATGGTTCGCCGTCAGTTTGGTCTTCCCCAGGCTGACCAATTCCAGCAGCGCTTGGCAGTGGCGGGGCTTCACGTTGCTGCTGAGGCGGGGGGTTTGGGCTGGTGTGCCGGAGGATGGAAGCGGATCAGAGGAACCTGCAGCAATTCCGCTGACCCTGCATGGTGGCACCACCCACTGCGCTGTTGCTGCTGCTGCTGCTCTGAAAGTGCCCGATGCTGCTCCCCCCCTTCTCATCCCCTTCCACCAAGCTGACCCAATGCGCGGTGAAGGACAGATAACGGCCTGTCCCAAACCGGCTGCTCCACGAGTCCATGGTGACGTGGACCCGTTGACCCACCGCGTGATCCAGCCCTCTCCCGACATTGGCCATCACAGAGCGGTGAAGTGCAGGAATGGCCGTGCGTGCAAAAAAATGTCGGCTGGGGATTGGCCAATCGGGGGCTGCACACATCAGGAGCGCACGCATGTCGCTCCCCTCCTGCACAAGGGAATAAGGCAGGAGTTGGGAGCACATGGCCCGTGCCAGCAAGCCGTTCAGCTGATGCACGCGACAGCTGCTGGGAGGCAGAACCCTGACCACCCCCTGGAAGGTGTCGCTGAGCAGGGTCTGGCGACGCCTTTTGCTGGCACGGGAATCACTGGAGGGAGCAGAGGAGGCCACTGAGGACTGGCTGCCAGAACAGGCCTCAGTGTCGGCGGCAGGAGTTGCAGAGGGAGGAGGAGCAGTGTGTTTCTGACGCACTCCTGCTGGTGCTGCTGGAGGAGGTGGAGGAGGGCGGGTGGCTGCTGCCGACGGCTTCGCAGTGGTGGCGAGGCTGCCACTGCCACTGCCAGCTTCCTTCAACTTCATGAACTCCTAATGCTCATGAAAGTGTTTCCCTGCCAGATGGGTCACCAGAGAGGTGGTGCCATACGCAGAGGGGTCCTTCCCTCTGCTGAGCTGCTGGCGGCACTGGTTGCAGGTGGCATACTTGCAATCCACATATGGCAGGGTGAAAAAATTCCAAATTGGGGAGGTGAAGTTTCCCCTTCGGCTCGAAGGTGCTGCTGCCGCTGGTCTCCCTGTGGTGGTTGGGGGGGGGGGGGGGGGGTTCTTGGTGCGGCTGGTGGCACTGGCAGAACTCTCCAGATCAGCACGCTGCGTGGCCTGCATACCATGCCCACTTCTGATCCTGCCCATGTCTGCAATGCTGATCCTTCTAGCAAGGCCCGCAGCCGCATCCTCCTCCTCAGAGCTGATGACATCCCCAGGATCTGCAACCCAGTCTCTGTCCTTCACCCTGTCATCATCATCATCCTCCCCCTCCGCAAACATGTCCTGCTGGGATGACCCCACAAACTCCCCTTCTGCATGCATGGGCTGATGGACAGTCACCACTGTCTGACTGTCCAAAGCATCATCCCCCAAAGTGCCCATCAGCATTTCTTCCTCCTCAAATTCTGCCGCAACAGCACTCAATACCCTCGCTGTGTTTGAGGTAAAGAAGGTGTGAGCTGGTGTTGCCCGCTGGGGCTGGAGAACTGCACTCCTCCTGCTCCCAAGGCAGTGCTGGGCGGCTGCTGCTGCTCTTGCGAATAGAAGTGGTGGCGGGGGTGGAGGACTCGGTTCCAGAGCTAATGGTGGCCTGCTCATCCACCATCAGTTTCACCACAGCGTCTGCGTCCTTCTCCTCAATAGGACGGCTACGACCTGGCGGTGGGAGGAACATCTGCGCCACACGCTGCTGCTGTGTCTCTGCAGCGTGACTCCCAGCTGTTGGCCGGCCAAGGCGTCCATGGCCAGTGGCTAATGGCGGAATAGCCACTGGTGCAGACGCAGAACTGCGCATGGTGGTGGTGGCGCGGCTGCCACAACCTCCTCTTTTGCCAATGCCCTTGCTGCCCCTGCCCAAACCCTTGCTGCCAGTGCCAGACATCGTATATTTTTAATATTGTACAAATGAAAAAAAAAGGTTATATATGTAAAGGCGGGTGGGGCAAGTGGGGTACTTTAATGGGGTGGGACTGGTGGTGGTGGGTGTGTGAGGTGAGGACAGGTGTACTCTACAGCAGAGATCGGTGTAGCGCTAACGAGAGAGTGCGCAGTGCGCACACAAAGACCCTAGCTGACGCTGACTGACGGTGTCCCTATACACAGACTAGAGTACAGTACAATTCAGCGAATACACAATAGAAGAACAATAGGACACGGGTGTAGCACTAACGAGAGGGTGCGGACAGCGCAGACGTGCACTGCGCACACAAAGACCCTAGGTAACGCGGTGACGGACGGTCCCTTTACACAGACTAGAGTACACTACAGTACTAACTAAACAATAGGAGAATCTAGCTAAACAATAGAACAGGTGTGACTAGATTACAGGGAGCAGATACAGGACAGGTATAGCAGTAAAGCTGGACCTTGCTAACTACAAAATAGTACAATAATCTATCTAACACAGAAGTAGTACAGTAGAGTAGGACAGGTGAGAGCACAGGTAACTAGAGACTAGAGCACAGAGCAGGGCAGGCTGGCTTGCCTAGGCACAGGGCCTAGCTGCTGCAGCTGCAGCAGCACCAGTGACAGTCTCCCTCCCTAGTCCCTAATCATGCGTACGTTAAAAAAGGGCGCCGGGAAAAAAGGGCGCAGGGTTTTAAAAGATAATCATGAATAACGTTTAAAAAAAATTGTGTTATATTTCGTTTAAAAATAATGTTTTATAAAGTTATAAATCATTAAATAATGTGTATAAAATCGGCAATTTTAAAAATGTTAATCTTCCCTGTTTAAAAATTGAAATTTATAATTACGTTTTATAAAACATTAATAAGAATTTTACTAAAGCTATACCTAACCCTACTCTCACACAGAACCCTCCCTGTACCTATCCCTAACCCCTAGACCCCCCTGTTGGTGCCTAACCCTAAGACCCCCCTGTTGGTGCCTAACCCTAAGACCCCCCTGGTGGTGCCTAAACCTAAGACCCCCCTGTTGGTGCCTAACCCTAAGACCCCCCTGTTGGTGCCTAACCCTAAGACCCCCCTGTTGGTGCCTAACCCTAAGACCCCCCTGTTGGTGCCTAACCCTAAGACCCCCCTGTTGGTGCCTAAACCTAAGACCCCCCTGGTGGTGCCTAAACCTAAGACCCCCCTGTGATAAGCATTAATAACGTTTTAAAAAAAATATGGTGCGGTTTTTCGTTTAAAAATGAAAAAAAAAAAAAAAAAAAAAAAATATTGTACGGTTTTTCGTTTAAAAGTAATGTTTTAAAAAATATTGTACTGTTTTTCGTTTAAAAATAATGTTTTAAAAATTATAAATCATTAAATAATGTGTAATCATGAGAAACAGTTATAAAACATTAAAAGTCTCCGGGCGCCGCTTTTAAAACGTTATTTTTCTCCGGCGCCCTTTTTTCCTGTTGGGCGCCGATTTAAACGATATTTATTATGGGAGTGAATGGCGGCGCCCTTTTTGTCCACCTGCCTCATGCGCCCAAATTTCCTGCTTCCCCTAATCACACAAACTAAACTGCCTAAAATACAATCTATCTACAATACAAAGCAATACAGGTGAATATCAAGTGTTGGAGTGTAAAAACGCTTGGTGTTTTGAACAATAAATGCACTTGCACAGACAAAAAGCACCGGAGCAGTCTCTCAGTACAGTAAGTCACAAGCAAGGACGAGTGAGGCAAGATGGCGCCCGCTATTTATAGAGGGGGGCTTGGCCAGGCTCCCCCTCTGTGATTGGCTGCAGTCAGAGGGCTGGGAGCCCTCTGATTCGCTTGTGAGGACTCGAGGTGACGTCACCCGCTGATGACGCTATCCGAGCTCTGTATCCGAGCTCGGATAGCTAGGATATCTCCGGATAGCTGCTTGCTATCCGAGTGCGCTCGGATAGCACAGCCCGGATAGCTAATACTATTCGAGCTCGGTATTCGAGCTCGAATAGTGAAAAAAGAGCTAGGATATCCGAGTATCTCAGATATCCGAGCTCGGATGAGCATCACTGTATAAGATTTTACTGCAAGGCAAGTTAAAAAGGATCATTAGCTCTGCTCTGTTTCATAGATTAAAATACAGAGTGTAGTTTTTAAACTGCAAATATTAGAGAATGATGCAATATTATACAAAAAAGCTTTATAACTGAAAAAAAATATGAGACTCTTTTATTCGCCACGAATGTTCTATTTCTTAGCTGTACTACACATACATACATACATACACATTATGTCATAAGTTTATTTTCACTTCAGTGTAACTTTAACAAATTGCCATGAACATAAGTTGGTGCTGAACAAGTGTTTTTGTAATTAGACTTACTAAAAATTGTCTTTCCATACCTGACCGTAAGCTCAAACTGCATTTACTTACAACCATGGCAATAGTACACTATATGGAGTGCAGAGTGCCCATGAAATTCCCACCTTGTTGTATGAGAAACTCGCTAGTCGCTAACAGAAAAAGCGCTATCATCTACGACCGTGATATCTGCTTGATTGGCCAGTACCTGTCTATCTTGATGTGGAATCTCCCATCTGGATTTTGGGGATTCTAGTACCAGGGACGGATCTAGGGGGGGGGGGGGCAGGCGGGTCTCTTGCCCCAGGCGGTGGCAGCCGGCAGGCGGCAGGCTCTTTATCCCCGCTTGTGTGAGCTCCACTTTCCCCCTGTTGTTTGCGCTGCCGGCGCTGCACTGCCCCCCGAGTGTGTGTCAGCCAGGCTCAGCTCAGGCGCTGTGTCAGCATAGCGGAGGGACGGCGGATCATAGCGGCAGTCAATACATACTAACTTCCAGAGCCGGGACAAGGTCCTCCAGCACCCTAGGCTGAGACACTAAAGTGCGCCCCTCCATCCCTCCCACCCCAGCCGTCACACACTGATTGCTATTAGACTAAGAGGCGCCACAGGGCCCACAACCTCCCCAACACCTTAATATCTAGTTATATGGCTTGCAGTCACTGCCATGTATCCCCTTTTCTTATTTCTTTCTGCTTCAAACACAATTAGGAATGACAGCTGAATGAATTCTGCGCCCCC
Source organism: Hyperolius riggenbachi (assembly GCF_040937935.1). Taxonomy (NCBI): domain Eukaryota; kingdom Metazoa; phylum Chordata; class Amphibia; order Anura; family Hyperoliidae; genus Hyperolius; species Hyperolius riggenbachi. The sequence goes on from NC_090654.1 coordinate 94,919,231, forward strand.
TCTTACACTGCGCCCTGAGGCTGGAGCCTCTCCAGCCTATGCCTCGGCACGGCCCTGCTAACTTCAGCCGCTCTCCGCGGAACGCAGACCTGGTCTCCTCTCTGTCGCACCTCTAGTGTTGGCTTCTGTAATGCACGTCATCAGTGAAGCCAAATAGAGAGGTGCGCGAGTGCGACTCACAGAGAGGAGAGGAGACCAGGTCTGCATTCTGGTCCGGAGAGCGGCTGAAGTGTTATGACATGACTACTGCTGCTGTCTGAAGTGCTGGTGGTGCTGGTGCCTAAGTGCTGCAGCCTGCAGGTCAGGTCAGTCAGCATAGAGAGAAATTCTCTCGCACAATTCGTTCTGTGCACACTGCACAGCCACAGTCAGTGCACCCCTCAGGCTCAGCTGAGCTACCTGATATGTGCCCACCATCTCTCTCACACACTTCTCTGCCTCTCTCATCATGACATGATCTCATGTGAGAATATCTCGCCCACTTGTGCACCCCCTTATTCAATCATGTGCCCACGTGACTTACTTGCCTCTTCTCCCTCATACATTTGTGCACCCCCTTGCCCACATATGTACCCCTTTACCACTTTTGTGCACCCCTCACCTGTGACCCAGTCAGATATGGACCACTTCTTCACCAGCTCCTGGGCACTCCAAACTTCTGTGCACCCCTGCTTTACCCGCATATGCGACCCCTTGCCACAAGGGGTCGCATATGTGGGTAAAACAGGGGTGCACAGAAGCAAGTGAAGGGGCACATATGTGGACGAGGGGGCACAGTCTGGTGAGGGGGCACAGAAATGTGTGAGGAATACAGAAAGGTGGCAAGGGGCCGCATATGTGGGTCAAGGGGTGCACAGAAGCAAGTGAAGGGGCACATATGTGGACGAGGGGGCACAGAAATGTGTGAGGGACAGAAAAGTGGCAAGGGGTCGCATATGTAAGTTGCAACTTGGTCTAGATCCGTCCCTGCCCCCCCCCCCCTCTGTTGCAATCCCCCCCTTCTTCCCCTCCAAGGGTGGCAATTTACTGGCCCCCTCAATTGTTGCAATCCCCCCTTTCATCCACCTCCGAGGGTGGCGATTTACTAAACCCCCCCCCCCCGTGTGGCAACCCCCCCCCCCTCCTGCAGCCATCCCCTGTTCGGTGTAATAATACATATCGGTCCTGCGGATGGCTGTCACACAAGCTCTGTGCTGCAGCTCCGTCTTCCCTGCCGAGGACACAGACACTCTGCTTGGTGACATCACTAAGCCGCGTGTCTGTGTCCCGACAGAGAAGAAGGAGCTGCAGAGCTTGTGTGACATCCGCAGGATCGAAGGCTCGGATTGTATAGTTACACCGGGCAGGGGATGGCTGCAGGGGGGGGCGGGGGTCGCCACAAGGGGGAGTTCAGTAAATCGCCAGCCTTGAACAGTAGGGATAAGAGCATAGGCGCCAAAACCTGACCTTGCCCCAGGCGCAACTTGGTCTAGATCCGTCCCTGTCACATACACTGTGCAAAGATGTTCCTGTATACGGTGTGGTGCTTCTTACATTCTACCCCTATGGGCTTGATTCACAAAGCGGTGCTTACTGTTAGCACGCCTGTGAAAACCCCCTTAGCACGTCTAAACAAGCTTTTCGCGCGAAGTGCCCATTAAAGCCTATGGGACTTAACGCGCATAGGACTTTGCGCGCGTAAAGTTTTGCGCGCGCAAAGTTAGCACACGATCTGATTGAGAAATCCAGTGCTAACCTACTTAGCACCCTGGTTAGCGCATCTAAAGACTTTAGACGTCCTAAGTAGGTTAGCACCGCTTTGTGAATCAAGCCCTATGTGCTTAAAGGGACACTTAAGTAAAAAATGAGTTTTACTCACCTAGGGCTTCCAATAGCCCCCTGCAGCTGTCCGGTGCCCTCGCCGTCTCCCTCCGATCCTCCTGGCCCCGTTGGCAGCCACTTCCTGTTTCGGTGACAGGAGCTAACAGGCTGGGGACGCGAGTGATTCTTTGCGTTCCCAGACACATTAGCACCCTCTGTGCTGCTATATGGTATATGATATATGCTATAGCAGCATAGATGGCGCTATTGTGGCCAGGAAGGCGAAGAATCACTCGCGTCCCCAGCCTGTCAGCTCCTGTCACCGAAACAGGAAGTGGCTGCCGGCGGGGCTAGGAGGATCGGAGGGAGACGGCGAGCGCACCGGACAGCTGCAGGGGGCTATTGGAAGCCCCAGGTGAGTAAAACTCATTTCTTTTTTTACTTAAGTGTCCCTTTAATTGTCTCTGTGGCCTCTTTGCACAACCTACATCTTGAATTCTGTTCAGTGCAGCATATCCCTACTTCAATCCAAATCTAGTGTTTAGTAGTACCTGTTCTTGCACTGCCAGCTTTGAAGTAACACTGCAGGAATCTGAATCAGCAAAGTGCTAGAAAAGGTGAAGTCTTTAAATTAAGGTGCTTCAGATGTAGATTAATTAGGGTCCAAACATTTTTAAGAAAGACCACCTTTTGCAGTGAAAATATGGCCAACTATTGTCCAAGTGCAGTTTGTCACTGGCAGATTAAAGAGGTGCTGTCAGCCATACTATATCAGAAAAAAAAAACCAAATATATAGGTAGACAAATACTTGCTCTACTTACATAACAAATGTATTGCACTGTCCACGCTTTGATTTTAGTGATTTTTCTACAGTAAAAAAAGAAAACATCCTTCTAAGCATTTACCATTATAACTGTGGCTATTTTGAAGCCAATACTGATGTCATTTCCTCCCTTACTCTCCTCTGTCTGTTTTGCCCATCCTTCACTATAGAAAGTGCATTGTCTCAGCATGAGAAATATTGGCCAATCAGAGAGGAACAGAGGTGTGGGAGGGGGAGACAGGAGGGAAAGAGGCTTCAGCCAATCAGGATGCATTAAAGTGGATCCGAGATGAACTTTTATACATTGCATAATTGTGTTCCTTACATATAGGTTATAGGACATTCCTGAAGCCAAATACTTTTTTTTTTGTTTTAATACTCTAATTCCCTATAAACTAAACAAGCCTCGCCCACAACATCTCCAAAACACAGTCTGCTCTCTCACCATTGTAAATACTGCATGTGGAAAGCTTGATAAGGTATTACACCGGGTGAAACGTTTTTGACTGTCCCTAGACTCCAGGAGGGCTGCTGCAGCCTTGTGTGAGAGACTGGCAGGGCAGGAGTCACATTGCAGGCAAGAAGCCTCTGTGTGGTATGGGACTGCAATACTATCTAAGCTCTCTGCTCAATCTCAGTATCTCTCCACTTCTCTTCTCTCCCTTATTAACCTTTATTTCCCCCTTACCCTAGTGCTGGCTGTCTTCTTGTCATACAGGAAAGCTAAATAAAAACTTTTTTCTCCCCTCTCTCTGGATAGTGTAATGGTTAAGGGCTTTGCCTCTGGCACTGGCAAACTGTTCAAACCTCAGCAAACCTCAGATATTCCTGCTCAGTAAGCCAGCACCTATTCAGTAGGAGACCTTGGGCAAGACTCCATAACACTGCTACTGCCTATAGAGTGCCTATAGGACATGTTGCCCGCAATGCGTTTATTTTGTGCTGACATGTTGCCCGCAATGCGTTTATTTTGTGCTGACATGTTGCCCGCAATGCGTTTATTTTGTGCTGAAATGTTGCCCGCAATGCGTTTATTTTGTGCTGACATGTTTGCCCCATTGCGTTTATTTTGTACTGACATGTTTGCCCCCATTGTGTTTATTTTGTGCTGAAATGTTGCCCGCAATGCGTTTATTTTGTGCTGAAATGTTGCCCGCAATACGTTTATTTTGTGCTGACATGTTGCCCGCAATGCGTTTATTTTGTGCTGAAATGTTGCCCGCAATGCGTTTATTTTGTGCTCACATGTTGCCCGCAATACATTTATTTTGTGCTGACATGTTGCCCATTGTGTTTATGTTGTGGTGTCTGGGGTAACTGTTGCTGCATTTATTATTTAATGGTCATAGTTGGCTATGTTTGCTGCTTTGGGGTTACGGTATACTATTAAATAGCATCACACAGTTTCTGCACCCCTATGATGCGAATCCTCGTTTGACCACATCATGGCGTAAACACTGCTTTCTTATGCCTCACTGTTACATCATTACATCAGCTCCGCCCTTAGAATGTCATGGCCACTCCCATGTTCCGGCGCGATTTTTTGGCGGGACCCCCATTTTCGGCGCTCCGTCCCAAGTCGTGGGTCAAATAGTTTATTAAAATGTATTGAACTGCGTCTCAAATTAAAAGACATAACTATAGTTATCGTAATTCATCTGCTCCTCCCCTCTTCAGAGTAGTGTAGTGGAGCAAAGTAGCATTTACCTTCCCCAGTCCTGCGTTGGGTCTCTCCTGATCTTCCTGACAGCTGCACTCTCTATGCTGCAATCCTCTGGCTCCTGAGGTATGTCATGTGATTATAAGGAGGAGGTATGGAAGAACAGAGCATGTGACTGCCAGAAGGGACAAAAGAGACAGTGTATCGCTGAAGCAGGCAAACATCACATGGATCCATGGAGGCGGTCCCATTCTAATTTCTTTGGAGGGTGGGCCGTGGGTTATTACTGCACCCTGTGTCAAATTAACAATGTATCAATCAGAAACACTGTCACCAGTGTGCTTCTTTGGACGGGAGACAGTGTGCTGTCTTTATTTTGCTTCTTAGAATGATGGACATTGGAAGCTCTGGAGGGCCACATAAAATGGCAAGGAGAACCACATTCAGCCCGTGGGCCTTGAGTTTGACACCTATGATCTAGACCATAGGTACTCAACGTGTGGTACGCGTACCCCAGGGGGTACTTCTGAGGGTTCTAGGGGGTACTCGGGCTTGATTATACTTAACCAAAAATAACAAATTTAGAGTTTTAGAAAATGATAAATCTTACTTAAACAGCACCAATCTAGTATTTTAGCTAATTAAAAGCAATAGTAAATGCTTGGAAATGGTTTAGAACCAATTATAATGTACTACGATTAATTATATATTTGTCAAGGGGTACGTGTGATAATGTTTACCATTCTAGGGGGTACTTGGTGAGTACAGGGTTTTAAAAGGGGTACATACCAATAAAATGTTGAGAAACCCTGAATTCTAGACAATGGCTAAGTAACTTGACATAGGGATTTCAGTCATGCAAATCAGCCCAGCAAGACCACAAATCATTTCTTACTGTACTCTGAGATGGGAAGTGAAAGGTGATTTTTAAGTTATTTTAAAGTGAGGGAAGTAAAAGTAAAAAAGATCATTTAAGTTAAATGCAACTAAAGTAAAGTAACTCTGAACAAGTGGGGTAAAAACACCTTTTTTTTTTTTGGGGGGGGGGGGGGTAGATTAATTGTAATTAGTAAATATTATTTTGGTACTTGTTATTCCTAAGCTCTGGAGACCTATTAGACCTGTGCATTGTTACCAGCATCATATTGTGTTTCATTTCCATTAGGAACCAATTACAGTATAAAAAGAAAAGACTCAACAACAATCAGGTTTATGCGTGCTCCACGAGACAGTCTGCCAAGATCCCGGGTCTTTGTCTCCTAATATTTAGTTATCTATACTACCACTACCACTGCTGCTGCTGCTACTACTACTGCTAATAATAATAATGATATTTTATGTAAACAGTCATACACAGGTATGAGTAACAATACTTTAACTGCACATGCTTGTCATCTTATCAAAATATTTTCCTTTGTAGGTTTATGAAATTTGAGTTGGATTTTCTAATAATTGAAGCTTTTACATTCAGCAGAATACAGTTCCTATACCTATATCCTCATATAAAAGCCTCCTTGCTGTGATTGCATTCTCCCTGCATGTAAATAGATTGGCAACGTTCTGAGACATTACCTGGAGAAAATCTCACTGATCATCAGGTTACACCTCCTGCAGCATCAATATGTTAGGGGGATTGCTTTGGTGAGTGACTTTCATCGCTCGATAAGGGTGTAACTCAATGGACATCCCGAAGAGGGTAACAATTGTTTGTGGCCTGCGATTCAATTTAAAATGTACTTATAGATGTATTTCTTAGTTATATGCTGTACACTACAAACTTTTGTGTGCTGAAATAATAAGGTCAACCAATGCTGTGTATGACAGAATTTAAAATCACTTTTGTTTAAAACACATGGATAATCCTAGCTGCCAACAAGATAGCCTCTGATAAAGTTTGCAAATATGTATTCAAAAACACACAAAAAATTGTGGACACAGGCATTTAAAGTGGAATAAAATTTTAGCTCACTCTATGGTATAATGCATACACAACATAAAACTAATTCATATACAGTGGGTTGCAAAAGTATTTGGCCCCCTTGAACTTTTCCACATTTTGTCACATTACTGCCACAAACATGAATCAATTTTATTGGAATTCCACGTGAAAGACCAATACAAAGTGGTGTACATGTGAGAAGTGGAACAAAAATCATACATGATTCCAAACATTTTTTTTACAAATAAATAACTGCAAAGTGGGGTGCGCGTAATTATTCAGCCCCCTGAGTCAATACTTTGTAGAACCACCTTTTGCTGCAAATATAGCTGCCATTTTTTTAGGGTATGTCTCTACCAGCTTTGCACATCTAGAGACTGAAATCCTTGCCCATTCTTTGCAAAACAGCTCAAGCTCAGTCAGATTAGATGGACAGCGTTTGTGAACAGCAGTTTTCATATCTTGCCACAGATTCTCGATTGGATTTGGATCTGGACTTTGACTGGGCCATTCTAACACATGGATATGTTGTGTTTAAAACCATTCCATTGTTGCCCTGGCTTTATGTTTAGGGTTGTTGCCCTGCTGGAAGGTGAACCTCCGCCCCAGTCTCAAGTCTTTTGCAGACGCCAAGAGGTTTCTTCCAACTCTGACCAGCTTCCCTGTCCCTGCTGAAGAGAAGCACCCCCAGAGCATGATGCTGCCACCACCATATTTGACAGTGGGGATGGTGTGTTCAGAGTGATGTGCAGTGTTAGTTTTCCGCCACACATAGCGTTTTGCATTTTGGCCTAAAAGTTCCATTTTGGTCTCATCTGACCAGAGCACCTTCTTCCACATGTTTTCTGCAGTGCTGGTCGTAATGGAGAAAGCTACGCTTACGGATCATTACGCGTAATTTTACGCTATTACGCATTACGAAATTACGCTTACGGCATAGACAGTCAATTTCGGTACATGTCTATAATTACGCATAGCACTTACGCAATTACGCGTAAGTATACCGTAATTCAGGTTATTACGTTATAGGTTTACATGTAAAATCTTACTAGCAATTAATGCGTAAGGTCATGCTGCCAAGCGGAAAAGTTGATGCATGGATCAATGTTAGGTAGCCGCCGACTTTAAGGGTTAATAGCAAAGCCCCCTTAAGTGCTAAGAGCCTCAAATTTGGAGAATATATTAAGGAGATCAGAAGGAATAAGATGAAAAATTTTTTTTTCAAAAAGACCTTATAGTTTTTGAGAAAATCGATGTTAAAGTTTCAAAGGAAAAATATATACATTTAAAAACCCGCCGACTTTAACGGTTAATAGCAAAGCCTGCTTAAAATTTAGGAACACCAAATTCACAGGGTATATTAAGGGGATCAGTGGGAATAAGAGGAAAAATTTTTTTTTCAAAAAGACCTTATAGTTTTTGAGAAAATCGATTTTTAAGTTTCAAGGGCGAAAATGTCTTTTAAATGCGGAAAATGACAGTTTTTTTTGCACAGGTAACAATAGTGTTTTATTTTCATAGATTCCCCCAAGTGGGAAGAGTTTTACTTACTTCGTTCTGAGTGTGGGAAATATAAAAAAAAAACGACGTGGGGTCCCCCCTCCCAGACCTCTTTAACCCCTTGTCCCCCATGCAGACTGGGATAGCCAGAATGCGGAGCACCGGCCGCGTGGGGCTCCGCACCCTGACTATACCAGCCCGCATGGTCCATGGATTGGGGGGTCTCGGAAGGGGAGGGGCAGCCAAGCTTTCCCCTCCCCCTCCGAGCCTTGTCCAATCCAAGGACAAGGGGCTCTTCTCCACCTCCGATGGGCGGTGGAGGTGGAGGCCACGATTTCCTGGGGAGGGGTTCATGGTGGCATCTGGGAGTCCCCTTTAAAAAGGGGTCCCCCAGATGCCCACCCCCCTCCCAGGAGAAATGAGTATAGAGGTACTTGTAGTACCCCTTACCCATTTCCTTTAAGAGTTAAAAGTAAATAAACACACAAACACATAGAAAAAGTATTTTAATTGAACAAAAAACATAACCACGAAAAAAGTCCTTTAATATTCTTAATTAACCATTAATACTTACCTGTCCCTTTAAAAGCCAGTTCCCACGCAATATCCTCGGAAATATACTAATCAGTTACAATGTAACACCACCGCACCCGACGTCACTCGCCGCTCACCCGCCGGCCGCCGCATACACGCTAGTCCCCGCCGGCTCCCGCCGTCCACTCCGCCCACACCGGAGAGAGGCGGGGAGGGCAGCGGAGCCGGCGGGGACTTAGCGTCCCTTCACCCGACAGAGCTCTGAGCTATATTAGCTCAGAGCTCTCGAAAGCATCTTTGTATTTGGGCTCCAAGGAGCCCCATTGGTCCTTAGCAGATCAATGGGGTTCCTTCAAATCAGAAGGAACCCCATTGGTCTGCTAAGGACCAATGGGGCTCCTTGGAGCCCAAATACAAAGATGCTTAGAGAGCTCTGAGCTATAGCTCAGAGCTCTGTCGGGTCCTGCAGCACAGACGCGGAGGCGGCGGCGGCGGTGAGTGACGTCGGGTGCGGCGTAGTTACAATGTAACAAAGTTGTTACATTGTAATAACTTTGTTACATTGTAACTGATTAGTATATTTCCGAGGATATTGCGTGGGAACTGGCTTTTAAAGGGACAGGTAAGTATTAATGGTTAATTAAGAATATTAAAGGACTTTTTTCGTGGTTATATTTTTTGTTCAATTAATAATAATAATAATAATAATAATCTGAACATTTGTATAGCGCTTTTCTCCTGTCGGACTCAAAGCGCTCAAGAGCTGCAGCCACTGGGGACGCGCTCAAGAGGTCACCCTGCAATGTTAGGGAGTCTTGCCTTGAACTCCTTACTGAATAGGTACTTGACCTAGCCAGGATTCGAACTCCGGTCTCCCATGTCAAAGGCAGAGCCCTTAACCAGTACTCTATCCAGCCACCACAATACTTTTTCTATGTGTTTGTGTGTTTATTTACTTTTAACTCTTAAAGGAAATGGGTAAGGGGTACTACAAGTACCTCTATACTCATTTCTCCTGGGAGGGGGGTGGGCATCTGGGGGACCCCTTTTTAAAGGGGACTCCCAGATGCCACCATGAACCCCTCCCCAGGAAATCGTGGCCTCCACCTCCACCGCCCATCGGAGGTGGAGAAGAGCCCCTTGTCCTTGGATTGGACAAGGGCTCGGAGGGGGAGGGGAAAGCTTGGCTGCCCCTCCCCTTCCGAGACCCCCCAATCCATGGACCATGCGGGCTGGTAGAGTCAGGGTGTGGAGCCCCACGCGGCCGGTGCTCCGCATTCTGGCTATCCCAGTCTGCATGGGGGACAAGGGGTTAAAGAAGTCTGGGAGGGGGGACCCCACGTCGTTTTTTTTTTATATTTCCCACACTCAGAACGAAGTAAGTAAAACTCTTCCCACTTGGGGGAATCTATGAAAATAAAACACTATTGTTACCTGTGCAAAAAAAACTGACATTTTCCGCATTTAAAAGACATTTTCGCCCTTGAAACTTAAAAATCGATTTTCTCAAAAACTATAAGGTCTTTTTGAAAAAAAATTTTTTCCTCTTATTCCCACTGATCCCCTTAATATATCCTGTGAATTTGGTGTTCCTAAATTTTAAGCAGGCTTTGCTATTAACCGTTAAAGTCGGCGGGTTTTTAAATGTATATATTTTTCCTTTGAAACTTTAACATCGATTTTCTCAAAAACTATAAGGTCTTTTTGAAAAAAAAAAATTTCCTCTTATTCCTTCTGATCTCCTTAATATATTCTCCAAATTTGAGGCTCTTAGCACTTAAGGGGGCTTTGCTATTAACCCTTAAAGTCGGCAGCTTTTTTATATTATACGGGAGCGTAATATTACGCGATTACGGCCGACTGTGTAATTTCAATGGGAGTTTACTGTCTTACGCGTAATTTGTTACGCGTAAAACGTAACCCTACGGTCTACGCGTAATTAATTACGCGTAATACCGTAACCTTACACGTAACACTTACGGTGCATTTGTAGTGAATTACGATGCGTAATTACGCTAATGCGTAATTTCGGCCCAGCACTGGTTTTCTGTGTCTCCCACATGGCTTATGGCAAACTGCAAACCGGATTTCTTATGCTTTTCTGTTAACAATGCCTTTCTTCTTGCCACTCTTCCATAAAGGCCAACTTTGTGCAGTGCACGACTAATAGTTGTCCTATGGACAGATTCCCCCACTTGAGCTGTAGATCTCTGCAGCTCGTCCAAAGTCACCATGGGCCTCTTGACTGCATTTCTGATCAGTGCTATCCTTGTTCAGCCTGTGAGTTTAGGTAGACGGCATTGTCTTGGCAGGTTTACAGTTGTGCCATACTCCTTCCATTTCTGAATGATTGCTTGAGCTTGAACAGTGCTCCATGGGATGTTCAAGGCTTTTGAAATCTTTTTGTAGCCTAAGCCTGCTTTAAATTTCTCAATAACTTTATCCCTGACCTGTCTGGTGTGTTCTTTGGACTTTATGGTGTTGTTGCTCCCAATATTCTCTTAGACAACCTCTGAGGCCGTCACAGAGCAGCTGTATTTGTACTGACATTAGATTACACACAGGTGCACTCTATTTAGTCATTAGCACTCATCAGGCAATGTCTATGGGAAACTGACTGCACTCAGACCAAGGGGGGCTGAATAATTACGCACACTCCACTTTGCAGTTATTTATTTGTAAAACATGTTTGGAATCATGTATGATTTTCGTTCCACTTCTTACGTGTACACCACTTTGGCCTTTCACGTGGAATTCCAATAAAATTGATTCATGTTTGTGGCAGTAATGTGACAAAATGTGGAAAACTTCACGGGGGCTGAATACTTTTGCAAGCCACTGTATATATATATATATATATATATATATATATATATATATATATATATATATATATATATATATATATAGAAACTGGAAGGGTAAAGACTCAAACTTTTAATTGTGTCAGAAGATAATTGAATAAATGTTCATTGTTCTTCAGAATTATCAAACTGTCTTGAACTGTACTGAACTTTGTAAACAATGCAGAATAGTTTCTTCTCTATCCAGGGGGGAGCCGAGAACTAGTACAGCCCGGAGGACGTCCGATGACGTCAGCGCGTCCGTGTGAGGCGCATTTTGGAGCGCAGAAGAGCCCGACCTGGCAGCCGGCCTGGCCAGGTCGGGTGCGCCACCAGAGGAGACCGAGAGCCTGCGGAGCGGCGCAGAGGGCACGTCCTGCCTGCCACGGGCTGGAGGAAGCCCCAGGTAAGTGGATTAGCATTTTCATTTTTTTTTCAACCAGCGTGAACCTTCCCTTTAAATGAATCTGCCAGGAATCTACTGCCCCCAAATTCTCGATTAGATTTCAATAATTTTTAAGTTAAAATTGCTAAAAATTCTTTTCAGACAAGATACAAAATCTGCAATGATTGGGAGCAGTAGAGGAGTGGGAGTGTATCAGGCGGACATAGCGCTGCTCTGAATCAAGCAATGCAACATTGGCACACAGAGGCTGTGTCTGCATATAATGCCCAGCCTCTGTTACTATACTGTTTCCCCCAGCCCCCCCCCCCCGCGCTCTGCTGTGCCCCCAAAATAAAACCGCCGTGCTAGCGACACACAGCGTGTCGCTAGCAGGCTGTTTACATGTAAACTGTCACTCTCTGCCGCTCCCCCGCCTCCTTTATGTCGCCGCTCCCCGCCTGCGTCCCTCCCCTCCCCGCTGATTGGAGGGAAGGGACGCGGGCGGGGAGCGGCGCAATAAAGGAGGTGAGGGAGCGACGAGAGTGACGCTGCACATGTAAACAGCCTGCTAGTGTCGCTAGCACGGCGTTTTTATTTTGGAGTACAGCGCGGGGGGGGGGGCATGGGAGAGACAGTATAGTAACAGAGGGTGGGCATTAAATGCAGACCCAGCCTCTGTGTGCTGATAGGATTTGTAAAATCCACCTCTTCAATGTCCTGTTGGCTGCTGGTCAGAGAGTCCCCCTGCAGCTCCTCTCTCACTCCCTGTCAGTGTGCTCCATGGCCATTGCTCCCTCTTCTTGGTGGTGTAACTGACCAGACAGGCAAGCAGGGGACGGAGCTACGAACAAGGGACGGGACCACGCGTGCGGGAGAGGTGGAGCCACAAGCAGGGGGGGGGGGAAAGGGGCACAACCAGCGATGCTCTTCTGAGTTCAGGCCCAGGCAGGAAGGAACTATAAAGTAAGTGTCGGGGAAATGAATATGCAGAGAGGAGGCGGATGGAAAAATAGTCCCATTCCACCTGCCAGCCTCTCTGCAATGAGCAGCAGCGGGGGGCCCGGGGCCCCTGAGGTGGGGCATGTCACTCTGGCAAACCTGGCCGGCTTAGGGCCCATAGATTAAGAAAAAAAGGCAAAACAACAAAATAGGCAGCAGGACAGTCGGGCCCCCTGTTGTGGTTAAGGGCTCCGGGCAATGCTATGGTTGCTATAGTGATCTCTACGCCAGTGGTAGCCAGTGTACCGAGCAAAGGATTGGTTATTTGACAATGGCAGTTTTGGCTTGTAAACAGTCTTGTGGCAGCATTCTGTACTAGCTGCAGGCGGTGGTCTTTATTTAGAAGGCATGTATAGAGGACATTGCAATAGTCCAGCCATGATGTGATAAAGCCGTTAACTAGGGTTGGAAGATCCTCTAAAGGAATGAGGTGCTTAATTTTTGCAATAGTCTTTAGGTAATAAAAGCAATGTTTCGCAAGAGCTGAAATTTCATTCCTGAAGTTTAATTACCCATCAGTCAGTAAACCCAAGATGCGCACAGTGTTGGAGCTAGTAAGGTCTGAGTTTCCTACCCTTTGTGGTGTTGACTGCGTATGGAGCTGCTTTGCTGTTAGGTGCTAACCACTGTTGACAAGACCCTCTGTTTTGTCAGCATCTAATTTAAGAAAGATGTTATTCATCCACTTCTGAAGCTCAGTTAAATATGTGTTTATTTTTGGAATGCGGTCCGTCATGTCCACATCTTAACCTCTTAAGGACTACGGGCTTAAACCCCCCTAAAGACCAGGCCAATTTTCATAAAATAGGCCAATACAGCACGACACAGCACACAAGTGACCCCCCCTCCTTTTCTCCCCACCAACATAGCTCTCTGTTGGTGGGGTCTGATCGCCCCCCCTAGTGTTTTGTTTTAATAAATATTTATGTCTATTTTTTTTTATTATTTTTTACCATTTATTTATTTTTTTCTCAAATCCCTCCCTCCGCCCAGCCAGCCAATCGCTCTCTAGTGTCCCAGGGGGACAGCCGTGTCACACGCTTGGAGACTGAAGGCTCCGCTCTGCCTACCAACAGGAGATGCGCGATCTCCTGCACTGCGAGTCCCAATGACCTTACACAGTTAGGAGGTCCTGGGGCTGCCGCCGCAGTCATGCCCATCGGCATAAAGTAATAAGTTAAAAAATAGAAGAGAGATCAATAAATTATTGATATTCACCATGTAATTTGTTCATATTGTTTTATCCACAATCAGCCTGCACATCATCATCTTTACTATTGGCAGACATGAAAAAACAGACAAAAGGTTGTTTTTATATTGCTATACATGTGTACAGATATGGAGATACAGGATTCTTGGCAGCTGTTATTAACCACAATGCAACAATGCTCACAGATAGGAACCTGTCAGGACCTAAGTCCTGACATCACACTGTGGGGGGGGGGGGGGGGGGTTTCACCACAAAATCAGCCAGACAGACCCCGCTGATGATCTAGTCAAGAAAAGTTAAGATTTCTAGTGGGAAAGGGGGTATCATCTACTGATTGGGATGAAGTTCAATTCTTGGTTACTGTTCCTCTTTAAGCAACTACAAAATCATAATAACAATAATTATTTTCTTTACTAGGTGATTCTTATGGAATACGCAAATAAAACATATTCTGTACAATTCACTCTACTTGGATTGTCTAGTGACCCTCACCTGCAGGTGGTCTACTTCAGTACATTCTTGCTGATGTATTTAATCGCATTGTCAGGAAATCTTTTTCTGGTTGTTATTGTGATCATTAACCCGAAGCTACAGACGCCCATGTACTTTTTCCTGTGTAATCTTTCCATTATTGACATTTGCTTGTCTTCCACTGTAATTCCCATACTCCTGTTTAACACGCTCTCCAATGACAGAAGCATTTCTCTGGTGGGATGTGCAGCTCAGATGTTCTTTTCATTAGTCCTGGGCGCGGCAGAATGTTTGCTGCTGGCCATGATGGCCTATGATAGATATGTAGCCATTTGTAAGCCGTTACACTACACCTCCATCATGAACAAAAAACTGTGCCTATGTTTCCCGTTTGTAGCATGGACTGTAGGCTTCGTAAACTCTTCTATTCATGTTGCCTCCACCTTCCAACTGCCTTACTGCAAGTCCCACCATATTAACCACTTTTTTTGTGAAATCCCTCCATTCTTACGCATAGCCTGCAAAGACACAAGAAACAATGAGATAGGCATGTATTTTTCTGCCGGGATAATGGTTTTATGCTCTTTCTTGTTGATTCTAGTTTCTTACATCCATATTATCTCCACCATTTTAAACATCAAGTCTTCACAAGGGAGGCACAAAACGTTCTCAACGTGTGCTTCACACCTCACTGTGGTCTCCCTCTATTATGGGACGATAATGTTCAATTATATGCATCCTAGGTCTGCTTACACCACCGACACAGACAAGGCAGTGTCTGTCCTCTACACTGTGGTCACCCCAATGTTGAATCCCATCATCTACAGCATACGGAATAAGGATGTGAAGAGCTCCATATGTAAGAATTCCACAAGCGAATTTGATGTCATCCAAACATGACTACTGATGATGTAGGCATGTGTCCTTAGTGCTATTTTGGCACGTTACACTTTCTACTCCAAAATTTAATTACATGTGTATCAATTTACAATTGTTTTCTAACCACCAATATTTGCATAAAATAAAGTATCATGTTTTTCTTTTTGGTTCTTATCTTGTTCTTACTTTTTCTATGTACAATAGAGTCCCGGTTAACCGGAACTCAGCCAATCCGGACTCTAAACTAACTGGTACTTATGGGGGCCATTGGGACGTGGCTCTACCCCACTAATACAAATGTAAAAACACTTAACAAAGTTTTGGGCCCGGTCTTCACTTCTTACCGCTGCCAACTGTTCTGCTGCATCCTCTATAGGTTCCTCACTTGTCACCTGTGCATCAGGGCACATGCACGCATCAGGAGCTTTACCAAGGATGCAGCAGAATAGCCAGCAGCTGTAAGAAGTGAAGAACATAGCACAGGGATCTCTGGTATGTGATTTCTGCTCTACGCTGCTCTGTATTAGTGACATAAGGGGTTCAGGTGGGAATGGATTAATGTTAAACTTAGGCCCTTGTCTGCTTAAAGTCTCAAGCAAATGGAATTTACACATATCCATCATCAGGCAATCTCTACCTGTGCCATATAACAGGGATTCTCCTGCAGTATCATTACATAATGCAGCAAGACGAAAGGTACACAAACAAGGCAAACAAAGTAATGATGTGTATTTTTGGCACTGAGATTTGTAACAATACTTTAGAGAGTTCCTTGAACAATTCATTTCACTAACTGTTCCTCAGAGGGGTTCCTGGATATCCCTACCATAGACTAATGCTAGGCATACACAGGTCGATGCGCCCTTATCAATCGAGCCGCTGATGGCTCGATTGATAATTTTCGACAGGTCCGATGACCCGCCAGATCGATTCCCCGCTCGATCCCCGCGGCGGACAATAGCGGGGAATTGAGCGGAAGATAAGGAACGTCCCGGACGGCGGCGGGGACCCGACTCGTGTATTCCCAGCATAAGGCCAATTTGTGTAGATGCTACTCAAAATGGAGCTATATTACCCCCTTATACATCAAGGCTATATCTGAGCAGTCTTACTATTCTTCCCTCTCTTTGCAAGCTGTTTTCTTTACTGGTACTCTCTCTTTACTTACAGGAACCCCAACCAAAATCAATTTTGTGAAAGATCTATGTTATTATTTTTCTTTACGATATTTATCTATACACAATCTGGTTACTTGCCAAAAAGACAAGCAAGCAGTTGAAGTACAGGCAGTCCCCGGTTAACGAATAGGATAGGGACTAAAGGTTTGTTTTTAACCTGAAACTGTCCATAAGTCAAAGCGTTGTGCCACCTCTGTCCCTGCTCTGTACCCCCTCTATGTCCCCTTGTGCCTCCAGTGTCCCCCTCTGTGTCACCTCTGTTCCCCCATGTCTTCAGTGTCCTCCTCTGTGCCGCATCCCCTCCCCACTGTGTTACCTCTGTCCCCCAGTGCCCTCAGTGTACCACAGCAAAATGTTGATTTGCAAGTTTAAAAGACATTTTAAAAAAATTGATTTTCTCAATTTTTTACTTGTTCGCACAAAATCAAACTTCCCATTTTTGGTGCGTTTGTATTGGCAAGTCGTTCTTATTCGGGTACTAGCTGTATAAGTACTGTACTAGAATGTGTTTGGGAAGTTGGTAGAGTTCTATGTAAACTCAGGAATGTAACAGCAGGTGTGTGTAGGGGAAACAAAGGATCACAAGAAGTTGAGTTAAACAAATCTTATTTTAGTAAGAATTCTTAGCAGTGGAAATCACAAACTTATAACTGCAACACATCAAATATATGCAAACTGAAATGAAGCACTATGCAAAGGGTTGTGTTATCAAAGAACACAGTCCAGTAGGACAACAAGTCCTAGCACGTCTGGCAGTACTTGTAAGCAAAGATAAATGTACATATAACTTCAATAGACAGTTCTGTAAACTGGTGTAACAGAATTCAGTGGATTCAGTTTCTGGTACTTGCGCTTACCAAGATTTCTGCATAAAAGTCCTCCTGAGCAGTTCAGCTTCTGCAGGCTGGTCTCATCTCACTCAGCAGACTGTATTAGGCCTCAGAAGTTTCTAGAAGACCAGGCCTTACACCACCCCACTGTGTCCACAGTGCTCTAGACTTCTCTCTGGATGGTTTGCCTGGTAGAGCAGAGGTCTTACACTCCAATGCTTGCTGTTTCGCTCTGAAGCTGCCAGCATGCTTCCAAACTGGGTACTGCTCCAAGATGGGTAGTGAGTAGTGTTGGGCGAACAGTGTTCGCCACTGTTCGGGTTCTGCAGAACATCACCCTGTTCGGGTGATGTTCGGGTTCGGCCGAACACCTAATGGTGTTCGGCCAAACTGTTCGGCCATATGGCCGAACTAAGAGCGCATGGCCGAACGTTATCCGAACGTTCGGCTATCGCTGTGATTGGCCGAACGGGTCACGTGTAGTGTTGGGCGAACATCTAGATGTTCGGGTTCGGGCCGAACATGGCCGAACTCCGAACATAATGGAAGTCAATGGGGACCCGAACTTTCGTGCTTTGTAAAGCCTCCTTATATGCTACATACCCCAAATGTACAGGGTATGTGCACCTTGGGAGTGGGTACAAGAGGAAAATAAATTTAGCAAAAAGAGCTTATAGTTTTTGAGAAAATCGATTTTAAAGTTTCAAAGGGAAAACTGTCTTTTAAATGCGGGAAATGTCTGTTTTCTTTGCACAGGTAACATGCTTTTTGTCGGCATGCAGTCCTAAATGTAATACATATAAGAGGTTCCAGGAAAAGGGACCGGTAACGCTAACCCAGCAGCAGCACACGTGATGGAACAGGAGGAGGGTGGCGCAGGAGGAGAAGGCCACGCTTTGAGACACAACAATCCAGGCCTTGCATGAGGACAAGAAGCGTGCGGATAGCAATTTGCATTTTGTCGCCATGCAGTCATAAATGTAATACAGATGAGAGGTTCAATAAACAGGGACCGGAAACGCTAACCCATCACAGATGTTTATTGTTCATGTTACTTGGTTGGGGTCCGGGAGTGTTGCGTAGTCGTTTCCAATCCAGGATTGATTCATTTTAATTTGAGTCAGACGGTCTGCATTTTCTGTGGAGAGGCGGATACGCCGCCGATCTGTGACGATGCCTCCGGCAGCACTGAAACAGCGTTCCGACATAACGCTGGCTGCCGGGCAAGCCAGCACCTCTATTGCATACATTACCAGTTTGCGCCAGGTGTCTAGCTTCGATACCCAATAGTTGAAGGGTGCAGATGGATTGTTCAACACAGCTATGCCATCTGACATGTAGTCCTTGACCATCTTCTCCAGGCGATCGGTGTTGGAGGTGGATCTGCACGCTTGCTGTTCTGTGTGCTGCTGCATGGGTGTCAGAAAATTTTCCCACTCCAAGGACACTGCCGATACCATTCCCTTTTGGGCACTAGCTGCGGCTTGTGTTGTTTGCTGCCCTCCTGGTCGTCCTGGGTTTGCGGAAGTCAGTCTGTCGGCGTACAACTGGCTAGAGGAGGGGGAGGATGTCAATCTCCTCTCTAAAGTCTCCGCAAGGGCCTGCTGGTATTCTTCCATTTTGACCTGTCTGGCTCTTTCTTCAAGCAGTTTTGGAACATTGTGTTTGTACCGTGGATCCAGAAGGGTATAAACCCAGTAATTGGTGTTGTCCAGAATGCGCACAATGCGTGGGTCGCGTTCAATGCAGTCCTAGGCCGAAGAGGTCATAGCCTAGGGTCACAAAACCTGTTTATTTGGGCAATTTCAATGGTGGCGAGTCTGACGTACATAAATCGCAGCAATGGCCGTTAGCAACGTCTGAATCTCACGAAATGTCTCATGCAGGTAGAAGACATATTGTTAGACTTGGGCTCCAAAGATGGGTTCCCTACATCTCTGCAAACCAGAGTTACAGGGCTCCAAATTTGGTAAAATCCCCCATAGGCTTTCATTGGGCCTCCTATTTACAGTTCCAAAATCTCACATCTTTTCAAAGGGCAATTACTCAGCAGTGGCAAATTTTCTAGCATTGTAGGGACCCTTAGGGGGAACATGACTGGTGAGTTTCGGGCCCCTAGGCCAAAGAGGTCATAGCCTAGGGTCACAAAAACCTGTTTATTTGGGCTATTTCAATGGTAGTGATGGTGACGTGCATAAATCGCAGCAATGGCCGTTAGCAAAGTCTGAATCTAACGAAATGTCTCATGCAGGTAGAAGACATATTGTTAGACTTGGATTCCAAAGATGGGGTCCCTACATCTCTGCAAACCAGAGTTACAGGGGTCCAAAATTGGTAAAACCCCCCATAGGATTTCATTGCCTCCCTATTTCACTTTCCAAAATCTCACATCTTTTCAAAGGGTAATGGCTCAGCAGTACCAAATGTTCTAGCATTGTAGGGACCCTTAGGGGGAACATGACTGGTGAGTTTCGGGCCCCTAGGCCGAAGAGGTCATAGCCTAGGGTCACAAAAACCTGTTTATTTGGGCTATTTCAATGGTAGTGATGGTGACGTACATAAATCGCAGCAATGGCCGTTAGCAAAGTCTGAATCTCACGAAATGTCTCATGCAGGTAGAAGACATATTGTTAGACTTGGATTCCAAAGATGGGGTCCCTACATCTCTGCAAACCAGAGTTACAGGGGTCCAAAATTGGTAAAATCCCCCATAGGATTTCATTGCCTCCCTATTTCACTTTCCAAAATCTCACATCTTTTCAAAGGGCAATGGCTCAGCAGTACCAAATTTTCTAGCATTGTAGGGACCCTTAGGGGGAACATGACTGGTGAGTTTCGGGCCCCTAGGCCGAAGAGGTCATAGCCTAGGGTCACAAAAACCTGTTTATTTGGGCTATTTCAATGGTAGTGATGGTGACGTACATAAATTGTAGCAATGGCCGTTAGCAACGTCTGAATCTCACGAAATGTCTCATGCAGGTAGAAGACATATTGTTAGACTTGGATTCCAAAGATGGGGTCCCTACATCTCTGCAAACCAGAGTTACAGGGGTCCAAAATTGGTAAAATCCCCCATAGGATTTCATTGCCTCCCTATTTCACTTTCCAAAATCTCACATCTTTTCAAAGGGCAATGGCTCAGCAGTACCAAATTTTCTAGCATTGTAGGGACCCTTAGGGGGATCATGACTGGTGAGTTTTGCCACTGCTGAGCCATTGCCCTTTGAAATGGTGTGAGATTTTGGAACGGTAAATAGGAGGCCCAATGAAAGCCTATGGGGGATTTTACCAATTTTGGACCCCTGTAACTCTGGTTTGCAGAGATGTAGGGACCCCATCTTTGGAATCCAAGTCTAACAATATGTCTTCTACCTGCATGAGACATTTTGTGAGATTCAGACGTTGCTAACGGCCATGGCTGAGATTTATGTACGCCACCATCACTACCATTGAAATAGCCCAAATAAACAGGTTTTTGTGACCCTAGGCTATGACCTCTTCGGCCTAGGGGCCCGAAACTCACCAGTCATGTTCCCCCTAAGGGTCCCTACAATGCTAGAAAATTTGGTACTGCTGAGCCATTGCCCTTTGAAAAGATGTGAGATTTTGGAAAGTGAAATAGGGAGGCAATGAAATCCTATGGGGGATTTTACCAATTTTGAGCCCCTGTAACTCTGGTTTGCAGAGATGTAGGGACCCCATCTTTGGAATCCAAGTCTAACAATATGTCTTCTACCTGCATGAGACATTTCGTGAGATTCAGACTTTGCTAACGGCCATTGCTGCGATTTATGTACGTCACCATCACTACCATTGAAATAGCCCAAATAAACAGGTTTTTGTGACCCTAGGCTATGACCTCTTCGGCCTAGGGGCCCGAAACTCACCAGTCATGTTCCCCCTAAGGGTCCCTACAATGCTAGAAAATTTGGTACTGCTGAGCCATTGCCCTTTGAAAAGATGTGAGATTTTGGAAAGTGAAATAGGGAGGCAATGAAATCCTATGGGGGATTTTACCAATTTTGGACCCCTGTAACTCTGGTTTGCAAAGATGTAGGGACCCCATCTTTGGAATCCAAGTCTAACAATATGTCTTCTACCTGCATGAGACATTTCGTGAGATTCAGACTTTGCTAACGGCCATTGCTGCGATTTATGTACGCCACCATCACTACCATTGAAATAGCCCAAATAAACAGGTTTTTGTGACCCTAGGCTATGACCTCTTCGGCCTAGGGGCCCGAAACTCACCAGTCATGTTCCCCCTAAGGGTCCCTACAATGCTAGAAAATTTGGTACTGCTGAGCCATTGCCCTTTGAAAAGATGTGAGATTTTGGAAAGTGAAATAGGGAGGCAATGAAATCCTATGGGGGATTTTACCAATTTTGGACCCCTGTAACTCTGGTTTGCAGAGATGTAGGGACCCCATCTTTGGAATCCAAGTCTAACAATATGTCTTCTACCTGCATGACACATTTCGTGAGATTCAGACTTTGCTAACGGCCATTGCTGCGATTTATGTACGCCACCATCACTACCATTGAAATAGCCCAAATAAACAGGTTTTTGTGACCCTAGGCTATGACCTCTTCGGCCTAGGGGCCCGAAACTCACCAGTCATGTTCCCCCTAAGGGTCCCTACAATGCTAGAAAATTTGGTACTGCTGAGCCATTGCCCTTTGAAAAGATGTGAGATTTTGGAAAGTGAAATAGGGAGGCAATGAAATCCTATGGGGGATTTTACCAATTTTGGACCCCTGTAACTCTGGTTTGCAGAGATGTAGGGACCCCATCTTTGGAATCCAAGTCTAACAATATGTCTTCTACCTGCATGAGACATTTCGTGAGATTCAGATGTTGCTAACGGCCATGGCTGAGATTTATGTAAGCCACCATCACTACCATTGAAATAGCCCAAATAAACAGGTTTTTGTGACCCTAGGCTATGACCTCTTCGGCCTAGGGGCCCGAAACTCACCAGTCATGTTCCCCCTAAGGGTCCCTACAATGCTAGAAAATTTGGTACTGCTGAGCCATTGCCCTTTGAAAAGATGTGAGATTTTGGAAAGTGAAATAGGGAGGCAATGAAATCCTATGGGGGATTTTACCAATTTTGGACCCCTGTAACTCTGGTTTGCAGAGATGTAGGGACCCCATCTTTGGAATCCAAGTCTAACAATATGTCTTCTACCTGCATGAGACATTTCGTGAGATTCAGACTTTGCTAACGGCCATTGCTGCGATTTATGTACGTCACCATCACTACCATTGAAATAGCCAAAATAAACAGGTTTTTGTGACCCTAGGCTATGACCTCTTTGGCCTAGGGGCCCGAAACTCACCAGTCATGTTCCCCCTAAGGGTCCCTACAATGCTAGAAAATTTGCCACTGCTGAGTAATTGCCCTTTGAAAAGATGTGAGATTTTGGAACTGTAAATAGGAGGCCCAATGAAAGCCTATGGGGGATTTTACCAAATTTGGAGCCCTGTAACTCTGGTTTGCAGAGATGTAGGGAACCCATCTTTGGAGCCCAAGTCTAACAATATGTCTTCTACCTGCATGAGACATTTCGTGAGATTCAGACGTTGCTAACGGCCATTGCTGCGATTTATGTACGTCAGACTCGCCACCATTGAAATTGCCCAAATAAACAGGTTTTGTGACCCTAGGCTATGACCTCTTCGGCCTAGGACTGCATTGAACGCGACCCACGCATTGTGCGCATTCTGGACAACACCAATTACTGGGTTTATACCCTTCTGGATCCACGGTACAAACACAATGTTCCAAAACTGCTTGAAGAAAGAGCCAGACAGGTCAAAATGGAAGAATACCA
The DNA here is from genome assembly GCF_040937935.1 of Hyperolius riggenbachi. Taxonomy (NCBI): domain Eukaryota; kingdom Metazoa; phylum Chordata; class Amphibia; order Anura; family Hyperoliidae; genus Hyperolius; species Hyperolius riggenbachi. The sequence goes on from NC_090654.1 coordinate 94,942,121, forward strand.
GCAGGCCCTTGTGGAGACTTTAGAGAGGAGATTGACATCCTCCCCCTCCTCTAGCCAGTTGTACGCCGACAGACTGACTTCCGCAAACCCAGGACGACCAGGAGGGCAGCAAATAACACAAGCTGCAGCTAGTGCCCAAAAGGGAATGGTATCGGCAGTGTCCTTGGAGTGGGAAAATTTTCTGACACCCATGCAGCAGCACACAGAACAGGAAGCGTGCAGATCCACCTCCAACACCGATCGCCTGGAGAAGATGGTCAAGGACTACATGTCAGATGGCGTAGCTGTGTTGAACAATCCATCTGCACCCTTCAACTATTGGGTATCGAAGCTAGACACCTGGCACAAACTGGCAATGTACGCAATAGAGGTGCTGGCTTGCCCGGCAGCCAGCGTTATGTCGGAACGCTGTTTCAGTGCTGCCGGAGGCATCGTCACAGATCGGCGGCGTATCCGCCTCTCCACAGAAAATGCAGACCGTCTGACTCAAATTAAAATGAATCAATCCTGGATTGGAAACGACTACGCAACACTCCCGGACCCCAACCAAGTAACATGAACAATGAACATCTGTGATGGGTTAGCGTTTCCGGTCCCTGTTTATTGAACCTCTCATCTGTATTACATTTATGACTGCATGGCGACAAAATGCAAATTGCTATCCGCACGCTTCTTGTCCTCATGCAAGGCCTGGGTTGTTGTGTCTCAAAGCGTGGCCTTCTCCTCCTACGCAACCCTCCTCCTGTTCCATCACGTGTGCTGCTGCTGGGTTAGCGTTACCGGTCCCTTTTCCTGGAACTTCTTATATGTATTACATTTAGGACTGCATGCTGACAAAAAGCATGTTACCTGTGCAAAGAAAACAGACATTTCCCGCATTTAAAAGACAGTTTTCCCTTTGAAACTCTAAAATCGATTTTCTCAAAAACTATAAGCTCTTTTTGCTAAATTTTTTTTCCTCTTGTACCCACTCCCAAGGTGCACATACCCTGTAAATTTGGGGTATGTACCATGTAAGGAGGCTTTACAAAGCACAAAAGTTCGGGTCCCCATTGACTTCCATTATGTTCGGAGTTCGGGTCGAACACCCGAACATCGCGGCCATGTTCGGCCTGTTCGGCCTGAACCCGAACATCTAGATGTTCGCCCAACACTAGTAGTGAGTAACTTGCCTCTGCTCCTCTCACTCCATCCACCCGAGCTGTACTGAGCACAGAGTATAGGGCAGAAGAGCCCTTTGTCAAGGGAAATCATTTTCATTTTAGTTTACTGACGGAAACCTTTTCTAGGTAATAATGCAAAGTCCTCCTGTTGCTAACTATGAACTGTAAGCTAACTTTTAAACCAAGCCAAGATATTTAAAAAAAAACACTTTTCTCCACCTGGTCTAACTGATTTAAAAATAACCTGAGACGAGGAGAGGGGACGGGGGAATAATTCATACTTACCTGGGGCTTCCTCCAGCCCCATGACCACTCTTGTCTCCTTTGCCACCCTCTGGGTGCTTCTATTCACCTGCCATCTGCCCCATTCACAACGCCGAGAGCATTCTGGGCTTGCAGAGTACTGCCTGCACAGGCACTGAATGCTCCTGGTGACGTGAAGGTGGCGGGCTGATGCAACTGAAGGCAGATTAGCAGGGCCGATAGCTGACAAACAGAGGCACAGGGGAGGATGGGGAGGGAGGCAACAGTGGTCATGGGGAAGGAGGAAGCCCCGAGCAAGTAAAAATTCTTTTTACCCCCTGGTCTCAGGTTTGCTTTAATTATACTTAAACCTACCCGCACTGTTCTTGAGCTAATCTGAAGGCCATATAAAGTTTGGAAGTCTCTCTGTAGTCCAATGTGCACCTCAGTACTGACTGCCTCTACTCTGGGATTTTATGCAACTTCACTCGAATTTACTGAGCTCCCATTATTTCTCAAATGATTAAAGGAAAGATCCAGGGTTAAAAAAAAAATCTACTTACCTGGGGCTTCCTCCAGGCCCTGGCAGCCGACCTGAGCCTTCGCCCCAGCTCCACTCCCAGCTGGTGGCCCAGGGTCCCTTCTGTTTCAGATGCTGTCCGGCATCTACTGCCCATGCGCAATTGCATGGCCACGCTGCTTGCGACTGCACTCCTCTAGCCTGGAATGTTGCCATGTGAGCGTGATTGCGAGTGCCGCTCGCGCAACGGTAGGGACCCCGGGCCACCGGCTGGGAGTGGAGTTACGGGCGCAGGTCGGCTGCCAGGGGCTGGAGGAAGCCCCAGGTAAATAGGGCTTTTTTTAAATTTCGCTCGGAACTTCCCTTTAACCACTTAAGGACCACGGCCTTAAACCCCCCCTAGTGACCAGGCCATTTTTTTTACAAAATAGGCCACTGTAGCTTTAAGGCCTCACTGCGGGGTTGTACAACTCAGCACACAAGTGATTCCCCCTCCCTTTTCTTCCCACCAACAGAGCTTTCTTTTGGTGAGCTGCGATTGCTCCCCTAATGTTTATTTTTTTTTACAAATATTTATTGTTTTAAAACAATAAACGACTTATTTTTTTTTTATTATTTTATTAGTTCTCCCTCCCTCCCATAGCCAGCCTTTGACAGCGATCAGCTGTCATAGGCTTCAGCCAATGAGAGCCAATTGCTCTCATGCCTCCCAGGGGGACAGCCGTGTCAAACGGCTGTCCCCAGTACATTGCTGCCATAGATTGCATCGCTGTACAGACTAAATAGATGGTGAAATGCTGTCTAACAGTCTCCTAGCATCGATAGTCGCTGGGAGACTGATAACGGAGCTCCACTCCGTCATCCAAGCAGAGATGCACGCACATTGGCACGCGCAATCTCCTGCAAATCCCCGCCCCAGGAGTTTACGCCAATCAGCGTTAGCTGGTCTTGGGGCTGCCGATCGGCATGACGCAGTGAGCAAGAGGTTGAGGGCCCATTTCCATACCTGCCAACTTTCTGAGATATGAAAGAGTTATGCCTTTAGACATGCCCCTGCTACACCTTCAGTCACACCCCTGACATGCCCCTCAACACGCATACTATCCAGGGCATACCTAGAAATCCCCGGGCCCCCCTGCAAAAAAAATCTGGGCCCCCCCTTCCCTAGGGCCTCAGGGACTTTTGGAGGCCAGGAGGGGTCGCAGCATAAGAGGAGAGTGTGGCAGATGGGTGGGGAGGGGGGACATCTCCTCCCAGCGCTCCCCCTGCAATAATTTGTGGCAGCGGGCAGCAGCGGCAGTGGCGGCAGGCTGAACACATTACCTCCTTCTCGCTGGAGGTCTTCCGTTCTCTAAGAGCAACTTCCTGTTTACACAGGAAGTTGCATGAAGTAGTGTTGTCCGGATCTTTGATCCGAATCTTTGTTGTGAGTCGAATCATCCGGATCATCAAAAATAACGGTTCAGTTCACAAAAGGGGTGGAGCCAGGAGAGGCACGCCCCCCCTCTCAGCAGGGGGGGTCCTGAAGCAGAGCAGAGATGGATCGCTCAGTTGGAGGGGAGACAGCCTTGCAGGGACAGGTAGATGAGAGAGGGGACATGGGTGCCACTGCCAGATATGTGTAGAGCACACGTACTGGCTGTAATGTGCTGCTCATTTTAGGCTGTCTGTTCAGTACTTGTGCATAGTGAACAAATGGGAAAGTTTTGGCTCAGAAGCACAGCTCAGTAACTTTGCAGACAGCGTGCTGGGCTAGAATGACAGGCCAGGCACTGTGATTGCAGTGCAATATGATCCTCCTGCACTCTGCTCTAAACAGCTGCACTTCACTTCTCCCTACATTTATCATGTGTGTTCAAGGTTAGAAAAGGACACATTGGGAAATGCTTTCTTTCACTGTGAGACGTTTGCATTCAAAGTATACAGATGAACATATAGGTGAAATATATTTAAAGCATATGATTACAACATGTGGGTATAATGTGTGCAAAAAAAAAAAAACATTTCTGCTCTCTGCTCACCCCTCTTCGTCCACCTCCTCCCTTCTCTGTCCATCTTCTCCCCTTCTCTGTCTGTCCACCCACCTCCCCTTCTCTGTCCACTGCAGGGAAAGTCCTGCTAGTTATTTCACCCCCAGAATGCTTCCCTAGTAAAATGATTTGAGATTCGGTTCAAAGATCCGGATCTTTTCAATGATCTGATTCGAATCATCCGAATCATTGAAAAGATCCGGACTTCCCATCTCTAGCATGAAGCTCTTAGAGATCGGAAGACCTCCAGCGAAAAGGAGGTAATGTGTTCAGCTTGCCGCCGCTGCTGCCCGCTGCCACCAATGATTGCAGGAGGGGGAGCGCTGAGAGGAGAGCCCGAGGTGAGGGAGGGGGGGATGTCCCCCCTCCCCACCGATCTGCCACACTCTCCTCTTATGCTGCGACCCCCTTCTGCCCCCCAAAAGTCCCTGAGCGGACCCTAGGGGGGGTGACGGCAGGGGTTGCATCCCCTATTGTTATACCAGTACATACTATGAATAATGTATGAGTAAAAGACATAAAATAAGCTATACATCAATTTAGAGGATTGGAATAAAGTTTAGAGTCACATAAATTCATTCTTAGTAGAGAAATAAATATATCTATAGAGATCTGTGCACCAGTCCTGAAAGAAGATAAGAGGGATTTCCTTCCAAAATAGGCATTGTCCATGCGTTTTTCTAGGCAATGCATTTTTCTTCTTACTATGTGATTTTACACAGGGCAATATCCCTTTCTAGTTTTTTCTAGCAAAAAAAGTAAGCATCTAACTGCCCATGCATTTTCCCTTAAAATACATTACAGGTAGTCCCCGTCTTACGAACGCCTGACTTACAAATGACCCACCGATACAAACAGCAGGGATTCTGTGTTTCCATGGGAACAAGTAAAAATTTAAATTGGACTTGTAGTTTTTGAGAAAATCAATTAAAAAAAAATCTAAGAAAAAATGGCTTTTAAACTTGTATAAGCAGGTACAGAGGGCAGAGGTGGCACAGAGGGGAAACTGTAGACACAGGGGGGTACAGAGGAGGTACAGGGGATAGAGATGGCACAGTGATCTGACTTAAGAACAGATTCAGGTTAGGAATGAACCTGTAGTCCCTATCTCATTTGTTAACTGGGGACTACCTGTAAATGGAAAACTGCTGCATGCTGTTTTTTTCACACATGCACATAGGGCTTGATTTACTAAACCGACTAAACCGTGATAACTCAAATATCACACCTTATCAAAGATATCACACCTTATCAAAGATAACAAGCCTTATCAGAGTAGTATAGTAAGTGCTACAAACGTATGCCTGCTAATCGGCAATGGCACTCGCCCTGCCCGGAACCCCCGTGGGTTCGTAGTGCTTGCTATGCAACTCTGATAAGGCATGTTAACCTTGATAAGGTGTGATATCTTTGATAAGGTGTGATAGTAACTTTGATACGGTGTGATAACTTTGATAAGGTGTGATATTTGATTTATTACGGTTTAGTGAATCAAGCCCATAGAGTGAACACTATCCCATATGCTTTCACGTACCATGCATTCTAATGTGAATTTGAATGCGTGAAAAATGCACAAAAATGCATGCAGTGGAAACCTAGAGGCTTGATTTTACACAACTATGATTACGGAAGTGATTGGAACACCTGAATTCACAGTTTTAGAGAGGCTATTTTGTATAGCATTTAGATTACATCAAAAACAGTGTATAAAGAGCTACAAGAAATGAGTTTCCAAGGCCAAGCAGCTGCATCCAAGCCTCAGGGCTGAAGCCCACTAGCTGCCATGTTTATGATCTGGAAATCACTTGCAATTTCCAAATCACAAAGTACCAAGCTTTTAAGTGTAATTCCCGGAGTGTTCGGGATTTAACCCTGCAGATATTGAATGTGATCACTCCTGGATCGCACCCAACATCATGCATGCTCCGCAATCACAACATTGCAGAGGAATTTGTAGGGTTCCACTGTTGCAGCGCCTTTCCGATCACCAGTTATCAGAAAGCATTGCAGAAAATGTTCTGGTGTGTCCCAGTCCTTACATCACCAAGAGCAATGCAAGGCATCAGATGCAGTGGTGGACTCTAGATCAGTGCAGACATGTTCTCTGGAGCGACAAACCACACTTCTCTATCTGGCAAATGTCTATTTCAAGGCAATTTTCAAGTCTGGGTTTGGTTCATGCCAGAAGAACGATGCTTGCCTAAATTAATTGTGGCAAGTTTGGAGAAAGGAATATGGTTGGACTAAATCCCACATTTCCTTTGAAAGGAGCACAAAATGTTTCAGTATAGAAAGACATTTTGAAAAATGTCATGCTCACAGTGGTGTAGCTAGAGATTATGGGGCCCCATAGCAAAACATTCATAGGACCAGCAGATGTAGGCACTTTTGAGTAATGCTGCCTGCCCCTATCCTATGGATAAAAGTTAACTGAGCAATTTACATTCTAATGCAATCTACACTGCATATAGTCCATGGGAACTGAGATAAAGTCAGAGCATGAAGGAAAGCAAGAAAAGTAATAGTGAACACAATGATGTATCACTTGGGCCCCCTCTGCTCCAGGGCCCCATAGCAGCTGCTATGGCTGCTTTGGCTATTGCTACGCCCCTGCATGCTCACAATGTTGCTGGATCAGTTTGTGGATGGCTCCTTCTTGATCCAACACGACCGTGCACCAGTGCACTGGCACAGAAGAGGGGAGATTAGTGTTAGGCACAGGGGAGGGGAGGTTAATTTTAAGCAGAGGATAGGGGTGGTTAGTGTTAAGGCCCATACAGACGTCGGATTTTTCCGAACGACAGGTCGTTTGAACGTCCCGTCATTCAGTTGTCCGCACGCCAAATCGGGCGTGTGTACAGACTGTCGTTCGTGTGATAACTAAGACTGAGTTTGAGCGATCCGCCGGGGGGCGGCAACCACCCGTCCATGGGTGCGGGAGGCCAGCCGCCGAGCTGGAGGGGTAGAGGGCAGGAAGGGAGGATTGGGCCTAGCGGTGGGGAGGGGGGTCGGACCCTCCCTCTTCCTCACCTGGGTCCCCCGATCTGTGCTCCACCTCCAGCTTTAAATTGCTCCGTAGCTGCCTATAGTAAGAGGGACGGGCGGGGACCATTCACCTCTTCCGGTTCCAGCGTGCGCTCCACTGACGTTTCTTCCTGCATTGCCGCCCACTTACAATTCAGTGGGCGGTGTTGCAGGAAGCAACGTCAGGGGAGCGCACGCTGGAACCGGAAGAGGTGAGTGATCCCCGCCCGTCCCTCTTACTATAGGCAGCTACGGAGCTATTTAAAGCTGGAGGTGGAGCGCAGATCGGGGGACCCAGGTGAGGAAGGGGGGGGGGGGGTCCAATTTGGGAACTAGCCAAACCTCTGGCTTTGGCCATAACATATATAACAGTGGTGACTATTCATACGTTTTATTTCATTTTATTTTGCCCAATACAGTAAGTGACATCTTTAAGCTACTAGTTGAGCAAAAAGTAAGCAAAGTATAACAAAAGTATAAGTTTAACAATAGTCTTCTTACCACATGTGCTATTTAATTACATTTTACCAATAAATAAGAAACAAAGATTTGAATTACTTAGTTGTAAAGCTTGACACTACAGCGTACATTTTCTCAAAGCTCCAGAGACCCATTATGACTGGGAATTTCTGGCCTACCTCAGGTCATGTTTTTTTATATACTCATTCCCTGTAGTTTACAATGAAAAGGGAAGTGTATAATATAAAGGTGAACAAACACCACATTCTGGTTTACAGCTAATCAGCAGAAACCTTTTCAGTATAATTGACTCCCATCATGTATCACATCTTTTTTCCTTTTTACAATAAAAAATTATAGACAGAAGAACAAGAAGACATTGCTAAATTCCAAGATATTACACATTTTTTTTTTATCTTCCTCGTTGGTGTACAAAATCCCCTTGGAAAACTTGTGATGATAAAATATAAATCTCTATGTTTAACAGAAAACAGCCTACCATGCTCTATTAGAGCAAGCAAGTCCCCTCCGTACATGTAAGTGACACCACAGCCCAAGCAGAATGACTCTCATTACCACAGTAGACCATGAAAAGTACAGACCTCACTAATCGTGGCAATAAATCAGTCCCTGTTCCTTGGTGAGTGATTTTCGTTGCTAATTGAAAACATGACTCAATATAAGAAATGGACAACATAAAGACGAAAATAATGGGATCAAAATTGTTTAGTTCGTCCCCCATCTTCTTCTGGGTATATTTTCTAAGAATCATCCAAATTTCAAATGATGAGATCTAGCATTACAAAAGTTTGAAAAGTAAAATAATTCAGTCTAATGATATCAATTACTGTGACACATCATCTAATAGTTATTGGCCTCAATTCTGGTAGGGTTGTCAAACAAACTACCTCATGTGAGGTAATTTACCTCATGAGGTAATGACATTTAGCAATTCTGGTAGGTTTTAGTCATGTTTTACCTCATGAGATAAAGTATGAGGTAATTCATGAAATACTTTGCATTAATTTTACCAAAAATAGCTATTCTTAAGGAAATTAGGGGGCATGTTAGCACATAATTTTCCGATCAGTTTGTATGCATTTTGTAGTTTTAGTGGAGTTCCAGTTCAGGCTGTGTAATAGAAAAGAATAGTAGAAATAAAACTCCAAATATTTACTGGATTTTTTTTTATAAGGGATGCCTATAAATATACTTTTCATAGGTTGCTACATAATTAAATACACCTTCCCCCTTCAAAAAAAAAACAACTTTCAAAGACTAACCTAACTTATGGAAGGCAATTTAAGACTACTATTATTTATTTACTGCATGCTTACCATTGAAATACTTCATGTTTTACCTGACTTTATGCATTTACCTTATGTTTTACCTCATGTTTTACCTCATGTTTGGAAATGGAGAAAAATCTTTCAGAATTGCTAAAAAAAAAAAGAGGAAAATACCTTGAGGTATTTTACGTACAAAAACGTATGTACCTCACATAGCTACCAGAGTTGAGGCCATTGAGTTTAATAGAAAAACAATGAATAAAATGCTATATTTATTACCTTTACTACCTAAAATATGCTAATATCCATTTAAAAAGAGAGGTAGTGGTGGACTTACCTCCCCAAAAGTAGACAAAGATTCTGTCAATTGATTTGGTCAACAATTTGCTTTACATGCTCCACAATGCAATTTACAGTGTATAATCTAGTCCCCAGTTGGTGAAGGCGTGTTATCTCCTACTTTCCCTATCTACAGAGAGCAACTTCTTAACCTGAGTGGGGTCAGGTCTAATCTCCCCACCTGCCTATACAGTGGTTGCCTGAGTGGTATCCCTTGTTTGTGAGTATTATTTATACTCCTTAAATGCTTACTTATTACGTTAAACATACTACATTATTGTGGGCTCTCAGTTTCTCCTTTTTCTTTTGTACTATTTGTCAACTAGAATACAACATAAGGAAAAGTGGTTACAACGGTTCAGTCAACCTTGGTCACCTAAGGATGAGAGGGGAGACCCGGAACCCAATGATGCAATATAGCGGATGGTCACTCTCCTGATCATTGTTAAAGTTCTTAAACAATAAAGCTAACAGTTCCAGTGGAGGAGTAAGTAACAGGACAAAATGAATTAGAGGTACTCTTACTTCTTCAGATGAATGACACCAATGTGGTAGGAAAAAAATTACAGGCACAATTGTAAAGATAAAAGCGTATTTCACACGTTTTTAGCCACTTTTTCAGGTGAGTTATAAAAACAAGTGCCATAAATATGACTGTTTGTGGGCACCACTCTAGTGTAGTCAAGTCTCTTGACTAGAGAGGCGCCCCAAACAGCCATATTTAAAGGGAAGCTTACGTAACATGTAACATGATGAGATGGATATGTGTATGTACAGTGCCAAGCAGACAAATAATTATGTTGTGATGCTTTTCTTCTTTTTCTGCCTGAAAGAGTTAATATTCAGCTATACAACTTACAGTTTTTCGTCAGTCAGACTACAATGTCTATCACTGATAAGAAATTACAGCAGCCATAAAATAACTTTGCTCTCAGAAGCCCAGTTCTCTGCCAGGAGAGAATAGATAAAAAAAGGTCAATAGTTCATATATTTGAGCACTATGAGACACAGGACAGACTGTTTCATTGATTTATTTTTGTAAGTTTTTAAATACTGTATAACATAAAACTGTAGGATGTCTAAGTCATTTTTAGGAGTAGAAGGATAGATACAATTGTTTATCTCATCAGTTTGTTTTCACTTTAAGGCACTTATTTTTATAAGGCCTCTTTCACACGAACGTTTATTGCAGGCGTCTGTAAGCGTTCTGAACGCCTATCTGCCTCCCTAATAATAGGAGCGAATGGGGGGTGTTAATTTTTCCTGAACAGTAAGCGTTTGTATGCGGTAGATGAGGTGTGCGGTGATCGTGCGTTTGTAAGCCGCCGCATGTCGCGTCTGGGAGCAGCTACTGCGTACAAACGCTTGGCTGGAGGGGATGCAATCGCCTATGAACGCTTGGCAATGCTACGCTATCGTTTGTCAAGCGTTTGGGGAGTGTCTTGGAGGACTGGAAGTGGCCCATAATGCCTTGAGGTGTTACAGGAAGTGCGCAGTTGGAGTTTGTTGGGACACTGCACAACATGGCTGAGGAGATTGATCCTGTTGCTCTCATTGACCAGGTGGAGCGGCGGCCAGAACTTTGGGATGTCGCATTAGATGATTACCATAATGTTTACAAGAAGAACCGAGCATGGGAAAGTGTGGCGACGTTCTTTTATGAGAAGTATGAAACATTTGATACGCGGAGGAAAGCACGCATATGTAAGTGTTTTTTTACTGTCATATCTCTGGCTGTACTTGGTGTGTGTGTGTGTGTATGTATGTATGTGTGTGTGTGTAGTGTGTGTGTGTGTGGTGACGGTGTGTGTGTGTGTGTGTGTGTAGGGGGGGTGTCTTGTTTCCTTTTGTGTAATTTTGACTTTTTTGTTTGGTTTTGTGTTTTTTTCTGTTCATGTAGTGAAAATGTTAAAAGTCAAATGGAAAAGTCTGCGCGATCGTTTCAAGAAAGATCATGATAAAAGCAAAGAGGAGAGAAGTGGCCAAGGTTTGAAGAAATATCGATTCCACCCTATGTACCAGTCACTCATGTTTCTTGTTCCATCGCTAGAGAAAAGAGTGTAAGTATCTAAAAGTCCTGTGGTGATATTATGTCCAGTATAATGTTGTGAGCGCATGTAATTTTCATTAGGCAAAACATAATGTTTTATTTTTTTTTTGTGGTTCTGGTATGATTGTATGGATTCTTCCACAGTGGCTAACATGTGCATGGTTATGATCCTAATCAATCATTTTGTAATATTTATATGCCATCAATGTCATTAACGATTGGAATTCCCACTTTAAATTTTTCATTAATATTTTTCCATTCTTCATTCTCATTCTCATTCTTCATTCTCATTCTTCATGCTCATTCTCATTCTCATTCTTCATTCTCATTCTTCATTCTCATTCTTCATTCTTCATTCTCATTCTCATTTTTCATGCTCATTCTCATTCTCATTCTTCATTCTTCATTCTCATTCTCATTCTTCATTCTCATTCTTCATTCTTCATTCTCATTCTCATTCTTCATGCTCATTCTCATTCTTCATTCTTCATTCTCATTCTCATTCTTCATTCTCATTCTTCATTCTTCATTCTCATTCTCATTCTTCATGCTCATTCTCATTCTCATTCTTCATTCTTCATTCTCATTCTCATTCTTCATTCTCATTCTTCATTCTCATTCTTCATGCTCATTCTCATTCTCATTCTTCATTCTCATTCTTCATTCTCATTCTTCATGCTCATTCTCATTCTCATTCTTCATTCTCATTCTTCATTCTTCATTCTCATTCTCATTTTTCATGCTCATTCTCATTCTCATTCTTCATTCTTCATTCTCATTCTCATTCTTCATTCTCATTCTTCATTCTTCATTCTCATTCTCATTCTTCATGCTCATTCTCATTCTCATTCTTCATTCTTCATTCTCATTCTCATTCTTCATTCTCATTCTTCATTCTCATTCTTCATGCTCATTCTCATTCTCATTCTTCATTCTCATTCTTCATTCTTCATTCTCATTCTCATTCTTCATTCTCATTCTTCATGCTCATTCTTATTCTCATTCTTCATTCTTCATTCTCATTCTCATTCTTCATTCTCATTCTCATTCTTCATTCTCATTCTTCATGCTCATTCTCATTCTCATTCTCATTCTTCATTCTTCATTCTCATTCTCATTCTTCATTCTCATTCTCATTCTTCATTCTCATTCTTCATGCTCATTCTCATTCTCATTCTTCATTCTTCATTCTCATTCTCATTCTTCATTCTCATTCTCATTCTTCATTCTCATTCTTCATGCTCATTCTCATTCTCATTCTTCATTCTTCATTCTCATTCTCATTCTTCATGCTCATTCACATTCTTCATTATTCTCCCTGATTCCTCTTCCACAGACCGCATTAGGGTGTATCCCTGGTAGCCAGATATCTGAGATTCTAGATAAATATTTTGATCTTATCCTTTATTGTAGTACTTCTGGCAATGTAGAAGATGATGATGATGACGAAGAACCACACCTTGCTTCAGCCAATGACTCAACAGAGTGTGCAGGTGACACAAACACACACAGGGCAGACAGTGATGTTGAATTGGTGATCAATGGGAAACAGTCGTCCTCTGGGGCCCACACATCAAAGCCAATTGGTAAAGTTGGTCGCCCACGACGTCGTAAATTGGTTGAGGAAGATACTGAAATTCTGGATGCCCTTAGTACTATGCGTTCAGACCTAATAGAGACTAATAATGATGCAGATAAAGATGATCCAATTTTGGATTTTCTAAAATCCCTTGCTCCTGACATCAAACTTGTGCCAGCTGAGAAAATGACAAAATTGAAAGTTGAGATAATGAATGTGATTTTGTCTGCTCAAAAAGATACACACAGTGACCAGGGTGCTTGTGATGGTTTTTTTGACACACCATTGAGTATTGTGGCAACTCACGCAAAACCCTTCAATAGTGCCTCATTACCAATGCATGCATCATCCAATTCACAAGCTCGCAACAATAATGATAAAGGCCCCAGCCACATGCCCTTTACTACTCTCAGTTCTACTTCTACTCACTCATCTTCTACATTGTCACATTCTTTGGGTAAACACCAGTACTTGCCTCAACAAACTCCAACTTTGCTGCCACAATACTCATTGCCATATAATCATTCCAACAAGCAGACATACAACAACAGCACAACAAACAACACCACCTCCTTGCACAATATGCCTTCCTTTTCAATGCCATCTTTGTCCTCAACCTCCACATCGTATAGGTTTGTCAAAAGCACACAGAACACATCATATGTTGCGGATCTAGAGGATGTCCATGGCCACTCCCAGCCCCTATTTGATGATGTGCCACACACTAGTCACAGCACTTCAGAGGCAGTGGGATCTAGCTTGCAGACTTTGTCTGCTGCCTCTTCCGCTTTTCAGTAAAATGTGAACAATGTTCATGCTATACTTGTGATGATGGTAACATCACAATGTTCCTATGTTTATGGTTAGAATCTAATTATGAAGGTTATGGTTTTGTTTTGTTGTCTGTTATGGCAGATGTTTGTAGTTGAATGCTTTCGCCTTCCGAACTTGAAGGACAACAAAAGAGGGAGGGATATGGTGTCAGACATATACATTTTATGTCAAATAATACCAGCTGACTGTGTCTACTGGTTATCCTCAGCCTCAAAGACTGCCAGGCCTCGTTTTGTGTTTTTTTTTTGGTAAATGTTCTTTATGCTTGAAGGATGACATTACTTATGTTTTTAAAAAAAATAATGTCCTGTAATCCAAGTGCTATACTGTAAAATGCACAATATATGTCTGGCAACATATTGGACAGATTTCTCTTGTCTTTCCCTCTTGGGTACCATGTGTTTGTAGGTTACCAACAACACAAACACAGGTATAAATGGCACACAATCATTTGATATACATGATGTGTTTGGTGGACAGGGTGTAAGTATAATTATTGATAGGTGCAATAGTGCTGTGTAAGTGATGTTATGTAATGTAGCAATCCAAGCTATTTGATAGTTGCGTGTCTCTCTCTCTCTCTCTCTCTCTCTCTCTCTCTCTTTCAGTATACACGTCTCTATCTTTGTCTCTCTCTCTCTCTCTCTCTCTCTCTCTCTCTCTCGCTCTCTCTCTCTCTCTCTCTCTCTCGCTCTCTGTCTCTCTCTCTCTCTCTCGAGAGAGAGAGAGAGAGAGAGAGAGAGACAGAGAGCGAGAGAGAGAGAGACGAGAGAGAGAGAGAGAGAGAGACAGAGAGAGAGAGAGAGATGTATGGAGAGAGGAGAGAGAGAGAGAGAGACAGAGAGAGAGAGAGAGATGTATGGAGAGAGAGAGAGAGAGAGACAGAGAGAGACAGAGAGAGAGAGAGAGATGTATGGAGAGAGAGAGAGAGAGAGAGAGAGACAGAGAGAGAGAGAGAGATGTATGGAGAGAGAGAGAGAGAGACAGAGAGAGAGAGAGAGATGTATGGAGAGAGAGAGAGAGAGAGAGAGAGAGAGAGAGAGAGACAGAGAGAGAGAGAGAGAGAGATGTATGGAGAGAGAGAGAGAGAGAGAGAGACAGAGAGAGAGAGAGAGATGTATGGAGAGAGAGAGAGAGAGAGAGAGACAGAGAGAGAGAGAGAGATGTATGGAGAGAGAGAGAGAGAGAGTGAGAAGGTGTTTTTCATAGCCGTATTAGAAGGCCACATTATATGAGATTTGTTTTTTTGGAAGCAGCTTCCATAAAGCTAACAATGTTTATAGGTCGGAGTACTCCAGCACAAACTTACATATTTGATATGATAAATATTCTCACGCAAACGTACGGCATTACAGTAAACATTCCAAGCCCTTCGACATGGTGCAAATGCTGACATGCAATTATACATTAGCATGTTCTAAGGATGTGGCGCAATCAAGGATGTCACTACATACAACATCCTTCCTCATCCTGCCATATGTATCCACGAGGCTACATGTACTGTACATGACTTGTGCACAAACACCTAACCAAAGACATTATGAGGTCAATAATGTTGTTGTTATTACTTGACTTCAAGGGCCACTATAAAAAACAAACACAACAAATAGAATACATGTAAACACATACAGCTAAGAAGTGTACATGTTTCGGACTGGCATTTTAAAATAATGGCAGTTATTGAAGCTTACTGTCATTTTCAGTAGGATGTCTAAATATGAGATTCTTGAGGTTTTCCACTACTTCATATCTGCATAAGGCTTTAATAACAAGGATTGGGGTATTTGTAAACACAGCGTCCATGACAAGGATATAGATAAAGTTACAGGCGCATCACCGACCTGTTTAGAAAAATTTATCATCGTTGCCCAGAGCAACTGGCAAGTAGTATGTGCTTTAACATAACCACATTACACACACACCATCCCCCATAAGGATATGCGCAAGGGCAAAACATGTCGTTTAGGGTCAATTTCTACAACCTACTGGTAGTGACAGCAGCATACTTCTGAAAAGCATTGATGCCTAATATGTCACTGAAACATATTCACTTCTTATTTGGGTGTGTTTATGTTAGGTAGCAGAAAGATGCTTACCATGACAGTGGTCCGAGAATATGCTACGTTATGTTTACACTTTTGGCACTGTGGTGAAAAACATACATATCAGTATTGTGATGTTTGCACATAAAAAACCTAAACTTAGGTTGTTGCGTTGGCTTGATATCCAACATAAAGCGATGTTGTCACATTTGTGATTGTGTAGACATTTTGGTTTCATTAGCAGATGCTCCTTTATTTCATTATTATTCGATACTGTAGTTCTCTCAGGAAAAACCAACATGTACATGTTTGATTGTAGTACATTCAAACATATATCACTATAGTTATGTGAGTTTACAGTACAATAACTAAGACAATCCACTGCCCAGTCAGTACATTAAACACTTCTTATTTGTGCACAGTGCTTTTATTACATATAGCATGTCAACACAACTCCAGATGATAGTGATATGGACAGTTCACAAAAGAAGTCGCCACACCATCTCTTCATGTATGGGTGCTTGACGAAGTGACCTGGCCAATGACACATCAATTCAATCCAAGTATCAAAGATCATCAGCACAACAATCTCCAATGCACATACTTTCTATTGTGGCATTTTCCACACGATACACCAACAATTGTTTCGGGGGGCACACAGGGGTCACCTTTATCAAAGCATGTGGTGAACGTAAGCACATGCCTTGATAAAGGGGGACCCGTGTGTCCCCCAAAACAATTGTTGGTGTATCGTGTGGAAACTGCCACAATAGAAAGTATGTGCATTGGAGATTGTTGTGCTGATGATCTTTGATACTTGGATAGTGATATGGAGGCTGCCATCTTTGAATCATTTGCACACATAGCAGTTGCCTGCCACTTATGGTTAATGTGTTTACATATTATTTCCAGGTAACCGGAGACTATGTCCATGCATGCAGCACATCATGTGTCATTATTAATTTATTATGTTTGATCATGAAGTAGTCATATGCTTGGTCGAGGCTTCGACTCACACACGACTACTGCATGAATCTCAACATGACTGGCAGGCAACTGCAATAGTTAGAAATGACAACAATACGTTCTCCTTTATATCCCTCTCACCTGTGGTATCCTTGTACATTACAAGTGTGAGCAATATGGTGAAGGACCTAATAAGGTTAGGTATAGCTCTAACTTACATGCCAGGTGTATGTAATGTGACCTTATACATTTTTTAGACCACAATGTATGTCGGCTGGAAACAGAAGTGACGTTGTTGGGTGCATTACAGTCTGATTGTACATATAAACAAACATGCAGATGATGTAGTGTGTATGGCACTCTTGTCAGATCTACATTAATACATTATCTGCATGCGTGTTGAGGGGTTGTGGGGACAAATGATTCTACAAAGAATATTAGCTGCATAGTAAAGATAATGGTATTGTGTCATAACACATTGAGAGGGCTTCCGGCATATGTCTGACTTGACAATGGTTACTTCAACTCAAACATAAGTGAATATGCTATAGGCTTGCCAATATTACAACCTCACATTACACGGGAAAAAGGATATGTAATGCTAATACGGTACAAATGATGTTCTTGTTATGATAATAGTTTTGCGTACGTTGCACATGCACTTAATAAAGTTTGCCATATCACCGACTGGTCTTTACAGATGTACCTGTCCATATAAGTCACTTGACACCATAGTGCAATACTACCATTCTTGCAGACATATCCAATCTAGGGATGCTCATTCGGATTCCGCGGAAATGCAATTTCCGAAATTCCGATCGGAAATTGCATTTCCGCATTGAAATCCGGAAATCGGTAATGCAAGTGCTGTAGGCGGATTTCCGCCGGAAATCGCGGAAATTTCCGCCGGAAATCGCGGAAATTCCACCCGACTTTAACATCGATTTTCTCAAAAACTATAAGGTCTTTTTGAAAACTTTTTTTTGCATCGTGTTCACAAGATTCGGTTTAATAAACGCTGAAAATTTGGTGTTTCTAGGACTTAAGGGGGATTTTCTATTAACCGCTAAAGTAGGCAGATTTTAACTGTAATGTAAAATGCAGAAAATCTGCATCTGCCTATTTTCTGCATTTTACATTACAGTAAAAATCTGCCGAATTTAGCAGTTAATAGCAAAGCCCCCGTAAGTCCTAGAAACACCACATTTTCAGGGTTTATTAAACAGAACCTTCTGAGCAAGATGCAAAAAAAAGTTTTCAAAAAGACCTTATAGTTTTTGAGAAAATCGATGTTAAAGTTGGGCGGAATTTCCGCGATTTCCGGCGGAAATTCCGCCTTGGAATGCGGAAATTGGTAGCGGAAAGCGGAATCGGTAATCGGTACATGACGGAATGCGGAATTACCACGGAATCAGAATTTGGCATTCCGACCATCCCTAATCCAATCACAGTATGTACTCATGTACTGATATGAATGTAGAGAGGCAATAAATGTGTACATCTTACATGTCATGTCATGTACATTACTGACAATGGGTGCATCAATGCTGTTCAAAGTTTAATTTGTATATTATCACAATATGTTGATGTTATGATCTGATATGTATGTGAACCAAGTGCTTGTTACACTAATAAAAAAGTAACAATCATCATGAGTTTGTGTTTTTGAATTAGACATGTACGAAAATAATGTTTGTGGTATAGTTTCCTATGAAACATCCACACATTTTGTATTAAATAAGTGTGGACGAAGAATGTTTGCACACTATGAACATTGATGTTTTTTATTAAGTATATATATGTTGAAATATGTGTATCTCGAATTCACTACCCATCCTCACTTTCTCCCCCTCTCTCTCATTTTAATTCTCTCTCGTTCTGTAGCATCTCTCACAAACAAAGAGAGAAGCAGAATGAAAGAGACCAACAGGATGTGTTTAATGTAATCCTAAGGAAATAAAGGCCAAATTAAATGCTACTAATATGTTGGCTGCCATATTTGTTGCACTGTAAACAATACCAATTTTTGGGATGAAATGCATAGCAATTGGGTTACAATAGTGTAGGAATCACACCACATACAAGCATGCATCTAATGTAGTGACGTCATACACACATGAGTATGAGATGTATGGTTGTTCAGGATATATGGATATAAATTTTTGGGGATGAGGATCAACTAGATAGGCAGGCAAATGGGAATGATTCTAAGGTAGAACAATTTACAGGCAACACATTTCGGTAACTCCATTTGGCATGACATTGAAAAGTTACGAAGTTTGGGCCTGTTGAAAATGAAATCAATTGATTATATGGAAACTCACAGTACATTTGACACAATGACATCACAAATGCCTTTATTAACAACTTAGCAGAAAACCAGCTCTGCTTGAAACAAATAGAACACAAAATTGAGGGAATGCGTAATAAAGAAAAAGCAATACTAATGGGTGACAAACTGACCATCTTGTGACATAAAAAAAGCCGCGAACTTGTCACGCACATTAGCTGCCTCGACATTGCCACGGACTGCATGACCAGCAAGATCCGGAAGAGTGTCCACCTCCAACAGGTCTTCTGCACGAGGATCCTTGGTGCGCAGGTAATTATGCAACACACATGTTGCTTTGATGACAAAGTCAACATTGTCAGGCTTCAGCTGCATACAAGATCTGAGTACACGCCATTTGTTAGCTAAAATGCCAAATGTACACTCCACATATCTGCAAGCCATTGTGAGCCTAAAGTTGAAAAGCCTTTTTCTGTCATTTAAATCGCGTTTGGGAAACGGTTTTAATAAGTTGACATGTAGGCCAAAAGCCTCATCACTCACTAGCACATGTGGTAGTGCTTCTCCTCCTTCAACAAGGGGCCTTGGCTCGGGAATGTCAAACTGTTGGCTATATAACCTTCGGCCCATTGGTGACAACCGAAACACATTTGCATCTGCTGTGCTCCCATAAGCACCTACGTCGATGGCCAAAAGCTTATAAGTAGTATCGGCAATGGCCATTAAAACAACTGAAAAGAATTTCTTATAATTATAATACAAGGAGCCACTGTTGGGTGGCACCTGAATTTGTAGATGTTTTCCATCCAAGGCGCCAATGCAATTAGGAAATTGAGCATTCTGCCGGAAACCTTCCGCTGCTTCTCTCCACATCTGCATTGTAGGTTGAGGCATAAATAATGGCTGCAGAACATTCCATATTGCCTTGCACGTCTCATGTATGCCTTGAATGGTAGAAATGCCTAGTAAAAAATGATAGTGCAAGGAAGTAAACGAATTCCCTGTGGCAAGATATCTGAAAAACATAACATCCAAAAAATGAAAAATACCTTCTTGGATAGTACATACAAACAAACAGTCATACAAATATTTCTAGTAATACCTGAGGGTCAGTAGAAGACGTTGTGCAGGACATATCATTCTTCGCATGTTGGTTCTCTGATGAGCAATATGAGGTGTCAACAAAACCAATAGTTCATCAAAATTAGGAATTGACATTCTAGTAAAATTAAAAAAAAATTCCGGATTCCTGCGCAAGTCTTCATATAAGACTTTGAAGGCTCCCTTCTTATCCCTCATGGATAACATTGGATGTACCCAAAAACGCCTACCACTCAAAACCCTTTGCCTTCTACGACGTAAAAGGACCCTCAGGGTAAGAATGTGGCAATGCAATAATAGCAGACGAGTACGCCTATTCATTCTAACAAAATGTTTGCCTAATTTTGTGCAGCACAATTCGAGGTAGGCACAAACAGGAAGTAATCTTCAATGTTCTGTGCATTTTCACATCCTTTTGTAGGTGAAGTTCCAAATTCTACACCATTTTTGATCTTTTACTTCCTAAATCACATCAACATTTCCTGTTATGACCACCAATTTCACTTCCAAGTTAAGGTAAACACTTCCAGGTTACTGCCTAAACATGACTTCCTGGTAAAGTTGGTCATTTCCTCTTTGCCAAAGTGAAATTTTTGAAAATTGAAGGTGTTCTCCTTTAACAAAAACGCTTTCGAATGCACCCCAAACGCTTTGTAAACGCAATACACGCGTTAACGCAGCGTTAAACACCCAACCGCAACCGCCTCACAAACACTCATTAAACGCCTATCATGAACGCCAATTATCGCTTACTAACACACATACAAACTTGAGCTGCTTCGATAAGTGCTTACGTAGCAGTAAACGCAATGCTCAACTGCAGCCCGTCTGAAAGAGGCCTAACTCAACTGAAAAAGTATACAGAATTAGTGCAGTACATAATCAATGTCAAAAAGAGAGAATATATACTAAAGGTAAATATGTGGTATAAAAAGCTAAAGCCTGTAACTATATTGCATTGTCAAACATATATGAGAAAAGAACACCACAATTATGGTTGCTTGATGAACACAGAATTCTCAAAGTCACAGGCATTCATTCTGGGATAAGCCCAACTTTGCTGCTGTGAAAGACACTGGCCCTGATTAAATTTTTTCTCCTAAATGTTCTCCTAGGTGTTATATTAACTACCTATCAATTAACCCTTTAGAAGCTAAATACAGTAAAACTTTATTTGGCTGCAGGGCCGAAATTCTCTTTCTGCTGGGGAAGTGTGCCTTCCCCCAGCCTGGCAGGCTCAGCTGGGTATGTGGAGGCAAGGTAGGGGTGGGGCAGCGAGCACTCATACATACCTGTCCGGATGACTGGATCATCTTCTTCTTCCTCTACGGCGTGGTGACGCACTCCTGGCAGGTCTCCTTGATTCCGATCACATGGAATGACATGTGATTGGGATCCAGGAGACCGTGTCAGCTTTACAGCGCCACCCGGTGGTGGAAGAGGGGTGATGGAAGAGTCTCTTTCTTTACCCCTCTTCCACAACCGGGTGGCACTGCACTGCTGACATGGTCTTCTGGATCCCGGTCACATGTAATGTCATGTGATCTGAAGTGACCGGGAGCCATAAAACCTGCCAAGAATACAGAGCCGCCAGTGGAGGAAGAGAAGAAGGCACCCGAAGCAGGTAAATAAAGCTTCTTACTCCCACGCACTCGATTGCCTGCATTTGGCAGCCAAACGAGTTATCCCGTCAGAGGTTTTACGCTGCACAAGGAGCATTAAACAAGGTATATCGTTTGAAGCTGCCATTGGGTTAAGATACCAGCAAGCAAGAAAATATACAAAATAATGTTGACAGTACATTTTCACATACTTTTTAGGTCCTTCTTCAATTGCAGAGTGCTGAAAAATTATTTTATAGAGAAGACATAAAATTATCTTCTAGGAGAAAACTTAGTAGAAAATGTCCCTTTTGGAAAGACTTTCCACAATTTTTTGGAACATGGCTGCACATATTTATCTTGATTAGTATAACGGCATAAGTGAGATCATGTCCTAATATTTGCTGATGGGACATGCAGAAGGTGAGCCAAATCATTCCAATGGTATTTAATAGACTCAGGTTTAAGTTGTGTTTGCCATACTCAAATTCATCAGACTGTCAAAGAGGGAAGTCTAATTCAAGACTCCAAACTAAGGACACAATTCCAGTTATTTCAATGACTCTAAATGGTGCATTGTTCATGTCAGGTAATGCATTACACACCATATTTACACTTTAAAGAAAACCTGTATGTACAAAACACCAACAAATAATCCTATTTCCATGTTTTGCTGCTCTCTGGTGCTTTTTAATCCAGAAAATTCAGTTTAAAAAGTTTGAATGAAGCATCCAAGATGGCCACAACGTCCGAGGCATTGTGGTGGGCATAGCTCACAGACGGGAATGCAGCTGCAGGAGGCAGAGAGTGGAAGTGTTTTCAGCTACAATGCCCCAAAGGTACCCCAAATAAATACAACATAGGTAAACACTGTTTAAAAGAGAACCAGTTTTATTCAAGATTTCAAAATTTTAGTGGCCTATTAACCACTTCCTCGGGTCTATGGATATGCCCCCAGCAACATGTCAGATAAGCCTAAAATACCTCCAGAGAAAAACTGTTAATTATACTCTTGTGTCTTACTTAGCATACTTAATTACAGTCAAAATCAGTTTTATTCAATAGGAACATAAAAAAATGATTTTTGTGGCCTATTAACTGCTTCCTCAGCTTAATAGACATGTCCGGTGAGTCTGGAGTAAAACTGTTGAATATACCCCTTGTGTCTTACTTGGAGGTAAGATAACACTTGCTTACTTTTTAAACAGTTTTTAACGCTTGACCTTCTCTTAGTCCTGGCGATTTAAATCTTTGATTTTTTATACTGGGCTTTAAATGCACTTTAGTACAGGAAGATCAAGTAATACCCAAATTTCCTCCTGAACGTGTTTACTCAAATTTTAGTTTTGGAGCACACACACCTCATAAAGCCTGCAACACCTTGACAAGTATTGCAGTAAAATAGGTGCGGGAACTTAGCCCTGCGACTACTGATCAGACATCTGGGATGCATGGGCTTTTTTTTCCTATACTTCACCACAGTTTTCCATCAGCAGTGAGATTTTGACCCAAGAAGAGAAGAGCTGCCAAGCAGTGACCAACGTCACAGGGGAAGGAGCTTTACCCAAAAAAGAGAGGAACCTGTTACCCAAGCTTCATCTCATCACTAGACCATAGATGGAGGAAGACAATTCAGAGGAGAAGGAGGGGGTGTGATAGGCACAGCCATAGAGGAGAAAGGGGGTTACTCTACGGGCGTCCATTGCTAACACAGGCCATTGCCTGTGGATGAGAGAAACAAGCAGAGGACACTATGGTGCTGCCTTACAAATAGGAGCATAGGTCCGTATCTGCATCATTAGGTATTATGAGTGCTTTAATGTTGAATTGCTTACTAATAACTACTGAATTGCTATACTACTGGATCCACGATACAAGGCAATGGCAGAAGAGTATAGAAAATAAGGAAGGCAAAACATGCCATGGTGAGGAGGTACTTTTAGGGCACATCAGCAGAGCCTTACCTGATGGCAACAGGAATGATCGTAACACCTCACACAGCTTTGAATCCCATATCAGACAAGTAGGAGGCTACAATGATATGACCCCCTCTAAAAGATGACCAACATTTGCATTTGCCAATTTCTGGTGAAGGGAACTTTAGCAACCTACAGAGAGTATAAGATCTTGTCCAGATGCTCTATACTTCCTTAAGCAAAATCTGTATTGAATACACTGCAGTACATCAGTAACATAATTGCCACTGGGGCCAGTGGGACTAAGGATACATAAACATATATATGTAAAGGCCTCAGCCAAGAAGTGGTGTAGGGATGAATGCACATCCCACATCACCACCAGAAATTCAGAACCCTTGGATGGGTCACACAAGTTATTTTGACGGACGTGAGTCCATATGCAATTACATTTTTCTTTTGAGTTTTCTCATAGGAGATAATGATTCATCTTCTCCTTAAAATAACTTTTTGTAATGAATAGCGGAGATGCCGCCGCGCGGTCTGGCGGCGGGGCGGCTGTCTCCGTGTTCAGACCGGCGGTTTCCGCACAGCAGCATGCGTCTGGTTTGCCTGGGCCTTCTAGTGTACACAGATGGAGAGTTACGCACGTGCGCGCTAGAAGACAGGTCCTTTATGCCAGCAGGAGAGGTATCAGCTGATCAGGATGATCAGCTGATTCCAGTGGAACTCCTGATTGGCTGAATGGCTGGGGGTGGCGCTGAGAAGCGCTGTAGTATATATAGATCTTGCTGGTCAGTTGCTGGTTGTCTGCCGTTGCGAATACTTACGTGTGAGCGCTCAGACCTCAGTCAGATCCTACAGTGTGTTAGAACCAGGTGGACCTGGGAATTCACACTTAGCCAGATTACGCTCTTGTTATTTACTGTGTTATACTTTAGACCAGTTCCAGGGTGTTGAGACCAAGGACCTCACACCCAAGCTTAGGATTACTGTGTCATTGCTGTGTTATACCTTAGACCAGTTCCGGGACGTTGAGACCAAGGACCTCACACCCAAGCTTAGGGTAACTGTGTCATTGCTGTGTTATACTTTAGACCAGTTCCAGGGTGTTGAGACCAAGGGCCTCACACCCAAGCATAGGATACTGTGTTATTCCTTAGACTAGTTCCTGGGTGTCGAGACCAAGGACCTCACACCCCAGACTAGGATTGTGCTTTATATCTGTTATGACCATTTGCTCTGTTGACCTCTCTCTTGCTTTCTGATTCGGTACCTCTGCCTATCTGCATACCAGTTGCCAACCTTGCCTGTACCCAGTTACCGAATCAGCCTCCTGTCTTTGTACCTTATCTGCTCGTGTGTTACCGACCTGGCCTGCCCGACCCTTCTGGCTGTCACTCATCCCTCGAGTGTTCAGTCTGTCTGAACTACCCGTGACACTATTCCACCAAGTGTCAGTTAGCTGCAGGGACCTCTTGCTCCTCAGAGAGTCCTTCCTGCAGTGCAGCCAGTGGCCTCTATCCCATAGGAGTCCCCTGGCTGCAGTACAGTCTGATTACCAGTTTACCAGGAAATCACTGGCTGCCAGATTATCTCTATCCCCTCTCTTAAGGAGATAGTGCCTGCACAGCCGAGGGCCATCTGCTCCTCAGGTGGTCTCTGGCCAAAGTTATCTGTGTCTCCCGCCCCACTGGAGGTGTCCAGAGGTTAGTCATACTTGTATTATTGGTGATTCTGCAGATCATCCATAATCAGGTATACATCTGTATTGTTGATGATTCTGCAGATCATCAATAATCAGATTCTCTCTGTGTGCTGACACCGATCGTTACACTTTTCAGCACTTTGCAGTTGAAAAAGTGCAAAAAAGTAGATGAAAAGTGCTAACAAAATTATTCTGAGTATTTTGTTACTTGCTGGTTGCCTTAATTACATTTTATTAACAAAAATATAATCTAGGAGAAAACTCAGGAGAAAAAGTGAATTGCATATGGGCCATCAAATAAAGTAACTGTTTTGGTATATTTGTGGCAACATTTTGTGGGGACCAGGGGGGATAGTCAATGAGATATAAATAATTCAGAGTTGATACAGGATTATGCAGTTTCTGTATGCAATTTTGTGCAGTTTGAAAATGGAGCAATCAAATACTGCCAAGGTGGAATTCAATTGGTTCATTTTCAAGCTGTACACATTTGCATACATGATTATTATTATTATTATTATTATTTAGTATTTATATAGCGCCGACATATTACGCAGCGCTGTACAGGGTATATATATATCTTGTCACTAACTGTCCCTCAAAGGAGCTCACAATCTAATCCCTACCATTGCCATATGTCTATATTATGTGGTGTAAGTACTGTAGTCTAGGGCCAATTTTTTTTTTTTTATTTTAGAGGGAGCCAATTAACTTATCTGTATGTTTTTGGAATGTGGGAGGAAACCGGAGTGCCCGGAGGAAACCCACGCAGACACGGAGAGAACATACAAACTCTTAGCAGATAGTGCCCTGGCTGGGATTCGAACCAGGGACCCAGCGCTGCAAGGCGAGAGAGCTAACCACTACGCCACCGTGCTGCCCATGATCTGCATCATCCAGCATCAACTCTGAATGGTTTGCATCTCACTTATTTTCCACTAAATGAAGAAATGCATTTTAGAAAAAACAATCAGTTTTGTGTTGTAAAAGGAGTGTAGTTACTTTGATTCATACAAACTGAAGTTCAATTAGATAATGATCAAAGTGTTTTTATTTATTCAACATGCTGTAGGGTGTTGGAAAGTGAAGCATGTAATCCTATTTTAATTACTGTACTGCTATGTAAAGGCTCTGTATGTTGAATTACTTGTTTATATATTTCAGGTTAATTTTATGGAATATTCAAATAAAACATCTCCAGTCGTGTTTTATCTGCTTGGGTTATCTACTGACCCTCAACTCCAAGCGGTTGGCTTTCTTATATTCTTACTGATGTATCTCATCACATTATCAGGAAATCTTCTTTTGATCATTGTGGTTAGCATTAACCCAAAGCTAAAGACACCCATGTACTTTTTCTTGGCCAATCTCTCAATCATCGACCTCTGCTTTTCCTCCACCATAGTTCCCATAATCCTCCTAAACACTCTATCCAAATGCAGAGGTATTTCACTCCAGGGATGTGCAACCCAGATGTTCTTCTCCTTAGTTCTTGGGGTAACAGAGTGTCTGCTTCTTGCCATGATGGCATATGATAGATATGTAGCCATCTGTAAACCTTTGCATTACCGCTCCATAATGAGTAAAAACATATGCATTAGTTTAGCATTAATGGCATGGGCCATTGGGTTTGTGAATGCCTCTGTCCATGTTGTTCTCACCTTCCAGCTGCCATTCTGTAAATCCCACCATGTTAACAACTTCTTCTGTGAAGTACCTCCATTCTTGCGCATGTCCTGTAGAGACACAAGGTTCAATGAGTTAGGTATGTTTATCTCAGCCAGTATAATGGTTTTATGTGTTTTTCTGTTGATTCTAGTTTCCTACATTAACATTATCTTCACAATCCTAAAGATCCAATCTTCAGAAGGAAGACATAAAGCTTTCTCCACTTGTGCTTCACATCTCATTGTGGTTTCCCTCTTCTATGGGACTCTTTTGTTCAATTATTTGCAGCCTCGCAAAGATTACTCTGCTGACACAAGCAAGGCGGTATCCATCTTATATACCGTGGTTACTCCAATGTTGAATCCTATCATCTATAGCATACGAAACAAGGATGTTAAGAATTCCATCATAAAGAACGCTACAAAAAAATCCCATCCTACAGAAAGGGCACTGACATAAAAACTGGTACAAATATAAGTCCTAAACTATACTTGCTGTTGATGTCACATCGAGAAGGTTAATAAGAATAGAAAGTAAAAGATACAGTAATATAGACAGTGCTAGATTAATAACATACCTGAATCAGAAATAAAAGAAAAATATATGAACCGATGAAAAACCAACCATAAAATGGTGTTTTACATATTACTTTCTTAGTAGGCTGAAGTGAAATAAAGTACTGTGCACGGCAAAGTAATCTTTGAACAGATGTGCAGTGTATGAGTTTATAATGTGAATAGATTGGGTTGATCTCACACTACATAAATGTTGGTACAATTAATCCTCAGATTGGACTTCCACACATATACAAAGTGAATGGAGACAATTCACTCCTCCAGCTACACGGGTTGCTGTTCTGCATCCCAGTGTGGTTGATCACGCTGGAACATGGAAGCGGCGGTTTTACCCCACACAGCTTTGAGTGCTTGCAGGCACCCTCTGCTGTGACGCATCATTGTGATTTGCATTGGAGGTGATTCTATTTACGTTGGGTCCATGATTTGTTCAGGTTCCTATAATGTTGCAGAAGTGCTGTTATGTCATGTCCTGCTGTAGCAGAAATATGTTCTCCCTGTTTTTCATTGAATCCTATTATTGAATACTCAAAGCCTGCTAGACGTTGAACCAGGTTTACTGACTTAAAGGAAACCTGAGACTAAGGATAAATGCAGTTTTATACATACCTGGGGCTTCCTCTAGCCCAGTGTTTCTCAACATTTCATGGGTATGTACCCCTTTTGAAAGCCTGTGCTGGCCAAGTACACCGTGATATGGTAAAAACTATCTCAAGTACCCCTTAAAACAAATAAACTTGATAGTAATACTTGATAATTGTTTCTAAACTGTTTCCAAGCATTTGCTATTGTTTTTAATTAGCAGAAATACTAGTTTGGCTGTTGTTTGAATAGGATTTGTTATTTTCTGAAACCATAAATGTATTAAACTTAATTAAATACATCAAGCCTAAGTACCCCCTGGACCCATCAGAAGTACCCCCTGAGGTACGCATACCACATGTTGAGAACCACTTCACACTGATCCATCCCTCGCTATCCTCCTCCGCCACCTCGTTCCTCCACAATCCGGCCTGGTAACTTCGGGAGTCGTGGTTTACTGCACACATGCCCCTTCACAGGGGTTCTGTGCCTGTAGTACTGCGCCGAGTGGCCCTGACTGGCTGAATTACCAGGTCAGATTGCGGAGGAACTAGGGATAGATCAGCATGAAGAGGAAGCCCCAGCTATGTACAAAATTGCTTTTTGCCCTTCATCCAGGGCCGGCACGCTCATGAGGCGGGGGTGAATCATTTGCCTCAGGCGGCAGATCTGGGGGGGCGGCACCCGCCTGTCCATGGATGCTGGAGGGCCTCCCGCCGAGCTGGAGGGGTAGCTGGCAGAAAGGGGGTATTGGGCCTAGCGGTGGGGAGGGGGGTCGGACCCCCCCTCCCTCGCCTGGGTCCCCCGATCTGCGCTCTTCTTCCAGCGTTAAGTACCAGCGTGCATATGATTAAGGC
Source organism: Hyperolius riggenbachi (assembly GCF_040937935.1). NCBI lineage: Eukaryota > Metazoa > Chordata > Amphibia > Anura > Hyperoliidae > Hyperolius > Hyperolius riggenbachi. The sequence goes on from NC_090654.1 coordinate 94,970,957, forward strand.
GTAACGGGCGGGGGAATCACTCACCTCTTCCGCGTGACGTCAGTGGAGCACACGATGGAACGCGGAAGGGGTGAGTGATTCCCCCGCCCGTTGCCTCTTAATCATACGCACGCTGGTACTTAACGCTGGAGGAGGAGCGCAGATCGGGGGACCCAGGCGAGGGAGGGGGGGGGGGTCCGACCCCCCTCCCCACTGCTAGGCCCAATACCCCCTTTCTGCCCGCTACCCCTCCAGCTCGGCGCCCCCCCCCCCCCCCCACCACCCACAGCTGGGAGGGGGCGGCATTTTTTTCTAATTTTGCCTCAGGCGGCAAAAAGTCTAGGGCCGGCCCTGCCTTCATCTCAGATACACTTTAATAGTAGTAGATCCCAATTCCCAATATCAAATCAAGTAAACTTACCTCTAAGGCCCGGTTCACATTAGCGGTCGCCGTCCGGAATCGCCGTGCCGGAGCCGGACCGCATGCGGAACGGACGGAATGGACGCACGGCATAGCAATGAAAGTCTATGCGTCCGTTCACATGCGTCCGTTTCGTCCGGACCGGAGCCGGACCGGATCCGGACTCCGGCATAAGATCCAACATGCGCTATTTTTTGGTCCGGCTCCTCCGGCAGACGTATCCGGAGCGGAGCCGGACTGTTGCATCCGGCCAATACAAACTAATGAGAACCGGAGAGCGCACAACACACTGGCTATAAAAACCGGACGTTCTACCCCACTTCCTATGCTTTTTCTAGTGGCCATTTTGGATGGGGACCACATGGGCCAAGCGTTCACAGAGTGGAGCAGCAGGGATTTCATGCTGGAGCTCTTTGGCAGCAACATGTCTGATGATATGTCTGATAACGAGGAGGTGAGGCCTTCTCCCCACATAGTAGTAGGTGAACAACAGGAAGGAGAGAATTCCCAGGTACGAGTAAAAAATGACTGGATCCATGGTCCCAACTGCAGTCTCTGTATCCACGGATGGTCTCCACACGTCCACCTGTCTCCAACAATGACCCCAGAGCTTCTGCTGACCTCCCAGACCCCAGGTATTTACAGGTTGTTATCTCTTTAAGAAACCGGATCCGGACCGCAACCGTGTTCATACCGCACGGAAAACGGATGCAAACGGACCGGATCCGGACCTGATCCGGATAGGAACCGTACGGATCCGGTCCGGTCCGGATCCGGTGCGGTCCGGACATCCGTTCCGGTTTTTACAAAACCGCAAGTGTGAACGGGGCCTAAGGAAGAGCAAACCACAAGATCAAAATATGTATTAACTCACTGACAATGCATTTTGTGAGTATGTATTCATTTCCTCAGGTGTGGCTTTATTTCTAAGTTGACCTTCCTGAGAATGCTAACTTACCAGCGCTGCCTCTCCCCAACTGTTGTCCAGTCACTAAGGGCCCTTTTCCACTAGCAATAGCTAGCGTTCGCGCTAAACACTAGCGATTGCGATTCAGCAAAGTTCCAAATTCTCCCGGCGATTGCGATCGAGATTTTGCTATGCAATGCACTGCATAGCAAAATCACGGCAAAAATCGCTTAGCGGCGCGATCGCGATTAAGTAAAAAACAAATCGCGGTAGTGGAAATTACCTACCGTGATTCCTATTTTATTTGGCAAAACGTAGCGATTTAAAAATCACTAGCGGTTTGCGAATTTGCAATTTAGCATCGCAATCGCCGCTAGTGGAAAAAGACCCTAAGAGGGAAACCAGGCTGGGAAGTTTGGACGCTTGGGAGTTGCTACTTAGTAGAGGGAAAGCACCACTGGAGTGATGACTGGATTAGTAACAGAGCTGGGAAGCTGCTGTGTTGTAAGTGTTGCCCAGCAACATTGCACAGTGTGAGTTGGAGAGTGGGTAACACAGATGGAAAGATGGAGGACAGATAGATGGTGTGCCTGGTATGCCGGTGTTGTGTCTGATTACGCTGCCTGTTGATTTGCGCTGCCCCGCATGCGCAGTAGGAGACTGTGCGGTCACATTTCCTATTTCATAATGCTGCTGATGGTAACATAATAAATATCTCTGCTTCCTCACATCCTACACTCCTCACATTTACAGGGTAGGGAGGGAATCTACAAAAATTATATATATAAATTCGATTCAAGTATCACTATACGTGCAAGATTATATCTGAAAAATGATATCAGAGCAATAGGTGCAGACACTGGCAACATCAAACCATCGACAAAAAACACCAAACTGCCAAGCGACATATACTGGCTTGGCAGTTTGGTGTTTTTTGTCGATAGGGAGGGAATCTCCTGAACTACCTCTATACCAAATTGCTGCCCTCGAGCCTCACTCGTTCCCGAGATGGGTTTCTCTAATCTATCTCCTGAACCAGGCCAGCGGGGCTAGGGGGCTGCAATTTGGCATAGAGGTAGTTCGGGGGATCCTCTGCCTTCCCTGAAAATATGAGGAGTGTAGGATGTGTGGAAGCAGAGATATTTATTATGTTGTCATCAGCAGCATAATTAACTTCACACTGCGCATGTGTGCTACTCAGTGTGGAAGGGAGCTTCCGGGCAGCGCGATCAGACATTACACTGGCAGCAGAGTCCCACAGTGGATAGTGTTTTTTTCTTTACAGGGGACTTTGGCAACCTCCAGGGGGACACTTAGATTCTGTGCCTAGGGAGGCCCATGCCAACCATTGATTAGTGTATCAAAAGCACCTATATCCTTTGTTATTCCATGGAGAAGGAGAATCTCAGACACTAAGAATCCCAGACACCATGTTCATTTAAGTAAATTTGTACATTTTTTTGAATGGAGGTGCAGAGGGGAGGAAGCATATAGTGGCTCTTCCATATAAGGTGTTGACTTTCTATGCATTGGCATATTGCACTGCAGTAAGTGAAGAAGATATGTGCTGCTCCCTCTATAGATGTGCGTACAAAGCAGGAGATAGTTGCACACCTTTCTGCCTGCTCTAAAGCATTGTACATCAGGGTTTATTCTGATGAACTTTTAAATTGCAAAGTTCAGCTTGTGTGAGTTAGACTGGAATACATATAATTTTTGTTTGGTGCAGAACAGTGAGTAAGTTCATCCTTTTGTTACAGACAAAAATGTTTAGTTGGAAATGTCCTGGCCAGGTGGTGGTTTAGCTTGCAGCTAGTAATTTGTGCATTTTTTCATCTTTGAAAACCCTCCCCTAGGTGTATAGTTCTATAAAAAGAGCTTTGAGCTTCAGTATAGCTGCCATCATGATAGTAGCCACATGAAGGGACTGCAAATAATTGCCCCCATCAGAGGATTCCATAAAACAGTGGTTCTAAACCTTTTCAGCATGTGCACCACTTTGTGAGTCATCCCTAAGCAAATATACCCCCATCTGAGAAAACGCTGCAGCAAAAATGGGCGTGGCCATTACATGATGTGATTGGAGCCATACTACTAGCGAAATACAGGTAGTCTCTGGTTAACAAATGAGATAAGGACCATATCCATTTTTAACCCAAATCCCTTCTCTTTTGTCCTTTGCTGTTCTCCATGTGCCTCTTTTGATCCCCTCTGTGTCACCACTGTTCCCCTTGTGCCTATTTTCTCCCCCTCTGTTCCCTTCTTGCCTATTTTGTCCCCCTCTCGGTCCCCCTGTGTCACCTTTTGACCCCCTGTCCTAGCTAGGTATAGGTAGCAAGGCATAGGTGCCCCCAGTATAGGTATCCAGCCATAGGTGCCCACAGTATAGGTTAGCAAGGTACAGGTGCCCCCAGTATAGGTAGCGAGTTATATGTGCCCCAGTATAGGTAGCCAGGTATAGATGCCATAGTGTAGGCAGGCAGCTATAGGTGCTCCAGTATAGATAGCCAGTTACAGATGGTGCCCTAGTGTAGGTAGCAAGCTACAGGTGCCCCAGAATAGATAGCCAGGTTCAGGTGGTGCCCCAGTGTAGGTAGCAAGCTATAGGTGCCCCAGATTAGATAACCAGGTACAGGTGGTGCCTCAAAATAGATTAGCCAAGTGCAGGACAGGTGGTGCTCCAGAATAGATTAGCCAGGTGCAGGTGGTGCCCCAGAATAGATAGCCAGGTTCAGGTGGTGCCCCAGTGTAGTTAGCAAGCTATAGGTGCTCCAGTACAGATAGCCAGATAGTGCCCCAGTATAATCTTACATAGCCCTGCTCCCATGCAGACTGCTCTCGCTGGGCTCTCCTCCTCTCACTGAGCTCTCCTCCTCTTGTTGCGTCTTCCCGCTATGGTTACTTCTGGCAGCAACTCTGATGTCATGAGAAACTGCCTGGTAACTGCCTGGAGAGCCCAGACAGGAGGAGAGCCTGGCGACAGAAGTCCACAAGGAAACGGGGCTAAGTAAGTTGCTGCCTGACCTGCCCGACACTGCCTGCCCTGTCTGACTCTTCTCTCCTGGGGGCGAGATCCGTCATTTTGTCTGCAGCCCCTAGGGGACCCCTGACAGCTGACGATGTATGCCCAGGGGTCCACGGACCCCAGGTTGAGAAACACTGCCATAAAAGAATAACTATGGATCATCATCACCCAATGGTCTCTGCAGTTATGTAGGTATATACCCTTTATCACCATTGATAAACATGATTGGCTGACTGGCGTCTGCAGTGCTGACCAGATAAAGGCAGGAGATTGCTCTAGCTGGAAGTTAGCAATTGTGTTTGTTGCAGTTAGCATTCAGTTTAGAGGTGGTGGGGGTGAGTTCCCTGGAGGTGAGAGGTCCAGGGCTTGCCCACACTTCCCTCTAGGTATCGCATGGTGGTTTGGGGGCCCCAGCTAGTGAGAGAGACCTGGGGCCCCCGGCTGTCCTATAGAGTGGACCTGATCAGACTCAACTCTTTCTGCAGGAGCCTGAGTGGCATGCGCACCACGGCATATGGTTTGCTAGTATTTCATTTTTGGGGGGCTGCCAACGCTGAAATGGAAGGACAGAAAGGGATCCTCTGGATCCTAATGAGGCTTTCCCCTTCCGTAATGAGACTTCCCCCTTCCGAGGTATCTTCTGAAGTATCTGTTTTTTTAAATTATTTAGCTACAGGTTTTTTTATTAAGTGAGCAAGAAATGTCTCCCAATGCTCCCATGATACATCACTACGGAATATGAACATTATCTCTTTAAGCCAGGCCCACATCCAGAACTGCTGGTGCAGTGGTGCATACTAGTAAACCTATAGCTTATACATTTTACATGGCCATAGCATTCCAACAAGCACACAGTCGTTTCAAAGTTTCTGCTCCTCCTCAGTGCATGGCATAAATTGATACGGCTCTATGCGATAGGGGCTTGGACCAGTATTACAGAATACCCGGATAGCTCATGGTGACCCAGAACCTCTAGTAAAGTGTAAGAGAATAAAAGAGAGCGAAAGGTCCTCTCACTATAAAAGCAATACTAAATATAAGTTTACCTTCTTAAAACAGAAGGAATTTGAAATAATTCATCCTTAAAGCGGAATATAACCCTGCATTTCAACTTTGCTCTAAAATATTATTTACAGCATATTTTTTGCAAAAAGCATTTTTTTTTTACTAGACCAGCCTTGGAAGGGTTAAACACAGACGTTTCAAGTTCCATGGAGAGATACGCAGAAGTTCAGATTGTTACATTCTATGTATCTATTGATAAACAGTTACACACTCTTTGGCAGTCCTCCAAGCTCCTTCTCAGTCAGAGAGATGAGTCATTCAACACTTAGATACATTTCTGTAAACAAAATGTATCTCTTTTCAGCTTCGGATGCGTCTGCAGAAATCTAAAGGAACTTTAAAGCCCTGTGTAACCCTTCCAATGCTGGTCTAGTAAAAAAAAAATGCTGGTTGCATATAATATACTGTAAATAATGTTTTAGAGCAAAGTTGAAATGCAGGGTTATATTCCGCTTTAAGCAAGCAAGAAAGATATCCCATGATGCATCACTGCTGAATATGCAATCACTCACCACCTGTGACTGTGTTGCTGCAGCTCCATTGAACTTGTTTGTGGAGACTCATGCTGCCAGATGCTTCTACTAGCTGTGGAAGTGGCACACAATCACAGGAATGAGCTACTGGTATGCTTTAAACACAATTTATGCATAGTAGATATTTGCATTAAACTAGAAACAAAAAGTATAAGTAGCTTCAGGTCCAGATTTACCATAAGGCAATGTAGGCACGTGCTTACAGGCGTCTGATGATGGAAAGGCAGCTCACTCCCCTCCTGAAGTGCCTCTCTACTTCCCGTCCCATATGGAACATAAATGAGAGGTTACTCACCCAGTTTCGGCATTCCACTGACAAGATCACCCTTCAGTCAGGGGTACCTCTATCTACCTAATACCTTGGGTACCTCTAGCTACTTAGTATTATAAGTGTTGAAGCCAGAGATACACTCAGTATTAGGGGGAAACTGTGGCTACCTACCGTGGCAATGGGAAGTAAGGGAGAAGTGACAGCAGGACCGGCCAGCACATTTGTGGTGAGGGTTTGTAGGTTTGTGGAGGGCAAAGTGTAGGGTGCATAAACATCTGTGCCTAAGTAGCTCGCAGGGGATGGGGATCTAATGACTTATAACACAGATCAAAAAATGCTTAGTTTGGTCTTGTTTTGTGATTAGAAATTTCTAACAAAACTTTTTTGACATTGTGTGTGTGACTTATGTTATCAGATACATTTTTTATCTCTATATAGTTTTATTACATACTAGCTGATTGCCCGGCGTTGCCTGTGTATGTATTTGGCTGGTGTTGGCTCTGCCTACTTTTTCTAACCCTAACACACAATTATTCACTGACCAAGTTTGTGAGCTTTGCGGTCTTTGGTATCAATAATCTGCAGTGAAATGAAACAAATCTGATGGGCTGTGTGTGGCTCCACCCCCTTTTCTGAATTTGAACCCCCGTCACCCAATAACCAACTGTACCAGGTTTGAGGCCTGTGCCATTAACAGTTCAAGAATGGTAGCAATTAAATATTCCCCTTGAAAAGCAACAGGTGATGTTTGATTCACTTTTGTAGGCTCCACCCACTTTTCTGAATATTAATCCCAGTGACCAACTGTGCATAGTTTAAAAACCCTGCCATTAACAGAATGGCTGCAGTTTACATTTTCCCAGTGAAATTTGTATTTGTCTCCACCCACTGATGACCCGGCGTTGCCCGGGTATGTATTTGACTGGTGTTGGCTCCGCCCACTTTCTAACCCTAGCACACAAAAACACTCAATGACCATGTTTGTGAGCTTTGGGGTTCTTGGCATCAATAATTTGTATATTCCCATAGAAATTAAACAAATCAGATAGGCTGTTTGTGGCTCCACCCCTCTCCAGCATTTGAACTCCAGTAACCCAATGACCAACTGTAGCAGGTTTGAGGCATCTGCTATTAACAGTGTAAAAATGGCAGCAATTTAAATTTTCCACTTGAAAATCAACAGGTGAATGTTGATTGGCCATTATAGGCTCCACCCACTTCCCTGAATACTAATCTCAGTCACTCAGTGATCATCTGGGCAAAGATTGGGAACCCTGAAATAAACAGTGTAAGAAGGGCTGCAGTTTACACTTTCCCCGTGAAATTGTTTGTGAGTTTTGGGGTCCTTGGCATCAATAATTTTTATTTTCCCATGAAATGAAACAAATCTGGTTCACTGTTTGTGGCTCTGTCCCCTTTTCTGAATTTGAACTTTAGTGACCCAATGACCGACTGTACCAGGTTTGAGGCTTGTGCCATTAACAGTGCAAGAATGGCAGCAATTTTAATATTCTCTTTGAAAAGTGACATGTGATTTTTGATTGGCATTTTTAGGCTCCACCCACTTTTCTGAATATTAATCCCAGTCACCCAGTAACCAGCTATGCTAAGTTTGAGAACCCTGCCATTAACAGTGAAGAAGGGCTGCAGTTTACAATTTCCCAGAAAAATCTGTTTTTAACTCCACTGACTTTTTGTAACCTTGACACACAGTCACTACTCAATGACCAAGTTTGTGAGCTTTTGGGTTCCTGGCATCAAAATTGTGCTAATGGAAGCAGTTTATCCAGCAAAGAAATCTGTCTGTTTTTGGCTCCGCCCCTTTACTGAATTTGAACCCCAAACACTTAACGACCGACTGTAGCAGGTTTGAAGCCTCTGCTATTAATAGTGTGAGAATGGCTGCAGTTTCAATATTCCCCTTGAAAATCAATAGGTGAATTTTGATTGGCTCTTCTAGGCGCCACCTACTTTTCCGAATATTAATCCTAGTCACCCAGTGACCAACTGTGTGAAGTTTGAGAACCCTGCCATTAACAGTGTAAGAAAAGCTGCAGTTTACATTTCCCCATGTAAAAAGTTAGTTGTTTTTGGCTCCGCCCACTATTTCTAATCTTGACATACAGTCACTTAATGGCCAAGTTCATGAGCTTTGGAGTCTTTGGCATCAATAAGTTGCATTTTGCCATTGAAATTAAACAAATCTGATTGGCTGTTTTTGGCCCGCTCCCTTCAGAAATTAAACCCCAGTCTCCCAGTGACTGACTGTAGCAGATGTTAGGCCTCTGCCATTCAGAGTGCATGAATAGCAGCAATGTAAATATTCCCCTTGAAAATCAAAAGGTGAATTTTAATTGGCTGCTGTAGGCTCCACCCACTTATCTGAATATTAGTCCCAGTCACCCAGTGGCCAACTGTGTCACGTTTGAGAACCCTGCCAATAACAAAATGGCTGAAATCAATCTAACAAATCTGATTGGCTGTTTGTGGCTCCACCCCTTTGGACCCCAGTCACCCAATGACTGACTGTATCAGGTTTGAGGCCTCTGCCACTAACAGTGTAAGAATGGTAGCAATGTGAATATTCCCCTTGAAAATCAATAGGTACATTTTGATTGTCTGTTGTAGGCTCCACCCACATTTCTGAATATTCATCCCACTCACCCAGTGGCCAATTGTGTAAAGTATGGGAACCCTGCAATGTAAAAAATGAAGTTGTTGGCACCGCCCACTTTTTCTAACCTTGACATACAGTCACTCAATTATCAAGTTTATCAGCTTTGGGGTCTTTGGTATCAATACTTTGTATATTCCCATTGAAAAATAAACAAATCTGGCTGTTTGTGGCTCCGCCCCCTTCCTGAATTTGGACCCCAGTCACCCAGTGACCAACTGTACCAGGTTTGAGGCATCTGCTTTTACCAGTATAAGAGAATGGTAGCAGATGAAATATTCCCTTTGAAAATCAAAAGGTGAATTTTTATTGGCTGTTGTAGGCTCCACCCACCTTCCAAAATCGTAATCTGTCACCCAATGACCAACTGTGCAAAGTTTGAGAACCCTGCCATTAACGGTGTAAGAATGGGTGCAGTTTATAGTTTCCCAGTAAAATTGTTTTGGCTCCGCCCACTTTTTGTAACCTTGACACACAGTCACTCAATGACCAAGTTTGTGAGCTGTCAGGTTCCTGGCATCAAAAATGTGTGAATGGAAGCAGTTTATCCACCAAGGAAATCTGATTGGCTGTATGTGGCCCTGCCCCTTTAGTGAATTTGGACCCCAGTCACCCAATGACCGACTGTAGCAAGTTTGAAGCCTCTGCCATTAAAAGTGTGAGAATAGCAAAAGTTTAAATATTCCCCTTGAAAATCAACAGGTGAATTTTGATTGGCTGTTGTATGCTCCACCCATTTTCTTGAATCTTAATCACATTCACCCAGTGACCAACTGTGTCAAGTTTGAGAACTCTGTGATTAACAGTTTATGAATGGCTGCAGTTTACATTTTCCCATTTAAAATGAACGGCTGAAATTTGATTGGCTGTTGTATGCCCCGCCCACTTTTCCTGGATTTGTAACCTCGGTCACCAAGTGACCAACTGTGCCAAGTGTGGGGACTCTTGCTTGATTACTGTGAGAATGGCAGCCTTTTACATTTTTTCCATTGACTTGAATGGGTGGCATCTGATTTGCTGTATGTAGCTCCGCCCAAGTGTGCAGGGGGGACGCGAGACCCCCAGAACATATCATCCCAGGTAGTAAGGGATCTGTATACCAAGTTTCGTTCAAATCGGTCAAGCCGTTTTCGCGTGATCGCGGCACATACACACACACACACACACATACATCCGGTTTTATATATATAGATTTTGCTCTATAAGCAAACATCAAATATACAGTACAAGACTAACTTGGCCTTACAACACAAAACTTATTTTCCTTACAGAAGTTCAGAATAAAATACAAACTTACAGAAGTTGAGAATAAACTATTTTTAATGAGTGGGAGATAATGAGGGTGTAGAAGCTCTAGAGGCCGATATAACCTCTCTGGGATTTTTATGGTTTCTTGCTACTATTATTACTGGAATCCTTGCTCTTGGGATCAGCACATGTGTTTATTCTACACACTATAAAAGTATGAACTAAATGTTATTATGCGTCCTCAGTTCTGCAGAAAGAGGAATCCATGTACTTTATATTAGAGTGAGAAATAGACAATGACGGTCAGTAACACAAGCAAAACAAAAATTAAAAAAAAATCAGAAAGTTATATCAAATTTCAATATTTATAATTTCCAGTGATTTATTGTAAACCATAGTTTCCTTCTATACAAGATCACTTAAATGAGTTTACTACAGTTTTGTATCAATACACAACTTTGCAATATGCTTGAGTATCTACTACCTTCTTGTGTCCAATTATTTATTGTATTTTTTTATTATTTGTATTTTTGTATACTGTAGTACATATTATATAGCACTCTGCATACATAACAACATAATATGGCTCAAACCCACTAGCAGCCTTTTCTAAGGGCTGGTGCACACCAAGAGCGCTTCTGAACGCTTTGAAAAGCGCTTGGCTAATGTATTTGAAGGGGATGGATCACACCAGAGCAATGTGATTTTCTCCCAAACGCAAACATGGGTCCTGCAGCATTTCTGCAGCATTTCTGCTGATTTCTGAGGCGATTCAGCCTCAGGGTTAAGTATAGGAAAGTGGAAAATCACTCTGGAAAGCGCTAAATCAGAGTGATTTTCCATGCGTTTTTGTTACAGAAGCTGTTCAGTTACAGCTCTACTGTTACAAAATCTAAAAAAACGCTACACCAAAACACTCCAAAAATTGCTAGACATGATTAGAAAATTGCTAGGCACATGCCTAGAATCGCCTTGGAAAATCACTTAAAAAGCGCTGAGCGTTTGTGATTACGCTATCGCTTTTTGGTGTACACTAGTGAATTGAAAAAGCTCTTGCTAATGCAATGCTATGGGGGATTTTTATAAAATCACATCGCTCAAGTGGGATCACATCCATAACATTAAATTAGCAAGAGCTTTTCAAATCACAACTGCTTAGTAATGGCTTAGTAATGTACTGCTAGTGGGTTCCAGTCCTTACAGAGATGGTAGAACTAGTCACATTGTTTATAATAACATGCAATCAGAGCCAGGGCAAGGTCCCTCCCACCCCAGCAGACACACACTATGAAGACTATTATTGCTATTAGACTAGGGCCCCCCAACCCCCCCCCCCCCCCCCCAACACCTTAATCTCTAGTTATCTAGCTTGCAGTCACTGCCATATATCTCCTTTTCTTATTTCTCTCTGCTTCTAACACAATATGGGAATAGTAGCTGAGTAAGTTATGCGCCCCCTCCTACACTGCGCCCCGAGGCTGGAGCCTCTCTCGTCTCTGCCTCGGTCTGGCCCTGCATACAATATCTTCCAACTATTACTTTTTGGGTTCTCTCTAGTTATGTTTTGTAGATGATAACTACGAAAGGGTAAACTTATTTTAAAAATATATATATTAGGCTCCCTGCACACTGCAAATCCGTTTTGCGATTCCGTTTCCGTTTCCGATTTGCAATTCCGATTTTCCCTGAATGCAATTAACAGAAAAACGGAGGAAAAAACGCAGCATGCAGCAACGATTAAAAATCGGAATCGGATGTAAAAACCGATTAAAAATCGGAATCGCATGCAGTGTGCAGGGAGTCTTATATATGTTACTGTACTTTATTTTAATCCCTAATACAATTATTTATTTACTAGCAGACCCAACCCCATTTAAAAATGGGCTCTAGGTCTGTGTTTCTCGCCTCCCCGCCGCATGTTACTGCGCTCACGCCCGCTGATCCGCCGCGCTTGCACACCCGGCTGCCCGCTCACACACTCGCCCAGCTCTCTGGCCCCGTCCCCATCCTCCTGTCTCTCTGAGGCTGGGTCTGTGCAGCGTAAATTCTGAGAAAAGGTGCCAATGTGTGTCCACATCTAGTTATAGACATCAAAAAACAGCTCTACACATGTATAGTGTAAAGATATAAACAACTTTATTTCTCCATCCAAATAAAACAGTAAATAAAAACAATTAAAATCTCCCGATTTAAATCAACAGTAATTGATATTCCAGCTCAAAGACAAGAGTAATACAATAATTCATAGTAGTCAAAAACGTATTAAGAAGGCCAGAGAAAGTGCCAAGTGCAATAGTGTCCTGTACAAAAAGTGCCTAGTGCCAAATAGAGTACGGATACTGTACAAGTAAATCCTGTGCAAAACAAAGAGGACAAATCATATGTCCATATTCCTAAAGAATCCCTAAAGTGCAAATAGCTGCAAAAAACCTAGTATAGAAATAAATAAACCTCACCCTGCAAGGGAAAAATGGTTAATGGGTCAGAGAAACACTCAAACAAAAACAAGTAAATGCGTGCGGAGATCACGTGCATGAACAGCCCCAACCAAAAAACGCTGGATCTGTCCAGGCACATAAGCCCCGCACACAGTCACCGTGCTAGAAGGGAAAAACACCTACAAATGATCACAATGTGTAAAAGTATACATATAGTGCATATTTAGTGAAGGACATGGCCTTACCAAGTAGAGCTGGAAGCCGGGAGAAAAAGCCGTGCCTGACGCGATCGCAGCTACTCTGCTGCTTCAAAAGAGGCTGCTCTAAACTGGGATTGGTTGGATTATATAATGAAGATGACGGAGCTCCGTTATTACGTGCACGGCCGTGCACGTGACCTACCAGCGGCGTGCGGACTCATCTGCGCACACCGCTCGTAAGTGTAAAGACCTGGGTCACATGATTATGACACACAGGTCCTGGGAATAAAGCTAGCTACGCATGCGCTAGGAAGCTCCGTGAAAAATAAACAATACATATACATGCACATACCTGTCTACAATTACATATACATATATAAATTAACTATATTGTATTCAAAATAAATATTATGTTCACAATCCATATATTGATTTACTCTAATGTCCGTTTTGACAATACATCCACTATTGGATGTGAAAAGATAGAGCAATGGAGCCATCTGGTGGCCAAAGAGGAAAACTGCAGAGACGGCTTGATTGTTCAATAAAGGTGATTCTAGCTCCATCAAGAAGGATTGAGATGCCTCTTAGACCAAATATGCCATGAAGGAACGACATCCAGAGAGGATAAAGAAGGAAATCTGGAGACTGAAGAAAAATATGTATGAATATGTTGTTACAAAGGTGTAATCAAATATTACCAATTAAGGTCAATATTCCCCACAAAAGCAAGATACATGGGAAACGCATAGACAAGTGTCCACGATTGCTCACCTCAATCGGGATTAAAAAGAAACAGAAGGTTATAGAGCGTGAACCTAGTGAGAGACCTAAAATTCTCACTCCCACACAGGATGAAAAAGGTGGTGACAGGTGTATATATGACAGGGGGAGACATACAGCACCAGAGAGCATGACTAAAGCGATCCAAAGAAACACATTCCCATAAAAGATGCATATCCCAGAGTCTTATTGATAGATTCACTCGTGTGGGTCCGTGGTGTAGAAACCGATGAAAAAGCAGGGTCACTCACCCCTCTTCTCTTCTCAAAGATATCATATCAGTCAGTGTTCTATACACCTTCATAGATGTCACAATACACCTAAATGAGAAAACATCTATAGAAAAGGGAGAGAGAAGAAAAGGACATAGACCCATCATCAGTTAATTATACACCTAAAAAACACGAAAAATTCGTATCCTCATTGAGGCCCCGGGGTTGTTTAGTGCGCAATTTATGAATCCATTTTAACTCACTCCTGAGTAATCGCAATACCACATCCCTCCCTCTCTCATTTTGATAAATTCTCTCTACACCTACACATGTCCAATCCTTAAGACAGCCCCCATGAAAAAGTAGGGCATGTTCTGCTATTGATGTTAGGTTTTTATTGTCAGCCTTATCCCGTTCGGCCAGTTTGACAGTCGATACATGTTTTTGTATCCGAGTTTTTAATTGATTCTTAGTCTGGCCCACGTACTGTTTTCCACATGGACATTGGAGTACATATATAACGCCACTGGTCTGGCAGTTGATAAACTGTCTTATCTCAAATTTCTGTCCTGTGACCTTACTGTTAAAGGGAACCAGAGAGGAACGAGGGGTAAAAAAGGGCAAAGATTTTATACATACCTGGGGCTTCTTCCAGCCCCATAAGCCTGAATCGCTCCAACGCCGCCGTCTTCAGCTTCCTGGATCCGCCGGTACCGGGCCCGTCACTTCCGGCGGACGCGACCAATTGTCCGCATCACAGGGGCTCCCTCCATACATGTACGCATGTGGCTGCGCAGCAAGCAGCCACATGCGTATCTGTATGGGGAGAGCACCCTGTGATGCGGAGAATTGGCCGCGTCCGCCGGCCGACTTGCCGACTCACGGCAATGATGGGACCCGGTGGCGGCGGATCCAGGCAGCGGAGGACGGCGGCGTGGGAGCGATCCGTGCGTATGGGGCTGGAGGAAGCCCCAGGTATGTATATCTCATCCTCTCTGGTTCCCTTTAAGTGTTTGCTGACTTTCATAAGTGGACAAATGGAACATTTGCCACACCTATAGTTACCTTTTATGCCGGTCCGAGGATGCTCCATCTGAAAATGACTCTTGCTTAAGATGTTCTTTATTGTGGGGGCCCTTCTGGCCGTAATGCTTGGATAACTGGTGATACAATTCCTTAGAATCGGATCATTCTGGAGGATGTCCCAATGTTTACCCAGTATATTATATAGGTGAGGCCATGCTGTGTTATATTGTGTAATCAATCTTGTTAGGGCATTCTGTTTCCTTGGCCTGGTGGATAGAAGGTTCACCCGTGGTGTTTCCCTAGCTCTCCTAAAGGCCTGCTCCACACATTTTCTGGGGTATCCTCGGTCTCTGAATCGCTTTTTCAATACCCTACTCTCTGTTTCAAAGGCTTCCGTTGTTGAACAGATCCTCTTGACTCTTATAAATTGTCCCACTGGGATATTTTTCTTGAGATTGGCCGTATGGTATGAGCCGTACTCCAACAAACTGTTGGTGGCAGTGGGTTTTCTATAGACAGTTGTTTGTAGTTTGTTGTCGGGACCCTTATAAATTTTGACGTCCAAAAAATCCACCATCTCATCTGAGATGGTGTATGTTAATTTGATGTTCAAGTTATTTCTGTTTAGGCCCTCCAAGAAAGCTGTACATTCATCCCTAGGCCCCTGCCAAAGTATGAGCAGGTCGTCGATGAAGCGATACCAGCCCAAAATAAAGGGGTGGTACCGCTCCATCGACGCCGCCCACACTATCTCCCTCTCCCACCAACCCAAGAAGAGGTTCGCCACCGATGGGGCACATTTAATCCCCATGGCGACGCCCCTCCGCTGGAGGTAGTATTGTCGGTCAAACAAAAAGAAATTATTCCTCATAACATAATCCAACAGCTCCAACATAAATCCCTGAAGATCTCGTTCCATGTTGCTCCCCATCTCCACAAAATATTTAACTGCCGAGAGGCCGTGTGTGTGATCGATGTTAGAATATAAAGATTCTACATCACAGGTTATTAGAGGGGTTTCCCTTTGGACTTCCAGGCTATCAATGTGACCTAAAAGGTCGCCTGTATCTCTAATGTATGATGACAAGGCCGTTACATGGGGCTGCAGAAAAAAGTCAATGAATTGACTGCAATGTTCATTGAGGCTGCCAATGCCCGATATTATCGGGCGCCCAGGAGGATCTTCCAGTTTCTTATGAACTTTAGGGAGCATATAGAAGGTGGGGGTTATGGGTTTGTTCACCCACAGGAAGTTTTTTTCTTTTTCACTAATTACTCCGGATTCTGATGCTGCAGTAAGTATGTCTCTCAATCTAGACTGACTTCTCTTGGTTGGATCACTCTTCAGTTTGACATAAAAGTCCTGATTATTTAGCTGCCTTGTCGCTTCCTTAAGATATTTGGTTCTCTGCCACACTACTACGTTTCCACCTTTGTCGGCCTCTTTAATCAAAACATCATTTCTTCTACTGAGATCTCTCAGAGCCCGCCTCTCGGCCACATTTAGGTTCTGTGTTCCTCTCACTCTTTGTTGTTCTAATTTTTCTAAATCTTTAGTAACTAGTTCAAAAAACACCCTCACCTCGGGGCACAGACTAAGTGAGGGTAGGTATTTAGATTGAGGCTTAAAAGGTGTTCCACCAACCTGATTTGTTGTCTGATTTTCTTCAAGTAGTGTGATTAGATCTTGCATCGCTTGTCTGTCTTGCAAATCTGGATAATCCTGCTCCAGTTGCACCATGGTGGCTGTGGATTTATCGAACATTTTTTTCAAGACCAAACGTCTGCAAAATAAATATACATCCTTCAGAACTTCAAAAAAGTCAAAAGGATTAGTAGGAGCGAAAGACAGCCCCCTCTGCAGGACTGATGTTTCGTCCTGAGTTAATTGTATGTCAGAAAGATTGATTATTTTAAGTACCTCTGTATTCCGTATTGGATCCTCCATTTCGCCTTGACCCCTTTGCTTTCTCGATTTCTTTGTCAATGTTCTTGGTTGTGAGTCCAAGCCTCTCTTCCTGAGGTTATAGTTGGTACTGTCTGATTCTGATTCAGTATACTCACTCAATTCTGACAGGGATGAGTTCGGGGCCCCGGCTCCCCCTCCCCCCCCCCCCCCCCGGCCTAACTGACTGTACTCATTCCTGGGTCTTCTGGGTTTCCTATGAACCCTGTTACCTTTAGGATTACCCCTGTGGCTCCACCTGTAAGCTTTTTTGGTGGTATAGTCTGTTCTGTCCCGTTCTAACTTTTTCCTCTTATTATTGATGATCTGTCTCTCCACCTCTTCGATGTCCTTCTTCAATCTCTGCATGTATGGTTCTACTAGTTCCTTATGATCAAATTCATTGATCTTGCTACGCAATTCACTGATTTTCTCTCTGGTCTCTCTTAGTAAATGCCGATCCAGAGTCAGTAGCATGTTAACTATTATTCTTGAGCATTTGCCCAAGCCAATTTCCCAATCTTCCTTATCTAATAGACCCAGTTGCCAAGATGGGAATATATGCACCCTTAATCCCCTTGGATAGATATTCTCTTCAAGATAGTTTTCTAAACTCTTGATGTTCCACCATGTTTTTACATATGTTATGTGGACATCTTTGAAGTCCACACATAGGGATTTAAAACCATCCGGCAAAACTCCACCCTGACCTCCACTGGCTCCATCAAATAATAACTTCAATTTATCCGACCATGTTTGTTCCAGAGTATCCAACAGATTGGAATCCATGATAGATTGCGCTCTGTAAGAAATCAAAGAGATTTCAAAAAACCCTGCTATATTCAAAAACTTGATGAGCGCACATAAACTTAGTGCCAAGAGACACACAAATGGCTGTAACAAAACCATAAATTCTGAGAAAAGGTGCCAATGTGTGTCCACATCTAGTTATAGACATCAAAAAACAGCTCTACACATGTATAGTGTAAAGATATAAACAACTTTATTTCTCCATCCAAATAAAACAGTAAATAAAAACAATTAAAATCTCCCGATTTAAATCAACAGTAATTGATATTCCAGCTCAAAGACAAGAGTAATACAATAATTCATAGTTGTCAAAAACGTATTAAAAAGGCCAGAGAAAGTGCCAAGTGCAATAGTGTCCTGTACAAAAAGTGCCTAGTGCCAAATAGAGTACGGATACTGTACAAGTAAATCCTGTGCAAAACAAAGAGGACAAATCATATGTCCATATTCCTAAAGAATCCCTAAAGTGCAAATAGCTGCAAAAAACCTAGTATAGAAATAAATAAACCTCACCCTGCAAGGGAAAAATGGTTAATGGGTCAGAGAAACACTCAAACAAAAACAAGTAAATGCGTGCGGAGATCACGTGCATGAACAGCCCCAACCAAAAAACGCTGGATCTGTCCAGGCACATAAGCCCCGCACACAGTCACCGTGCTAGAAGGGAAAAACACCTACAAATGATCACAATGTGTAAAAGTATACATATAGTGCATATTTAGTGAAGGACATGGCCTTACCAAGTAGAGCTGGAAGCCGGGAGAAAAAGCCGTGCCTGACGCGATCGCAGCTACTCTGCTGCTTCAAAAGAGGCTGCTCTAAACTGGGATTGGTTGGATTATATAATGAAGATGACGGAGCTCCGTTATTACGTGCATTAACCATTTCTGCCGCCCGGACGTAAATCTCACTTCTGGGCGGCTGCTCGGCGCGCTCCTGTGCGCGTCCCCCGTGCCCCCGTGGTGTCCTCCGGTAGCCCTGGGATCAGTGAACGGGAACATGGTTCCCAATCACCGATTCATGTCCCCAGAAGAAAAACTGAAGCGCTCTTACAAGAGTCTTCAGTGTTTCTGCCCGTAAAAATTTCCGCATCCCCCTTGTGCTTCTGCTTAGCGAGAAGCACAAGGAGGGAAAAAACTCAAGGTGGCCATCTTGTGGCCGAATAGTAAAACTACATCTACATATTTTTTACATTACAATTTACACATATAATAACATTAAAAATTAACTGTTTATTTCCCACCCCAAAATATGACCCAAATAAAATGTATAATGGAAAAAAAAATTACAATAAAAAAAAGACATAAATAGTTACCTAAGGGTCTGAACTTTTTAAATATGCATTTTAAGGGGGTATACTACGAACATTTTTTAAATTGTAAGCTTGTAAATAGTGATGGACGCAAAATGAAAAAATGTATCTCTCCTGTCTATCCCGCCTGATACATGATGAACTCAAATGAAGTGACTCTATACTTTACTCAGTGCTGCTGCTCTCTTCTCCTACAATGTTTATTTTATACTTGTTTACTCTATAGTGCTGCCGTTGAATTCCCTGGGGAAGGAGCAGGGTTTATTGCCATTCCTTTTGAACTCTGTAGTATTTTTATCAGCAAAGAGATGGATAAACAATATTTTAACACCCTCTGGAAGTTGGTTCGACCAAATGAACTTCCAACCAAATGAAGAAACAACAATGCTGCAACATCAGCAACATTAGCAATTTTACTTAGAAATGAGATGCCAGATTTCGGAGACATTAAGACATCAAAATGTTCACTATCAATGTCAATATACTTTATTTATATACATTAAATGCAGTTCAATCTATTTTTGTTTTACCTCTAATGAATAAACGTGAAAAAAATATTCAACCCATTTCTTATTTATCAGTATGGATAAGCAGTTGTTCCATTGTTTATCATTATGTAAGATCCATATATCAATGTGAGGAGTGTTCGTGGAGTTTAGCATTTGCCGAATATTGGTCCCAGACGTATTGGAATACTATTTAAGTTATTGGAGTAAAAACTCTGGTTTGTGTTCTGGTCTCTGGACAGCTTATAGAGCAGCCAAACACAACAAAAAGGCACGAGAACACCATCACGTGAGTGTGAGTAATTTCAATATCCACTGGGCTTCGAGGACAACATGAGAGAGACACCAATCCTTTGAGAAACCAATCTAAAAAATCCTTTACAGAATCTAGCAATTAATTTTTTTTTTAAAGTAGGTCAAAAGTGATATTAAACTCATTTTGAATGTTTTCTTTTTAAAGGTACTTGCCATGTTTTTCGTCTTATAAGACACACCAAAAATGCCCCTTACACGAGTGAAATTTGTTTTGCAATCGATCCAAAAATCACAGAGACTTTTTCCCTCCAAGAAAAAAATCTCATTGGAGAAATCTCAAAAGAAAAAGTTAATAGGATATAGGGCTTAGCTGGATTCCATAATACTGCAGACTTTGTTAATACATCTCACAGGCTTACTTTTTGGACTGTCCCAGCAGCAACACTGTACATTGGAGCCACATACTTATCTCAATCCCCAACCCATCCACCCATCCCTTTCCTGTTCAATACATGACTTTGTACACATGCTAATAACTTTGGCAAGGGGATTGCAGTCTAAGTAAGAGGCTTTTCTCCTATAGGATGAGCCTCAACTGACATCATTTTAGCTAACAGTAATAAGCCTGCATTGTTCAGCAACCAGAGAGGATACAAAACAAGAAGTAGAAGGACCTTAGAGAGGTTTTCTTAACAAAAAAAATTACACAGGTCAAAAAACAGAAGCAGAAGATTATTAAAGTGGTCTTCTTTACCCATGCCAAGAGACAGTAGTTCCTTAAATTCCTTAAGTGGCTGGATGGTGTACTGGTTAAGGGCTCTGCCTCTGACACAGGAGACCTGGGTTCGAATCTCGGCTCTGCCTGTTCGGTAAGCCAGCACCTATTCAGTAGGAGACCTTGGGCAAGACTCCCTAACACTGCTACTGCCTATAGAGCGCGTCCTAGTGGCTGCAGCTCTGGCGCTTTGAGTCCGCCAGGAGAAAAGCGCGATATAAATATTCTGTGTCTGTTAAATTGTTCTGCTTGACCAAAATGTGGCATTCCACAGAGCAGAGGCTGAAAGAATAAATAAGGTAAGAAACACAGCACAGGCAGCATTTGCTGGGAAATGACCTGGTTGTTAATAAGAATACATAGTAGCAATACATGTAGCAGTATAATGAAAAAGGTAGGCAAAAAAGAACAGGTGAAGATTTTGTAGGGGTCTACATCACTCCTGTAGTAATATTAATTTGGAAGGCCACAAAGGAAAGGCACAAAGCAGTTGGGGAGAGGAAGGGGAGTTGTGGCTTTGATAATAAATAAGGTAGGCTACAAAGCCACTGAGAATGCTCATTGCCTTCTGCGTGGCTTTGTGGCCGATCTTATTTATTCTTAAAACTACAAAAAATAACATTTTGTAATAAAATTATACAGAACTGGATCAGAACTGCAGAAAAGTGAATGTAACATACGGAGACTTATATGTATGCCTAGCTGATTGCCCGGCGTTGCTCGGGTATGTATTTGGCTGGTGTTGGCTCCGCCCGATTTTCTAACCCTAACACACAATGACTCAATGACCTAGTTTGTGAGCTTTGCAGTATTTGGCATCAATAATTTGCATTGAAATGAAACAAATCTGATTGGCTGTGGCTCCACCCTCTTTTCTGAATTTGAACCCCAGTCACCCAATGACCAACTGTACCAGTTTTTAAGCTTGTGTCCTTAACAGTGCAAGAATGGCAGCAATTGAATATTCCCCTTAAAAAGCAATAATTGAATTTGGATTGGCTTTTGTAGGCTCCACCCTCTTTTATGAATATTAATCCCAGTCACCCAGTGACCAACTGTGCAAAGTTTGAGAACCCTACCATTAACAGTGTAAGAATGGCTGCAGTTTACATTTTCCCAGTGAAATTTGTATTTGTCTCCGCCCACTGATTGCATTGCCTGCGTATGTATTTGGCTGGTGTTGGCTATGTCCACTTTTTGTAACAGTAACAGACAATTACTTAATTACTCAATGACCAAATTTGTGAGCTTTGCAGTCTTTGGCATCAATAATTTGCATTGAAATGAAACAAATCTGATGGGCTGTTTGTGTCTCCACCCCTTTTCTGAATTTGAACCCCAGTCACCCAATAAATAACTGTAACCCAGTTTGGGGCTTGTGCCATTAACAGTGCAAAAATGGCAGTAATGAAATATTTCCCTTGAAAATCAATAGATGAATTTTGATTGGCTTTTGTAGGCTCCATCCACATTTATGAATAATAGCTGATGAATCGGCGTTACCCGGGTATGTATTTGGCTGGTGTTAGCTCCGGCCACTTTTTCTAACCCTAACACACAAATACTCAATGATCAAGTTTGTGAGCTTTGTCATCTTTGTCATCAATAATTTGTATATTCCCATAGAAATTAAACAAATCAGATTGGCTGTTTGTGGCTCTGCCCCTCTCCAGCATTTGAACCCCAGTCACCCAATGACCAACTGTAGCAGGTTTGAGGCATCTGTTATTAACAGAGCAAAAATGGAAGCAATTTAAATATTCCCCCTGAAAATCAACAGGTGAATTTTGATTGGCTATTATAGGCTTCAACCACTTCCCATAATATTAATCTCAGTCACCCAGTGACCATCTGGGCAAAGTTTGAGAACCCTTGCCATTAACAGTGTAAGAATGGCTGCAGTTTATATTTTCCTAGTGACATTTGGTTTTGACTCCGCCCATTTTTTTTAACCTTGACACATTCACTCAATTACCAAGTTTGTGAGCTCTGGGGTCCTTGGCATCAATAATTTGTAATTTACCAATGAGATGAAACAGATCTGATTGGCTGTTTGTAGCTCCACCCCTTTTCTGAATTTGAACCCCAGTCACCCAATGACCAACTGTACCAGGTTTGAGGCTTGTGCCATTAACAGTGCAAGAATGGCAGCAATTTAAATATTCCCTTTGAAAATCAAAAGGTGAATTTTGATTTTCTTTTTAGGCTCCACCCACTTTTCTGAATATTAATCCCAGTCACCCAGTTACCAAGTTTTAAGCTTTTGGGTTTCTGCCATCAAAATTGTGTGAATGGAAGCAGTTTATCCAGTAAAGTAATCTGATTGGCTGTTTGTGGCTCCACCCCTTTAGTGGATTTGAACCCTAGCCACTTCATGACCGACTGTAGCTGGTTTGAGGCATCTTCCATTATTAGTGTAAGAGTGGCAGCAGTTTCAATATTTCCCTTAAAAATCAATAGGTGAATTTTGATTGGCTTTTATAGGTTCCACCTACTTTCCTGAATATTAATCCCAGTCATCCATTGACCAACTGTGTCATGTTTGAGAACCCTGCCAATAACAGAATGGCTGAAATCAATCTGACAAATCTGATTAGCTGTTTGTGGTTCTGCCCCCTTTAGTGAATTTGGACCCCAGTCACCTATCAGGTAAGAGGCCATTAAGAGTGTAAGAATGGTAGCAATGTAAATATTCCCCTTGAAAATCAATAGGTGAAATTTTATTGGCTGTTGTTGGCTCCACCCACATTTCTGAATATTAATCCCAGTCACTCAGTGGCCCACTGTGTCAAGTTTGGGAACCCTGCCATTAACAGTGTAAGAATGGCTGCAGTTTATATTTTCCCCTGGAATAAAATGTAGTTGTTGGCTCCGCCCACTTTTTCTAACCTTAACGTACAGTCACTCAATGACCAAGTTTATGAGCTTTGGGCTTTTGGTATAAATAATTTGTATATTCCCATTGAAATTAAACAAATCTGATTGGCTGTTTGTGGCTCCGCACCCTTTACGAATTTGAACCCCAGTCACCCAGTGACTAACAGTACCAGGTTTGAAGCATCTGCTATTAACAGTGTAAGAATGGCAGCAATGTAAATATTCCCTTTGAAAATCAACAGGTGCATTTTAATTGGCTGTTGTAGGCTCCACCCACTCTCTTGAATGTTCATCCCATTCACCCAGTGACCAACTGTGCAAAGTTTGAGAACCCTGCCAGTAACAGTGTAAGAATGACTGCAGTTTATATTTTCCTAGTGAACTTTATTTTTGGCTCCACCCACTTTTTGTAACCTTGACACACAGTCACTCAATGAGCAAGTTTGTGAGCTTTCAGGTTCCCGGCATCAAAAATGTGTGAATGGAAGCAGTTTATCCACCAAGAAAGTCTGATTGGCTGTTTGTGGCCCCGCCCCTTTAGTGAATTTGGACCCCAGTCACCCAATGACCGACTGTAGCAAGTTTGAAGCCTCTGACATTAACAGTGTAAGAATGGCAGCAGTTTTAATATTCACCTTGAAAATCAATAGGTGACTTTTGATTGGCTGTTGTAGGCTCCACCCACTTTCCTGAATATTAATCCCAGTCACCCAGTGACCAAGTTTGCCAAGTTTGAAAACCTGCGATTAACAGTGTAAGATTGGCTGCAGTTTACATTTTTCCATTTAAAATGAATGTCTGAAATGTCATTGGCTGTTTTATGCTCCGCCCACTTTTCCTGGATTTGTAACCTCGGTCACCAAGTGACCAACTGTGTCAAGTGTGGGGACTCTGGCTTGATTACTGTGAGAATGGCAGCCTTTTCCATTTTTTCCATTGACTCTAATGGGTGAAATCTGATTTACTGTTTGTAGCTCCGCCCACGTGTGCAGGGGGGCCACGAGACCCCCAGAACATATCATCCCAGGTAGTAAGGGATCTGTATACCAAGTTTCGTTCAAATCGGTCAAGCCGTTTTCAAGTGATCGCGACACACACACACACACACACACACACACACACACGCACGCACGCACACATGCAAGACCGGATTTAAGCCTAGGCCGCCTAGGCCATGGCCTAGGGCACCACAGGAGGAAGGGTACCAAAGCAGCTTGCAAATGCTGCAATGCAGGGAGATGGGAGACATCGGTACTCTGCTGCTAGCTGCAGGTGCAGCAGCCATCTTGCTCTCTGTGCACATTTGCATTGTGGCCGGCGGCTATGGATTTGGGCGGCATTGGAGACAGAGGGGAAGAGGAAGCTTCTGCACTGGAGACGAGCAGAAAAATTAGTGACACAGATGGCTGCTGCGGTGTGAAGGCGAGCTGGTTACCTATACTGAAAGGTGGGGGGGGGGTGGCTTAAAGGAATCCATCATCTGCACAAGTGTCCCACAATAAACAGGTCTCCACCCCCCTCACAGTCCCTTCCCGCACCCACACTCACTCCCACACTCACTCCCTCTCCTCCCTCATTCCCATCCAGACCTCTCACAAGCACACCACCCCTCTCTCCTGCGGCCTCTGGAATGCTAGATCAGTCCGTAATAAACTCACTGAAATCCATGACCTTTTCCTCTCCAACTCCCTCACCCTCCTTGCCCTCACTGAGACATGGCTTACCCCCTCTGACTCTGCTGCAGCAGCGGCCCTCTCCTATGGGGGGGCTTCACCTCAGTCACACCCCCAGACCAGAAAACAGGTCTGGGGGAGGGGTGGGTCTGCTCCTCTCCCCATCCTGCACTTTCCGTGTCCTCACGCTACCCCCTTCCCTAAACTTTACCTCCTTTGAGACACATGTTATCCACCTCTACCATCCCATTCTGGCAGTCATCGCAGTCCTTTACCGCCACCCATCCACCTCCATTAACAATTCCTGAACAACCTGGCCTCTTGGCTCCCACACACCCTCTCCTCTGACCTCCCCACCATCTTACTTGGGGACTTCAACATCCCCATGGACAGTCCTTACACCCCTGAAGCCTCTCAACTGCTCTCCCTCACTACCTCCCTTGGCCTCTCCCAACACACCAATTCCTCCACCCACCGCACTGGCCACACTCTCGACCTGATTTTCTCAAAATCCACCACACTCCCTAACCTGGACATCACACCCTTCCCCCTCTCCGACCATCACCTTCTCACTTTCTCGATCTCCCCATCATGCTCCCCCCACCCTCCACCACCCGCAGGTCGTTGGCAGAGAGATCTGTGTAACCTAGACTCAACTGCACTAGCCAACCCCCTCCACTCCCTCACATCCACCCTCCCAAACTTTACCTGTCCAAACCAAGCTGTGGCCAAATACAACCAGGCCCTTTCAGCAGCCCTAGACATTGCGGCACCCCCCACATTCCACCCCAGCCGTCCCATCAACCCCCAGCCCTGGCACAATGCACACACTCGAAACCTCCAAAAACAGACACGCGCCTATGAATGCAAATGGAGGAAATCCCGCCTCAACCCCGACTTCTTGGAGTACAAGACCAACCTGCAGCTGTTCTATTCCGCATTAACTGATGCTAAACAAAAATACTTTGCTGCCCTGATCGGATCCCAAGCCTCCAACCCTCGGCGCCTCTTCACCACCTTCAACTCCCTCCTTAACCCCACCACTCCTCCCCCCACCTCCGCCCTCTCAGCCACTGATCTGTCCACCCACTTTACTGACAAAATAGCCAGCATCCGACGGGAAATCTCATTCCTCCACTCCACCACTTCTTCCTCTCCCACCTATACCTCTCCCCCACCCCACCCACCACTCACTGCCTTTACTCCTATCACAGAGGATGAAGTTAGCCATCTCCTAGCCACTTCTCCTGCCACCTCCAGCCCCCTAGACC
Source organism: Hyperolius riggenbachi (assembly GCF_040937935.1). NCBI lineage: Eukaryota > Metazoa > Chordata > Amphibia > Anura > Hyperoliidae > Hyperolius > Hyperolius riggenbachi. Next base: position 94,997,163 of record NC_090654.1, read on the forward strand.
CTGTGCCATCCAACTGCCTCCGTCCTCACTTCCCTGTTCTGGCTCTTGTACTCACCTCTCTGTTTAACCTCTCCCTCTCCACGGCCACCTTCCCCTCTGACTTCAAACAGGCCACTGTACTTCCCCTACTTAAAAAGCCCTCACTAACCCCTCACTTCCATCCAGCTACCGCCCTATCTCCCTACTCCCTTTTGCATCTAAACTCCTGGAGCGTCTAGTCCACCAAAGCATGACCCCATTACCTTGACTCCAACTCCCTGTTTGACCCCCTACAATCAGGATTTTGGCCAGCCCACTCCACCGAGACTGCCCTTACCAAGGTCGTCAATGACCTCATGCTTGCCAAGGCCGAAGGAAAATACACTATCCTTCTCCTCCTAGACCTCTCATCAGCATTCGACACTGTCGATCACTCCCTGCTACTCTAGTCCCTGCAATCTGTGGGTATCCAAGACCTTGCCCTAGCATGGTTCTCCTCCTACCTCTCAAATCGCTCCTTCAAGACCTCCTTCAATGGTTCCTCCTCAACCTCCATCCCACTTTCAGTTGGGGTCCCCCAAGGCTCTGTTCTTGGTCCCCTGCTGTTCTCCATTTACACCACCTCCATCGGAAAACTCCTCTCCTCTCTGGGTTTCAACTATCACCTATATGCAGATGACACCCAGATTTACCTCCATACCACTGACCTCTCCACCACCACCATGGAAAAGGTGTCCTCTGGCCTCTCGGCTATTTCATCCTGGATGTCTGCCAGGTTCCTAAAATTAAACCTGGATAAGACTGAACTCCTAATCTTCCCACCCCGTGCTGCCTCACCCCCCACTGGCCTCTACGTCACTGTCAATGGCACAATCATTCATCCAACCACACAAGCCCACTGCCTGGGTGTCACCCTGGACTCGGCCCTCTCTTTCACCTCCCACATCCAAACCATAGCTAGGGCCTGCTATTTCCACCTACGCAACATCTCCAAGATCCGGCCTTTCCTGACCCCAGACACTGCCAAACTCCTTGTCCATGCCCTCATCATCTCCCGCTTGGACTACTGCAACTCCCTCCTGTCAGGCCTCCTTCAAAACCGCATAGCCCCCCTACAATCCATCATGAACGCAACAGCCAGACTCATCTACTCCTCCCACCGCTCTGTCTCCATGACTCCCCTACGCAAATCCCTTCATTGGCTTCCAATTCACTTCAGAATTAGCTTCAAGGTCCTATGTTTGGCCTACAAATCCATACACAAGTCCTGCCCAAGCTACATCTCTGACCTGGTCAGCAGATATACACCTGGCCGCCCACTTCGCTCCTCCAACAACCTCCTCTTAACCACCCCACGCATCTCGCACTCCCATGCACGACTGCAGGACTTTACTAGAGCTGCCCACATCCTGTGGAACTCTCTCCCACTGCCCATCAGGCTCGCTCCCACCTTCAACACCTTCAAAAAAGCACTCAAAACTTACTTCTTCAAGGAGGCCTACATCAACTCAACACTGCCCTAATCCTTTCTGCCAATAACTTCTTGCTGCACCCTCTCCTTTTGTGTCACCAACCCCTCCCTCTAGATTGTAAGCATTTGGCAGGGCCCTCTCCCCTTGTGTATCATACTTGACTGTGTGCACTCTACCCAGAATTTGGAACTTGTTACCACTACCACTCCAGTTTATGATCTGGCACAGGGCCGGGACGAGGCAGAGGCAGGACAGGCTGCAGCCTCTGAGCGCTTCCACTAGAGGGCGCATTCCTCTGCACTCTCCCTGCCGCGGCTGCCCCATTCTTTTGCCCTTTCCCCTCCTGCTCTATGATCTCTCCGAGTCCTCTGTTCTATATAGCAAAGAGCACCGCCTGTTCTGAGCTGCAGCCACGCTGTCATCAAAGAGATGACAGGCATGGCTGTGTGTAAGGGGTCGCTAGGCAACAGCAGGAAGCCGACTTCTGCTGTACGGGAACTCCTGTCTTATGGCTTCCTGCAGAGTTGCCTGTCACTGTGGACAACATGTGAGTCTGCCTGCGATGTAACTAGCTGGACTCCGTCAGCAGGGCCGGATTTACCATAAGGCACGCTAGGCACGTGCCTACAGGCGCCTGATTGGACAAGGGGCGGGAGTAAATCATGTCCCTTTAAGATGCAAATGCTGAAGAAGCAACACTAATGCCAGCGCCGCCCGCCTCCCTCTCTTTGCATAATGTTCCGACGGCCACGTGTGCGGCCGCAACTACAGTGAGGGGCGGGCGGCTAGTGACACTCGCACACACAATTATGTGCCGCTCTCCCCCTCCCCCCCCCCCACTGGCTGCCGTATTCATGTCTGCACGCAGCGCTGCAACTAACAGCAGCTGCTGCGTGCATAGGTGGCGGGGGGCGGCGGGATTGTCTGTCCCTGCTGCCCTGGAGTCCTCCTGGCTGGGACTTTGATAAACCACGTGGGCGAAGCGGGGCATGAATAATCATCACTTACCGGCGAAAATTATCCTGCCGGTGCGATAGAAGGGGGACAGAGAGGAGGAAGCTGAATCCAGTAGCACATGGGTAGGCAAGAAGCTCCACCCCACCGACCCCTCTCCTGTCCATCAGCAATCAGCATGTGTTTTCAAGTGACAGGCGGGGAGGGGGTGCGGAGGAAACAACCCTGTAGGTAGGACTCATGACTGATAGCCCTGCACTTTATAGTAACAACTTCGCCCCGCCCCGTGTGTATACTATTGGGGGCTTGAGGCTGTCTGTGGCTGTGTGACTGACGCAGTGCCCTGGTACCTGGTGGAGAGGGGACACACTAGGATGTACAGAGAAAAATGTATGCAGCCAGTCTGCTGGTTGTGGAGTAAGTGATTGTGTGTTTGGATTGTGTGTGTGTATTGTGAGCTGTGTGTGTGTGTACATTGTGACCAGCCAGAGTGCGCTGCATTAGCTCAGCTGCCTCAGCAGCAGCATATTCCTGTGAGCCGAAAAAGGATCACCGCTATGGTAGCCGGCTGATCAACTCTGCCCCGCCCCTCCCCCCTTTCAGCTTAATCTGTGCATGAATGGAGGAACAGGTCCAGTGGCAGCATTGTGCTCAGGTGAGGGGACACAGAAAACTGATGCAGCCAGTCTCTGCTGACATTGGTGAGAATGTGTGTGTGTACTATGAGCTGTGTGTGTATTGTGTACTGTGAGTGTGTGTACTGTGTGCATTGTAAGCTCCCTGTGTGTGTGTACTGTGAGCTGTGTGTATACTGTGAGCTTTGTCTCCCTGTGTGTGTGTGTGTGTGTGTGTACAGTGTGTGTGTGTACAGTGTGTGTGTACAGTGTGTGTGTACAGTGTGTGTGTGTGTGTGTGTGTGTACAGTGTGTGTGTGTGTACAGTGTGTGTACAGTGTGTGTACAGTGTGTGTGTGTGTGTGTACAGTGTGTGTGTGTACAGTGTGTGTGTGTACAGTGTGTGTGTGTACAGTGTGTGTGTGTGTACAGTGTGTGTGTGTGTGTACGTGTGTGTGTGTGTGTGTGTGTGTGTGTACGTGTGTGTGTGTGTGTACAGTGTGTGTGTGTGTGTGTGTGTACAGTGTGTGTGTGTGTGTGTACAGTGTGTGTGTGTACAGTGTGTGTGTACGTGTGTGTGTACAGTGTGTGTGTGTGTGTGTACGTGTGTGTGTACAGTGTGTGTGTGTGTGTACGTGTGTGTGTGTACAGTGTGTGTGTGCGTGTGTGTGTACAGTGTGTGTACGTGTGTGTGTGTGTGTACAGTGTGTGTGTTTTAAGTGTTATTGAGAGAATTAATAATGAAGCATTTTATATTTAGTTGGGGCTTCCTTTAGTCCCATGTAGGCTTTGAGCTTCCTCGCTGCCCTCACCAGTCGCTCAGTTGTCACCTCCGGTAAATTGGCCAGTTGCACTTCACAACACATGTACAACCCTGCTGTGTACGCACCCTGTCACACTCCTGTGGCTGGGAGCGTTCTCTGCCTGGGGAGGACACACGTGCAGAGGTGACCAGGGGACAACCGAGCAGCCCCGGAGGACAGGGATGGAGCCCATGGCCTACACGGGGCTGGAGGAAGCCCCCGGTAAGTATAAATCCCACAGTATTTAACATCTCAAGTTTACTTTAAACAAGCATGCTTTATTGCGTGGGGGAAGGGGAGGGGGGGGGATGGAATGGCTATTGTCCAGGCTGCAGTTTGCCTGGGGGGATTGTGTTAATACCTAGGCTGTTTGGGCAAAATGACCTGGGAAGGGTGGTCCTTGTCTAGGCTTTAAAGCGGTCATCTGGCAAAAATATGGGTCTACCGCTTTACTTACATGGGGTTTCCTCCAGCCCCATGCAGATGACACGCCACAGCTCTGCGCTCAGTTTTCAGCCCGAGGTCCTCGCCAGTGCAAAGGGCGACCTCGAGGTTGTCTCTACTGTGTATGCGCCACTGTCAACCTACGGTGTATGCGCCACTGAACTACTGTGCTGGCACAGTACACCATTTACAACATGGACTTGATTGACAGCAGTGCAGACGCACTAGAGAAGGTCGCCGTCTTCACCCGCAGGAACCCCAGGCCAAAAACTGAACACGGAGCTGTGGCTTGGGACGTGTCTTCTGCAAGGGGCTGGAGGAAGCCCCAGGTAAGTAGAGCGGGGGACCCATATTTTTACCTGATGACTCCATTAAGGGGGCTTTATAAAGGGGTGCACAAAAGACTGTTACCTGTCATGTGCAGGAGTTTACAGGCAGACTCTGGCCAGTCCCTGTGCACCTTTTGCTCTATTCCTGTCGTGTGCCCTCCCCAGCTTTATTCAAGCCTGTGTTGCCTGCAATTGCTGCTGTATGAGTAACGCTCTTATACATAAATGCAGTGACACAGGCTTCAATAAAGTTGTAGAGGGCACACACAGCAGTGACTGAGCAAGAGATGCACAGGGGCAGGCTGCCCAGCATTTGCCTATATACTTGCCTTTGTGACAGGCAATTGGGACGGTCCTTTGTGCACCACCCTGTACTTTATAAAAGGGTTTGTTGCCTAGGCCACAATTTATCACTGCTTGTCATCTGTTATCTGCTACCTTCTAAATTGGGGATGATGAATGAGATGCAAATAGTTCAGCGTTTATGCATGATTATGTAAATGTATGCAGATTGAAAAGGAACCAATCAATTTAAACCTGGGTGGGACTTGATAGGTCCATTTTCAAGCAGCATAAATTTGGGGGTGTGGCCTTTGCTGAGGGGCAGAGTTTAGGGCGCCAGAACTTCTGTGCCTATAGGCTCCTGAGCTGTAAATCCGGCCCTGACTCCGTGAGAAGGGACAGGGACCCCCTGCTATCATTCAGGCAGCAATAAATGCGGATCTCTGCTCATTGATGAATGGAACAGCCAGAGACCACCCAGCTGCTATCACATGGAGGCCTGAGAAGATGCAGGTATGGTGGGGGAAGGGGGCTTTCAAAGAGGCAGAGAGGGAATCACACACACATCAAATAGTTGTGACTTGATGTGATGTGTTCTCAGTACAGTCAGCAGTGCCTGTGCTCCAACACTTTATCCTACACGTCGAATTAACCTACATCCCATAGACTTTTACTATCCCTTCCCCTCCCCCAACCCTAACCCTAATCCTCCTGGTATACGTTTGACAGTGGATGTAGGCAAATTCGACGTGTAGGTTTTCACGTCGGAACACCTGCCCTCGTGATGTGAGAGTAGATGAGGGATTTAGATTGAGACCACTGCAGGTGTGTGTATATGTACAGTGTATGTGTATGTACTGTGTGTGCGAGTGTGTGCATGCATGTGTGTATGTGCAGTGTGTGTGTATGTGCAGTGTGTGTGTGTGTGTATATGTGCAGTTTGTGCATGCATGTGTGTATGTGCAGTGTGTGTGTGTATGTGCAGTGTGTGTGTGTGTGTGTGTGTGTATGTGCAGTGTGTGTGTGTGTGTGTGTGTGTATGTATGTATGTGCAGTGTGTGTGTGTGTATGTGCAGTGTGTGTGTGTGTGTGTGTATGTATGTATGTATGTGCAGTTTGTGCATGCGTGTGTGTATGTACAGTGTGTGTGTATGTACAGTGTGTGTGTATGTACAGTGTGTGTATGTACAGTGTGTGTGTGTATGTACAGTGTGTGTGTACGTACAGTGTGTGTGTGTGTATGTACAGTGTGTGTGTGTGTACGTACAGTGTGTGTGTGTATGTACAGTGTGTGTATGTACAGTGTGTGTGTGTATGTACAGTGTGTGTATGTACAGTGTGTGTGTATGTACAGTGTGTGTGTATGTACAGTGTGTGTATGTACAGTGTGTATGTACAGTGTGTGTATGTACAGTGTGTGTATGTACAGTGTGTGTGTGTGTGTGTAAGTACAGTGTGTGTATGTACAGTGTGTGTGTAAGTACAGTGTGTGTGTGTATAGTGTGTGTGTACAGTGTGTGTATGTACAGTGTGTGTGTGTACAGTGTGTGTGTACAGTGTGTGTGTGTACAGTGTGTGTGTAAGTACAGTGTATGTATGTACAGTGTATGTGTATATACTGTGTGTGTTTGTGGTTTTTTTTTTTTTTTGGTGTGTGGCATACATTTAAATCATACTTGAGATTAAGAAGGCAGAATGATTTTAGTACCATCATCGCTATTCTCGCCACTACCAGTACCCGCCACAGCTAGAAAAACTCCACCAAGGCTTTTCTATTGTCCCTGATGTACAGAGTTCCTCTACAGAGCTATTGTGTGTCCCCAGTGCCCAAATTACTAGCTACAGCCAGTAATTTAACAGAATTTAATAGAAGTTAACATGGGCACCTATAGTTGCTTAAATTACCTCCTTTGAAGAAGGGGAGGGGGGCGCACTTTGGAATCCCAGCCTCTAGTGCTGGGAAGCCTTGTCCCGGCCCTGATCTGGCATTGTACTATTGTCTGCATTGTGTTGTGTATCTTTTTGCTATTACCTGTATTGTTGTATCTATTGTCTATTACCTGTATTGTTCTGTCACCCCTGTTATCATTGTCTGTAACCTTATTTATTGTAAAGCGCTGCGTAATATGTTGGCGCTATATAAATCTAATAAATAATAATAATAAGGAAGGATTAAGGGAGTCATCTGGCTACCTATACTGGAGGGGGAGGGCAAGGGGTCATCTGGCTATATTTTCTAGAAGGGAAGGGGGAGGGGTCATCTTGCTACCTATACTGGAGGGAAAGGGGGGAGGAGTCATCTGGCTACCTATACTTGGAGGGGGTCATCAGGCTACCTATACTAGAGGGAAGGGGGAAGGGTTATCTTGCTACCTATACTGGAGGGGGCGGCTGGTGACAGTGGCCTAGGGTGGTAAAGAGTACAAATCCGGCCCTGCACACACGCACACACACACACACACACACACACACAATTTTATATATATAGATTATATAAGATTCGGTAGGCATATTCAGCAATCTGACACTATGTCGCACAGTCTTACCTCCTTTGAAATGTAAAAGACCTCAGAAAACACAATGTATGCTTGTTTTAGGGGTTGAGTTGAAATTAAAACTTAACTTTCAATACATCACTAAAACAGATATTGACTGTACTGCCTGTGCACATTTTTGACATGGAAAAGAGGTGAGGGATCAACAATTCTGAACACCATATAGGTAACTTATAGCCCCTCTATATTATAGGGATGTTGGTCCTCTCTTAGCCTCTCTGAATTAAATGCATATACAAAACACACAATCACCACCCTCCACCCATTCCAACATGTTTCACCCCCATAAACTCTGGGGGCTTCATCATGGGACAATTATAAAGTGCAGTAGTGCATAAGATGTAACAAACAAATTAAAATACATTCATATCAAATTATGTAGCATGCCCTTATGGCCTGGCTTGTATATATGCTATGCTACATAATTTGATAGGAAGCAATAGGAAGCATGAGCAATCAGTGGAGGACTGGAGCATCCAGCACAATTGAGTAGATGTATTGCTAGTATAAAGTGCAAGTGCATCACATAAACATGGTACAAGCACCGTTCACATTCTACTTATCGTGATGTTGTTCTAGGTCTGGCTGTGGTGCACCAGAGGACAGTGTACGACCTTGATGGCCATTTTGCAGTGCTTAGCTTCTTCTGGAGGCCAAAAGTGCACAGTCATACTTGCATATGCTTAGTGTGGCCACACTTGTACTGGAAGAGGAGCGTGGTCCCAATGTGATTACTGACGAGCCCTTGTTAGTAATCCTTGGTGGGTCCACACTGACAGCAACAAGGGACCAGAGGACACTGTGGAAAACCTCTATAAGATCTAGAAGCTTCCCTCTTCCTTTGTAAGTATGTGATTTTACACCCAAGCCTAGGCTCCGATACACTTAAAAAAACAACGATCAAAGAAATTGTTCTTCTGTAAAACCCACATATCTATAGAGCTTTTAGCCAGAAACACTAGGGAGCTTTTCAGAGGTCTCTCATCACAGCCTGTGTGAAAAAAATGTCCTTGCTTACCAGCTGTTTGTAACAATTTGTGTTGGGGTTGATTCTAGAGGCGAGAGCCATACCATGTAGCTAGGTTACACTTCCCTGTCACTATTCACAAAGGAATGATCTACTGTTTGTTTCTGCCCTGCCTGCTTTCTCACAAACAATGGTTTGCACGACAGCCGGGGGCCCCAGTCTCTCTCAATGGATGGGGTCCCTAAACAACCATGCGATACTCAGAGGGAAGTGCGGGTGGGCCCTGGACCTCTCACTCCCAGGAAAATCACCCCCACTGCCTCTGAACTGAATGCCACAAAACACACAATTTGCTCACTCCCAGCTAAAGCAATTTCTTACCTTAATTTGGTCAGCAGGCGCCAGTCAGCTAATCAGGTGTACTGTCATACACCCTTTGCCCGCCGTTCCAAATCTAGCAAGAATCACATAAATTAGGTAGCATTCAGGTGGGAAGCTTCAGTTGGACGTAATCGGGGATTACATCTTTTACAGGGACGCCCCGTGTAGGCATATCTCCTACACGGTCTGCTTTCACACAGATTATATAAGAACAGCGGAGGGATTTTTAGATACAGAGAAGAATCTGAAAAGGACCTGTGCTTTTTCCTTACTTGTATGCGCCCTCCCCCCTTCAGAAAAATGAGATCTTCCTGGCTGTTAACTGTTTACTTTAGACTGTGAGGCAGAGGGAGTGAGGCAGGATCAGGCACACAGATCTGCAGCTGATGTTATCTACACACATTTGAAGGTATATTCTGCTTTCTATCATTCTGAACACATTTTACTGACAGGATTACTGCTAGTGAAGATTGTTTCTGTATGCTGGATGTGCTGAACAGTCCTCCATAGTAATGCCCACAGTGAAAACTGTTCTCTGTAAATGTCATTTTTTCGTAGCATAAAACATGGAAAGATGAAAAAAAAACCTTTGTATTGCTACTTGCTAGTAATTACTGGAAATAAATGTGGCATTTAGAATTTTAGTTCACTTTGATAGTTGCCCTTCAAAGGGAACCTAAACTGAGAAGGATATGGATTTTTCCTTTTAAAATAATACCAGTTGCCTGATTCTCCTGCTGATCCTGTGTCTCTAATACTTTTAGCCACAGCCCCTCAACAAGCATGCAGATCAGGTGTTCTGACTGAAGTCAGACTGGATTAGCTGCATGCTAGTTTCAGGTGTGTGATTCAGCCAATACTGCAGCTAAAGCAGGGCCGGCGCTACCATTAAGGCAAAGGAGGCAGCTGCCCCAGGGCCCCAGAGCTTGTAGGGGCCCCCAGTGGCTACAAGAGGAAAACATTTTTTTCAAATCGGCCTTATAGTTTTTTAGAAAATCGATTTTAAAGTTTCAAAGGAAAAAAAAAACACATTTAAAAACCTGCCGACTTTAATGGTTAATAGCAAATCCACCTTAAACGCTAGAAACCCTAAATTTGCAAGATATGTTAAGGAGATCATTCGGAATAAGAAGAAAAAACAATTTTTCAAAAAGACCTTATAGTTTTTGAGAAAATCGATTTTAAAGTTTAGAAGGAAAAAAGTATAGTTTTAAATGCGGTAAATTTAACTTTTAGTAGCAAACCTAACGGTAGTGTAATTGTACATGCATCAAACGAAAGTGCAATAAATTTCCTGACGGGGTTTCCAGGGGGTCTATACGCAACCACAGCGCTTTGGCCAGGGATTGCTATACAGCCGCAATATGGCTGTATGAAGATCCCTGGCATTTTTTCCTATTTTCACAAATTTTTTTTAGTTTAGTGTGTGGGATTTTTTTTTTTTTTAATTATGTGGGGTCCCCCCTCCTGAAACTTTTTAACCCCTTGTCCCCCATGCAGGCTGGGATAGCCAGAATGTGGAGCTCTGACCGATTGGGACTTCACACCCTGACTATACCAGCTGCAAAAAAGGTTCCCTAATGCCGATTTTTGTTCCGGGGTGTATGTTGGGGGGGCCCCCCAGGTTTATTTTGCCCTAGGGCCCCATTGTTGCTTAAACCGGCCCTGAGCTAAAGAGATCTGCAGGGCTGATAAGCAACTGGTATTGTTTAAAAGGAAACATCCATATCCCTCTCAGTTAAGGTTCCCTTTAAGATCTGCCTGTCCTGCCAGTATTGTTTGAGTTAGGTTCTGCTTAAAGTGGAATTGTCAGCCTTACAATCAAATTCCAGTTACCTACTGCTTTGTGTTTACTATGTAGTCTACATTCTGATCCATCATTGCAAGCATTCCCCTATAGTCATTAATGTTACTGCTGTAATGAATCTTACCTCAGTTAGCCTGGCTCCTTTCTGGTACATTGTCGAGGAGAGGGAAGCTTGTTATCTCCCCTCCCACATTTCTGCTCCTCACTTATTGGTTGAGGGCAGTTCAGTATGATGCAAGGCTGAGAAAGGCAATATGCCTCACCCCTCTGTAGAAGCTGCTGAAATACAACATATAGTGTGCTCACATGTGTTTACAAAAGCAAGCTAGACAGTGCAGTTTCAGTGCAGAGTAAGGGAGGAAATGACATTAGGATTGGCTTCAGTCAGAGGCAGTAAAGATGGCAAATGTCTGGAACAGTTTTCTCTTTATTTACTATATAAAATTCCCTGAAATCAAAACATGGACAGTACAATTCATATGTTATGTAAGTAGAACAAGCATTTATCTACTTAAATATGTGTTTTTTTCCCTTGGATGGTAAGTCTGTCCCTGCTGTTTTAAGTCTTCCAGTTTCTGATTTGAAAAATTCATATTTTTCCAGGCTCCAGCTGAATAAGATGAACCACTCAAACTGCACATCTCCAGACAGGTACATCCTTCTTGGTTTGTCAGAGCTTCCTAATCTTCAGGTTGCCTATTTCCTCCTGTTCTTTGTGATGTACATACTGACGTTGCTTGGAAACTTCCTTATAATACTAGCGGTAAGGATCAACCCCCGTCTACAGACTCCTATGTACTATTTCCTGAGTAACCTCTCATTGGTTGACTTTGGCTTTTGCTCTAACATTGTTCCTAAAATGCTAGTTAACACACTGTCCAATGACAAAAGTATTTCCATGATAGGTTGTGCTGTTCAAATGTTTGCCTATATAGGACAAGGAGAAACAGAGTGTGTTATACTTGCTATTATGGCTTATGACAGATTTGCCGCCATCTGTAGACCCTTGCATTATAATACCATTATGAACAAAAAGCTGTGCCAATTTTTGGTGGCTAGTTCATGGAGCGTTTGCCTCATGAACTCTGCCTCTCATGTTATTCTGATGTTTGGTGTGCGCTCTTTTCATTCAAATAAGATCAGACATTTTTTCTGTGAAGTACTACCGCTATTGCAAATATCTTGCAGAGACACAAGCCTCAATAGAACTAACGTGTACATATCAGCCGTGGCCATAGTTTCATTCTCCTTCTTGCTGACCCTCAGCTCATACGTAGGCATTGTCTCAACAATCCTGAAAATCCGATCCTCAGAGGGAAGACGAAAAACGTTCTCCACATGTGGCTCACACCTCACTGTTGTCACTCTGTATTATGGGACCATTTTATTCATGTACATGAGACCTCCATCTTCTCAGTCTCCAGAAACGGATAAGGCTGTATGCTTGCTCTATACTGCAATCACACCAATGTTAAATCCTTTTGTCTATAGTATCAGGAACAAGGATGTTAAAGGAACTATAACAAAGGATTTTTTTCGATTCCTTAAATAAAGACATCTTCATCTAGTCCAAAGTGTGGAATTTTATGTGGTCATGTTTAGGCCCCACTGTTTAAATATCAGTCTAACATGACTACCAATATTCTGCCGTCAGATTTGTAATGAGCTTTTCATCTGTATTTTCAGCACCTCTCTCCCAACATTCAATGCTCCCATTCAATCCCTTCCACCTCATTATTAACCGTAACTACCTCCCAATGTAAATCCCCTGCCAACAGTTAACTCTAAGCTCCTCTGCCTAGCAGTTAAATCTTTATTTTCTGGATTTCGAGACATTGTGCAAAAGATATTCGTGGAGTGTGGAACTACTATGCACAAGTGGAGATTACCATGCATTGTTAAGTTGTAGAAGCAGTAGAGTGTTGTACCTGTGAGCCATCAGTAAAAGCAAGAAGTTTTGAATCAGGATGATGCCATTCATTGGCTAACTTAGAGGTAAATAAAAAGTAAGGTTTCTGCTTATAAACCCAGTGCTGGGCTGAAATTACGCATGAGCGTAATTACGCATCGTAGTTCAATGCAAATTTACGCGTAAGCGATACGCTTAACTTACGGTCTTACGCGTAAGTATTTATGCGTAAGCAGTAAAGTGGTTTCATAATTACGCTGTCTACCGTAATTGCTAGGTATGCGTAATTTTTACAAAGACTTACGCGTAATTTTACGCGTAATTACTAACGTAAAAACTCCTCTTTTCTAAGAGTAGCCAATCAGTCAACATCCTAAGCAACCAATAGTATCTTCTCCCGCCCTTCAGTATATAAGCGTACGTTTTGACGTATACGAATGATGTGTACGCAATAGCTATCACATTGATAGCTATTGCGTACACATCGTCCGTATGCATCAAAAAGTACGCATTATTGGGTATTACGGCACTACGTGTAACATCGTAGCGTAAGCGCCTACATTACGGTATCCTTACGCGTAATTACAGTGATGAACCGTAGATAATTTCCTACGGCGTAACTGTAATTGCGTAATGCGTAATAGCGTAAAATTACGCGTAATGATCCGCAAGCGTAGATTTTTCCATTACGACCAGCACTGTATAAACCTTCTTCGGACTTGGTTCTTCATATTGACAAGATGTTCAAACACACAGCTTATATACATTAGACATTCAGTGGTGAAACATTATTTTGCAAATATAAATAAATGTCATTAGATGCCTTCATTACAACTTCATAAATTCATGTAATAAATTAGCTAGCATCCTTGTGAGACCCTGCTAAATTTGCAATTTATGTAAACCAGAGATGAAAATAAACTAATGAGATAAACAACTGGATCTGTCCTTATTCTTCTAAAAATGACTCTTTTGTATCTCAAGGTTTTATTTTATGTATAAACATTTACTATGCAGATTTAATGTTTCATAGTCTGCTCAATTTCAGTGTCTCAAGAGTCCCAGAGTGAAAATACATGAACTATGGACTTTTTTATCTTTTCCTCTCACAGTAAAAAGCCCAGATATATGCTTAGGGAAGTGTTTTATAGCTATAATTTGTTATCAGTGAGCAGACTGAGTCCTGACTGTAGAAAAACTGCCGGTTCCATAGCTAATTATAGTAAACGCAGAAGTTGGACAAGCACCATCACACCTTATTAATTATAAATGCTAGGCTCACAAATATAGATACAAATTAAACCACAATGTGTGCAGAAAGGCCAAGCAACCACAATGTACACAGAATAATAAGAAAAGGTATGGCCCTACAAAAAAACGCACCACAAGGTATAAGGAAAAATACAAAATAGCCTTTATTGATCCATACACATAACACATAAAAGCATATAGTATGCATCATGAAAAGATCATGGTACCAAACCACATACCAGCAAGTGAAGAAATGAAAAAAGTGTAGTGAAAAATGAGTGATAGCAGCCAAGGAGTGAAATCTAAAACGTGCAATGAGACACCCTGCGAGGATGAAGCCAGGGTGAACAAAGTGACAGAGTAGCAAGGGTCCATATAAGAACCAACTATAAAGTGCGTGCTGATTAGGCGCATCAAGCGGATTCTTCCGGGAGTAAGAAGCCGCTTGATGCGCGAATCACGACAGCCCCTGGCACACACGTACTCCTGTCCCACTCCACTCGGTAAGCTTTTCATGCACGCACGCCGCTGGCCTCCTCTCTATCACTTTGGGCTTATACAGCCCCTCTCATCTGCCTAATCAGCACGCACTTTATAGTTGGTCCTTATATGGACCCTTGCTACTCTGTCACTTTGTTATCCCTGGCTTCATCCTCACAGGGTGTCTCAGTGCACGTTTTAGATTTCACTCCTTGGCTGCTATCACTCATTTTTCACTACACTTTTTTCATTTCTTCACTAGTTGCCGGTATGTGGTTTGGTACCATGATCTTTTCATGATGCGTACTATATGCTTTTATGTGTTTCATAGTGCTATTTGAGGACTTTATTAAGAAAAGGAGCACAGCATAAGTGTCTGTATGCTTGGCACTGTATATACACGTGTCTATCTCACCATGTCACATGTCATGTCTGGTACACTTTAAGGCATCTAATGAGATTTATTTATGTTTGCAAAAGAATGCTTCTACTCCAAATGTCCAGTATATATGTTACGGCCAGAACCCGAAGTTTGGCCAGAACTAGAAGTGGCCGGCCACTTCGGGTTCTGGCCGGCCAATGCGCGAACTGGCCGCTGCGCTGCGGCCAATGTGAGAAATGAAACAATTCCTGTAAGGGTTTAATGTGATGTTGTGGCCGCAGCGCAGCGGGGCAAAATGTATCACGCATCTTTACTTTATTCAATGGCATTAAGCCGCCCGGCTTTTTTCTCTGCCTCTCTCTCCTCCCCCCCGCCTCTCTCTCTCCTTCTCTTTATGGGCACAGCCGGGCGGGGACACGCGTGTCCCTCCGGAGTCGTTCGTCGCGGCAGGGGAATCCTGCCGTTCTTGCAGAGCGGGTGCTGGCAGAAGCGATGTCTGCAGCCTCCCCGCTCTGCTCTCCTGCCGCGAGGAACGACTCTCCTGGACACGCGTGTCCCCGCCCGGCTGTGCCCAATGCCATAAAGAGAAGGGGAGAGAGAGGCGGGGGAGGAGAGAGAGGCAGAGGAAAAAGCCGGGCGGCTTAATGCCATTGAACAAAGTAAAGATGTGATACATTTGCCCTGCTGCGCTGCGGTCACAACATTACATTAAACCCTTACAGGAATTGTTTCATTTCTCACATTGGCCGCAGCGCAGCGGCCAGTTCGCGCATTGGCCGGCCAGAACCCGAAGTGGCCGGCCACTTCTAGTTCTGGCCAAACTTCGGGTTCTGGCCGTAACATATATAAGCTGTGTGTTCTAAAATCTTGTCAATATGTAGGAACCAAGTTCAAAGAAGGCTTATTAGCCCCAAACTTACTTTTTATTTACCTCTAAGTTAGCCAATAAATGGTATCATCCTGATTGAAAACTTCTTGTTAAGTTGTAGTTACGTTAAATGTACACAGAGAGGGTTTTTAATTGGTTTACATTTGGTTTGAAAGCTTATTTAACCAGCTGAGCGGTCTGGACGCGTGTGCTGCCTGATCGCCGCTGCAGTGCGGCGATCCGCCGCATGCAGCGGCGAAAGAGGGTCCCCCCAGCCGCCTGAGCCCAGCGTAGCCGGAACAAAAAGTTCCGGCCAGCGCTAAGGGCTGGATCGGAGGCGGCTGACCTCAGGACGTCGCCATGGCGACGAGGTAAGCGAAACACGGAAGGCCGCTCATTGCGGCCTTCCGTGTTACTTCTGGACGCCGGAGGCGATCAGAAGATCGCCTCCGGAGCGCCCTCTAGTGGGCTTTCATGCAGCCAACTTTCAGTTGGCTGCATGAAATAGTTTTTTTTTTATTAAAAAAAAACCTTCCCGCAGCCTCCCTGGCGATCTTAATAGAACGCCAGGGTGGTTAAAGGATATTACTATGATCTAAGACAGGGCTGGCTCTACCATGAAGCTACCTTAATGAAATAAAAAAAAATCTAGGAGAAGGCTCCAGCAACCGGCCTAATGTGAATGACAGAGAATGCAGCAGAGCACAAATACTTAGCCCAGCACTGGGTCCTCTTCTTTTCTGTACAACAACCTACCATTGTGCAGCAGCATCTCCCCCAATGTCACATGCATTGAAAGTGGGAGGGATGCTTCTAAATGGTAATAGGCTGTAGTGAAAAAAAGGGGAGGATTTAGTACTGGACTAGATATTTGTGCTCCTCTGCACACTATGCTACTTAGATGGGGTAGTAGAGAGCGGGGCGGACCCCTTTAGCTCGGGCACATCTTATGCTAAGGGGGCACAGATTCTGTGTAAGGGGGGGGGGGGGGATTAGGAAGGGAACAGATTCTGGCCGCATTTCCTACTGGGAGGGAGTTGGGGAGTTTGCTTCAGGTGGCCAAAAGTCTAGAACCTGCCCTGCTCCATAAACATCTTCTGGGCAATAGCTTAGTTCTCAGGGACATTATTGTTGAAGATTGTGACTTCTACTACTGACCCTTCAGCAAACCTCCATTATAGCACAGTGCCTTATGCTATACACTAAAACGAACTTCCCACTACCGTATTTCCTAACACTAACCTTCCTAAACTAATACTTCAACAATAGCTGATACTCAACTTCCATAGTAAATTGCTACTCCAGATGTCTGATTTGGAAGTCAGTACCAACTACAGTACATAAATTGAGTGTTGCCTTATGCACTGTAGCCAGTAGCTAGCACTAGTGGGCCCTTTACATTTCTGTGAGTTTGACGAGCCAATTGAATGTTCCTAGGTATTATTGTTAAAATATAGGTGACCTGAGGCAAAGCTACTTGTGCTAAGCACAGAGGTATGTTCATGCTGGGTCCACATACCTCTGTGCACTGTCTGTTCCTCTCCTCTTTCCTCTTAGTCCCATTAAGGGAGTGGATGGGGCAGGGAAGAGGAGGGAAATGGTGGAATGAACATCACAGAAGTGTGGCTCTTCCTGTCTAGAAATTTGACTTTAGCTGAGTCAAATTTTTCAAGGAATGATTAAGAGGGCAAGGAAAGAATGATGAAAGGAAGGGACAGTGCACTGAGGTATGTGGATCCAGCATCAACATACATCTGTGCATATCTCAAGTACCTGTGCCTCATGTCAGGTGTCCTTTAACTCTACAAACAGCCACATCAGAAATCCTGATTTATTTATCCCTCACCCTAAAAAACAGTGGAAGGCTGGGCCACCTATGCACCTGTTGATAGAAGAGCTTAGTTTAGAGAGCTACAGCTGTCTAGACTAGGGGCCTGATTCACAAAGCGGTGCTAACAGTTAGCACGCTGGTGAAAAGCCCTTTATCATGCCTAAACTCAGTTTAGGCATGATAAGTTTAGGTGTGATAAGTTTAGTGTGAGAGAACGCGGAAAAGCCACCGCGTGTGCTGCTGAGGAGGCGGCTGATTCCGTGTCCAATGCGGCGGTTTGCACGCAGAGACGTGCGTCTGGTAACAGGGCAGAACGCAGAAAAGCCGCTGCATGTAACAACAGTAAGGCGGCTGGTTCCGCGTCCAGCGCGGCGGTTTGCACGCGGCAGTGTGTGTCTGGTGTGGCTGAGTCTGTTAGTGCACACAGGCTTAGGAATACGCGCGCGTGCTGAGTTCTGCCTGAACTCATACTGGGCAAGGAGAGGTCAGCTGATCACGCCGATCAGCTGACTCCAGAGCAGCTTACTATTGGTTGATCAATTAGGGGTGGTGCCAAAGAGCACTACTCCATATATAGTTACTCTGCAGATAATCAATAATCAGGTATATATCTGTATTCTTGGTGATACTGCAGATCACCAATAATCAGATTCTCTCTGCATGCTGACACCGATCGTTACATTTAGGCATGTTAAGTTTAGGTGTGATAAGTTTAGGCATGATAAGTTTAAGCACCAACTGGGTTAGCACCGCAGTGCACAGCTGATCAAAAGTTTTGCGCTAGCAAAGTCTGGTGCACTTCGCATAGAGTTTAATGGCGCTGCTTTGCGTGCAGGACTTTACGTGCGATCTAAACTTATCTAAACTTAGCATGCCTAAACTTATCATGCCTAAACTTATCACGCCTAAACTTATCACGCCTAAACTGGCTTTTCACCAGCATGGTGCAATGGTTATCACGGATAAAGTCTTTTAGGCGTGCTAACTGAGTTAGCACCGCTTTGTGAATCAGGTTCTATGACTACCTGGAGAGGAAAGCCAGAATTTGCTTGCTAGTACAGTTATCTAGCTAATAATTGTGGTTATGCTTTTTTTTAAAGCGATTTTGGACATATTTTTCGCATAATAACTATTTACTTGAGTCCTATATTACTCTATTCTGGCACCCAACTGACGGTGGGACAATTCTCAAATGCAATTATATTTCATTCTATTCCATCAGAAGAAGCTGTAATTGTTTTCATGAATGATATAAATAAACAAATTGTTCAAAAGTTTGCACAAATCAACCGATATCAGCATTCCACAACTAGAGATGGCCCGAACCTCCGATTTTAGGTTCGCGAACCTCCGCAAAAGGTTTTCAGTTTGTGCGAACTTCCGCGAACCGCAGAAGTAATGGGGATGCGAACTTTGAAAACTAGAAACATTTATGCTGGCCACAAAAGTGATGGAAGCGATGTTTCAAGGGGTGTAACACCTGGAGGGAGGCATGAATGAGTGGGATAGACGGCAAAAGTCCCGGGGAAAAATCTGGATTTGGCGCAAAGCAGCTTTTTAAGGGCAGAAATCACATTGAATGCTAAATTGCAGGACTAAAGTGCTTCCAAACATCTTGCATGTGTATACATCAATCAGGGAGTGTAATTAGAGTACTGCTTCACACTGACACACCAAACTCACTGTGTAATGTACCGCAAACAGCTTGACTGGTGCGCACCATGGCGAGAGTGTAGGCCGTGACGGTTTTCAAGCCCATATGGTCGCCGGGCTGTGGTAGCTCAGTGATAGAACAACAGTGACTTTCCAGCTGATCAAATTTGGTCTGTCCACAATGAAGCAACAACCTTATTATCTTTGGTGTGCCTCCCCTCTCCCCCCCCCCCCCCGAGACACTCATATAGCCGGCGGTCATTGCTTCATTGTGATGCGCAAGCCCCTTCACCGAGCAAGGTAATGATCACGAAAGGGAATGGGCACATGTACATGCCTTTTGTTTTGTTGTTGAAGCGGCAGTGCAGCCAGAAAAATTAGGCAGGCATGTACACGCACCAGAAAAATTATTATAGCAGACGTTGCTGGCAGCGGCCTTAAAAATTCAGGAATCCGCCTGGAGTCCTGGACCCTGTTGGTGGTGGCGGAGAAGGCAGTCAAGCGGCCTGCAGGCAGAGATGCTGTGTGGGGAACGACTTAGTCTTGGGGCAGGCAGTCACACGGCGTGTTTCTACTTCCTGCTTTCATGGAAGCAGACATATTGTTAACATCCTGTGTTTAACAATTAGCTGCTCTACCATGGCAGAGGATATTCCTGAGCTGACACAGCTGAGAGATAAAATTACATTGGTGATTAGACATGGATGAGGGGGAATAGACAGGCTAACTCCAAAGTCATAGACACATTAATCCATGCCAGTCTGTATGCATGTTGGATTAATGTGGTTCTGTAATATTAACAAGCTGAAACGTCATTGCATTCCATAAGATCTGGAGGTGTGGCTAACTTCCAGGTACAACAATGGATAATTTGCATATTTCAGCAGTGATGCACTGGGGGACATCTCAGAGTTCACTCCAACCTGATTTAGTGCAAGTACATTCTGTTTTAAGAAAGCAAACTTTTGTTTTCCATGACATTTTAGTAAGAGTGCTTTTTGGTCCATTGTAGCCTCTTACACACTCCTAGAAGTTCTAGGTCATCATGAGCTTGTTGGGCAATCTGTTAATACAGGGTGCATTTCTCTATGTTTTCCTTCAGTCCTGTGCAAGAGTTCAGGTCCACTTAAACTACGGTGTTTAATAAATAGAAAACTGTTTGCATAGAATATAATTGTAAACGAACAATCCATGCGCTTCTGACAAAACATTTCTTCCCTATGGTCTGGAGTGCCAGATAATTAGCGTACAAAAGCTCTAGAGGCTGATAATTACATTGGGATTATCTCTGACTTTGTTACTATTGTCAGTCCTTGATTGAATCCTGACTCATGGGATTTGTACATCTGCTTCAGTATAAAAGTGCACTATGAAAATACTTAAGCTGGCTTTGCACAAAGAAATCAATACGTGTGTATGTCAGTGTGGAGTGAGACATGGAAAAATATATTTGTTTACTCAAACTTCCTTATCGAGGTCAGTAACTAAGCCAATGTAAAAATTATCATCTGACATTGACAACTTCTAGAGAAATATCCCTCACTATTTTTTTATTTTGCTTTATTGAAGAAAATGAACGTATAAAGCATTGTATTCCTAAATCAACAATGTAGGAGGCGTACAGCTGGATTCACTTGAGGGACAAAACTAGACTATTTTCCACAACGAATGCAAAAAGATCATCGGACATGTTGACTAATCCCATGCTATCTATAGGATCCTTCCAGACAGACATATCTGTTCTCGAACGTCTTATAGTCTCTATTGCAGACACAGACCACAAAGTCCAATCCTGTAAAACCACATACAAAGCGGACATGTCTGCTATGGTCTCCCTTTCTTTCCAGAGGAACCCAATAGATACCAAAACAAAAGTGGAAAGTCACAACCGATCATAACAGATAATACATTGGATCCTCTTTGACCATTCATGTTGCCAATCTGGCATAGTGTCGACCTAGCCTAACTAAAAACTTCATGATGTGTTGTCAGTGTTTCCAAGGTATCACCAGGATCTAAGTACCATCTTGTTTATCAGAAATGGCTACTTGTATTATCCAGCTGTAATATCCCCCCAATTATAATCCCAACATTTGTATAGTGCTTTTCTCCTGTCGGACTTAAAGCGTTCAAGAGCTGCAGCCACTGGGATGCGCTCAAGAAGCCACCCTGCAGTGTTAGGGAGTCTTGCCTTGAACTCCTTACTGAATAGGTACTGACCCTAGCCAGGATTTGAACCCTGGTTTCCCATGTCAAAGGCGGTGCCCATTAACCAGTACACTATCCAGCCACTACAGCTTGGGTATTACCACATGCAGCTTGGGTATTACCTTCTCAATAGCCTAGATAAAAGCTCATAAAAGCTCACAGCAATATTTATAAAAGCCCACAGCAATATTTTGACAGCGATGCTCGACCAATTACCAAGCCCATTGCTAACCTGTGCACCCAGCTAGTCAGAAAGCCTCTCTATCATCCTCCATGCCATAGTCCCTATTTCCTTCTCCATAGAAAGAGATGTGCCCCTCAGCTGTAGCCATGGGATGCGCCCATACACCTGAAGAATCGGGCTTTATCCCAAACAGCGACCCTAATTGAGTGTGCACATGTAGCCTAACATTATTGACAGTTTGTCTTCATAAAATATGATGATAGCATATCTATGTTTAGACTGTACATTTATCAGCATAAGTGTAGTGATTTGTAAGGCTGCTCAGTACAATTCTTGGAAAGAGGAGTGTAGCTATGAAGTCTGCATAAGGGTATTTCTGGCAGTAGTGTGGTCAGGGCCGGATTAAGGGCAAGACAACAAAGGCACTTGCTTAGGGCCTAGTGAGAACCCTTTGAAGGCCCGTATTGAGTGGGCTGAATGGTGGGCTTTAAAGACTTGAATTGCTTGCACATCCATGACAGACCTTGAGCAGCCACCTGGTATCAGCATGGAGTACAGAAAAAGATGCAAGTGTGTTCCAGATCCCCATGTTCATCCAGCTCCAGAGACTTCAAAAGAAACTGAGCTCCAGGCAGAAGCAACTTCCTCCTGCACTGACTTGAATAATGCCGCAACAGAGACAGACCTTCTGTGTGGTCATCATGCACAATCATTTTTATGGCTTAAGGTTAATGAGTTTTACATGAGAAGTTATTCAAGTTCTGTGTAAGGAAAGACAGGAGATGTTGAAACTGAAACCATTCATCAACTTTCCTCCGTAAATCACAAGAAATATGCATTTTACACTACTTAAACCTCTACCATACATACTACTCATGCATAAGCTGCAAACTCACACTTGAGCTAAACCCACACAGGAGCTGAGCAGCTGCCACACTCTCCCCCTTCCCCCTCCCTCAACACTCGTGGGAGGGGGTTAGAACTTCACAGCCCACAAAAAAACATAGCAGTGCAACACAGTGCAGAATGCATTATACAAAACTTATTGTATATCACCAAATACAATACAGATTATACTCTATGACAACTAAACTCCACTTGCCTGTTCAGTTAGACGCTCTTCGAATGAAGTTCATACAGCTGTGGCAAATTTTCTCACGGATATCTCTTCTGATGCCCCCCTGGAGCGCTGAGACCTCTTCTCATTTGATCCATTTGATCCCCTCACAGCAATTTGCCTAGCCGCTGCCCGGGAGTGCTCCTCCACTGGATCCTGTTTTGGCATTAACTGTGTGTATGGCACAGTTACAGTTTATGACGTCCTAGATATCCGCCGCTGTAGTATTTGAACTTCCTCCGTGCTCTGGGCTCCTTGCAGCCCTGCACTCACTTATCTCCTCTCGATAAGCTTCCAGTGTCCTCTCCACTTTTTTTGCTGTGAAAGTCCTTGATAGACTGATATTTCTGGCCCCGGGCCTTTTCTGCTTTCTTCTGCGAGACAGCACTGGGTTTCACGGCACCAATGGTAATAAATCTTTGTTGGTTGCTATGGGCAACAACACTACACCTTCGTTCGGCACCATATCACAGGAAGTGTGATAACTCAACTCTCATCACAGCAACAGCATAGGAGACAGAACTTCTTAGACGGCGTCAAAGTTTATAATAATAATAATAATAATAATCCGAACATTTGTATAGCGCTTTTCTCCTGTCGGACTCAAAGCGCTCAAGAGCTGCAGCCACTGGGACGCGCTCAAGAGGCCACCCTGCAGTGTTAAGGAGTCTTGCCTTGAACTCCCTACTGAATAGGTACTTGACCTAGCCAGGATTCAAATCCTGGACTCCCATGTCAAAGGCAGAGCCCTTAACCAGTACACTATCCAGCCACAAAGTTTCAGGAGTTTATTCAGTAAACAGATATACAGACGCTTATCTCTACATGTTCATTACACCTCAGCGAAGCAATTGGTCTGTAGTAAGTCCTCTTTGCGTTACAGGCTCTTGGGCCATTCCTTTTGAATGGCAACTAGGCTTTCTCTTATGTTACATCTATACTACGTTGCACTTAGGCCTATATACAGCATACAGTTAGATGAGATGGCAAGACATTACAAAAAGAGTAGAAAGTGAAAGACATCAGCCAGAAGTCAGAAGCAGCAGTAGCCCCACCGGGAGCTCGTTAGCTCTTCTTATACTAACTCTAAAGGTGGCCATACACTGGTCGATTTGCCATCAGATTCGACCAACAGATAGATCCCTCTCTGATCGAATCTGATCAGAGAGGGATCGTATGGCTACCTTTACAGCAAACAGATTGTGAACCGATTTCAGCCTGAAACCGTTCACAATCTGTTGTGGTGGTGGTGCTGCTGCTGCCCCCGCCCAGCCCGCATACATTACCTGCTCCGCCGGCGCGACTGCAGTCTCCCGGTCACCGCTGCTCCGTCTGCGCTCTGGTCTCCAGGTCCGGCATGCCTCACTTCTTCTAGCCCGGCAGGAAGTTTAAACAGTAGAGGGCGCTCTACTGTTTAAACTTCCTGCCGGGCTAGAAGAAGTGAGGCATGCCGGACCTGGAGACCAGAGCGCAGACGGAGCAGCGGTGACCGGGAGACTGCAGTCGCGCCGGCGGAGCAGGTAATGTATGCGGGCTCTATTGCGTCGGTCGTCGGGCACTCGAACGCCGCTAGCGATGCGCTCTTTACCCGCGGGCGATCGACGGTTATTTTCCGCACGGCACGATCGACGGGATCGGACGAAATGGATCGAAATTCGGCGTGTAGCGTGAACGATTGGCAGCAGATTCGATCCCAGTGATCGAATCTGCTGTCGAAACGGGCGCAAATCGGGCCAGTGTATGGCCTGCTTAAAGAGTTAAATGTGAAATCATCTGAGCAGGGACGGATCAATACCTTATCGCCTGCTATTGGCTAATAAGACCCCATGATATCATGACAAGCACAGTCTTTACTGCGCATGGCCTGGAAAATTCCATGTTCCAGGGACCTGACTCTTAATCTAAAAAGAACATTGTTTACCTTAAGGAAATATGAAAACACTTGATGTTTACAGAACAAGACTGCCTCCCTGTCTGTACATCGTAGCCTTGTACAAATCACACTGTTCTTCAGTGCTTCTAGAAATGCTCCTTAAAGGTATACTCTGCAAATCAAGTCTTTTAGCTAAACTCAGTTAAAGTAACTGAGGCCTACAAATTCATATAATACTTAAATTCTAAAAAATAGGTACTGACCCTAGCCAGGATTCGAACCCTGGTCTCCCATGTCAAAGGCGGTGCCCATTAACCAGTACACTATCCAGCCACTACAGCTTGGGTATTACCACATGCAGTTTGGGTATTACCTTCTCAATAGCCTAGATAAAAGCTCATAAAAGCCCACAGCAATATTTATCGACAGCGATGCTCGACCAATTACCAAGCCCATTGCTAACCTGCGCACCCGGCTAGGCAGAAAGCCTCTCTGTCATCCTCCATGCCATAGTCCCTATTTCCTTCTCCATAGAAAGAGATGTGCCCCTCAGCTGTAGCCATGGGATGCGCCCATACACCTGAAGAATCGGGCTTTATGCCAAACAGTGACCCTAATTGAGTGTGCACATGTAGCCTAACATTATTGACAGTTTGTCTTCATAAAATATGATGATAGCATATCTATGTTTAGACTGTACATTTATCAGCATAAGTGTAGTGATTTGTAAGGCTGCTCAGTACAATTCTTGGAAAGAGGAGTGTAGCTATGAAGTCTGCATAAGGGTATTTCTGGCAGTAGTGTGGTCAGGGCCGGATTAAGAGCAAGACAACAAAGGCACTTGCTTAGGGCCTAGTGAGAACCCTTTGAAGGCCCGTATTGAGCGAGCTGAATGGTGGGCTTTAAAGACTTGAATTGCTTGCACATCCATGACAGACCTTGAGCAGCCACCTGGTATCAGCATGGAGTACAAAAAAGATGCAAGTGTGTTCTAGATCCCCATGTTCATCCAGCTCCAGAGACTTCAAAAGAAATTGAGCTCCAGGCAGAAGCAACTTCCTCCCACACTGACTTGAATAATGCCGCAACAGAGACAGACCTTCTGTGTGGTCATCATGCACAATCATTTTTATGCTTAAGGTTAATGAGTTTTACATGAGAAGTTCTTCAAGTTCTGTGTTCTGCTTAACATTTATCTTTTTAAACATTTTAACTTTTATGGACGCTGGTTTTACAGCCTGCTGACCACCCTTAACTTTTGTAGTTTTGTCAAGAAACACAAGGTGCAGACAAGGTTTCCATTCTCCTGAGAAGTCACAGCTGAGTTGCAGATACTAATATCATATTAGCTTTCAAATTAGCCTGTCATCTGAATAGTTAAGGTTGGGGTCACACTTACCAAAACTTCTGGACGTTTTCCATAATGCGAAAATTGCCAGCAAAAATGCACATAATGCTTCCCAATACACATTCCCACTGCAATGGGAGAAATGTGCCGTTTTCCACAGCGGGGGAAAAAAAGCAGACACTGCTGCTTTTTATCGCACAATGGGCTCGATTCACAAAGCGGTGCTAACCCAGTTAGCACGCCTAAAAGACTTTAGGCATGATAACCATTGCACCATGCTGGTGAAAAGCCAGTTTAGGCGTGATAAGTTTAGGCATGATAAGTTTAGGTGTGATAAGTTTAGGCATGATAAGTTTAGATAAGTTTAGATCGCTTGCAAAGTCCTGCACGCAAAGCAGCGCCATTAAACTTTATACAAAGTGCACCAGTCTTTGCTAGCGTAAAGCTTTTGATCAGCTGTGCACTGCGGTGCTAACGCAGTTGCCGCTTAAACTTATCATGCCTAAACTTATCACACCTAAACTTATCATGCCTAAACTTATCACACCTAAACTTATCACACCTAAACTTATCATGCCTAAACTGAGTTTAGGCATGATAAAGTGCTTTTCACCAGCGTGCTAACTGTTAGCACCGCTTTGTGAATCAGGCCCAATGGGCCTGATTCACAAAGCGGTGCTAACAGTTAGCACGCTGGTGAAAAGCACTTTATCATGCCTAAACTCAGTTTAGGCATGATAAGTTTAGGTGTGATAAGTTTAGGTGTGATAAGTTTAGGCATGATAAGTTTAGGTGTGATAAGTTTAGGCATGATAAGTTTAAGCGGCAACTGCGTTAGCACCGCAGTGCACAGCTGATCAAAAGCTTTACGCTAGCAAAGACTGGTGCACTTTGTATAAAGTTTAATGGCGCTGCTTTGCGTGCAGGACTTTGCAAGCGATCTAAACTTATCTAAACTTATCATGCCTAAACTTATCACACCTAAACTTATCATGCCTAAACTTATCACGCCTAAACTGGCTTTTCACCAGCATGGTGCAATGGTTATCATGCCTAAAGTCTTTTAGGCGTGCTAACTGGGTTAGCACCGCTTTGTGAATCGAGCCCAATGAGTGCAATTCCCCTTTGCCAGCAGTCCGCTGTCCTTAGCGGGCTGCCGGCCAAAAATGCTGATTCGTCCACGGGAAAACACTGGTGTTTTTCCACGGCCACAAGTGTGAGCCTACCCTCAAGCATCAATATTGTTCCCAGGATAATTGCGCTATTATATAAACCAATGCAGCATCTGCACTATTTCCACCATTTAATATGTTTCTTTTCACAGTACTAACAGTAATAAAATTATCTTAAAGTGGTCTGAAACGCAGACATACCATTCAATAAAAATGTGTTTGCCTACATTTTATTACTCATACAGTTATCATATTTGCTTTTGTGCATAAGTAATATTGTCTGTCTACAAATAACAAGTTTCCAAAGTGTAGTTTATCTTGCCCTGAAAGCTGCCATTGCATTTTATTCCAACTGCTTTTTATTATAGGAAAACTAAAAGAAGATGGAGTGTGCCATAGTGCATAGTGCTTTTTATTATAGGAAAACTAAAAGAAGATGGAGCGCGCCATAGTGCATAGTGCTTTTTATTATAGGAAAACTAAAAGAAGATGGAGCGCGCCATAGTGCATTAAACGTTAAGGGAATTTTATTGGCAATTAAAAGTTATACTCACAAACATTAGTTGTTTAATTCGCATATCAGCGGACAGCCAACCGCTTGCCTCAGCAGTGGAGGATGACGCGCTGTCCCGATGTCCTGGTCTCCGTCTCACTGGGAGGTGGGCGTGGCGGGGTTCAGCAAGCATGTGACGTCATTACGCGTTTCGGCGCACGGCGCCTTCGTCAGATGACGTCTCACGCTCTAGGAGGCTAACTTGTAGTGTCTCCCCGCACGGTCGTCATAGCGACCAAAGGAAGCTCAAATAAACTTTATTATACAAACGAACAGGGAGGGGATGCGTATATACAGGTGCAACTACATTTAGAAACGTTGGCCAGCGCGTCATCCTCCAACTATAAAAAAGATCAAACATTGCATGAACACATGCTAGACTTAAAATCATCACACATAAAAGCATTTTTTAAACATTTTTAAAATATATATATATATGGCTAGTACTATGATCAGCATTTTCACATACAGCATACCTGGATTAAATTAGATAAGCAATACAAAAAGATTGGCATGAGGCATGTTAAAGAGAACCCGAGGTGGAATTTTATTATGCTAGTGGAGCACAGAAGCTGGTTGTGCACAGTAACACCAGCCTCTGTTGCCCCATGGTGTGCCTCAAAGACCCCCCTGCGCACCGCTATACCCCCGCAGTGCTGGCGACACGCAGCGTGTCGCCAGCACAAGGTTTATCTAAGCGCTCTCCCCCCCGCCTCCTCGGTATTGGCGCTACCCGCCGCGTCATTTCCCTCCAATCAGCGGGAGGGAAGGGACACAGGCGGGTAGCGCCGATAAGGAGGAGGCGGGGGAGCGGCGCTAACAGACAGCGCTTAGGTAAACATTGTCGCCAGCACTGCGGGGGTATAGCGGCGCGCAGGGGGGGTCTTTGAGGCACACCATGGGGCAACAGAGGCTGGTGTTACTGTGCACAACCAGCTTCTGTGCCCCACTAGCATAATAAAATCCCACCTCGGGTTCTCTTTAAAGAGGTCAAAAATTAATATACATAAAACTTTTCTGTAAACATATACCGTATATTCCGGCGTATAAGACGACTGGGCGTATAAGACGACCCTCCAACTTTTCCAGTTAAAATATAGGGCTCGATTCACAAAGCGGTGCTAACCCAGTTAGCATGCCTAAAAGACTTTAGGCATGATAACCATTGCACCATGCTGGTGAAAAGCCAGTTTAGGCGTGATAAGTTTAGGTGTGATAAGTTTAGGTGTGATAAGTTTAGGCATGCTAAGTTTAGATAAGTTTAGATCGCTTGCAAAGTCCCGCACGCAAAGCAGCGCCATTAAACTTTATACAAAGTGCACCAGTCTTTGCTAGCGTAAAACTTTTGATCAGCTGTGCACTGCGGTGCTAACGCAGTTGGCGCTTAAACTTAGCATGCCTAAACTTATCACACCTAAACTTATCATGCCTAAACTTATCACACCTAAACTTATCACACCTAAACTTATCATGCCTAAACTGAGTTTAGGCATGATAAAGGGCTTTTCACCAGCGTGCTAACTGTTAGCACCGCTTTGTGAATCGAGCCCATAGAGTTTGGGATACACTCGCCGTATAAGACTACCCCTCTTCCAACGCACACCAAATTAAAAGAAAAAAAATCATGTACTGGTGCTGTGTATGAACAGATACTGGTGCTGTACTGTATGTGTTACCCAGTATATAACAGTATATCGTCAATTGACTTGTTGCATTGGTCAACTCTCCTTAAGTAGACCGGTCAGCTCTCCTTGTCTAACTGTATATCAGAGCGGTATGGAAGAATAGTTTGCACTCCCTCAGCAGCGAGATCTGAGAGGCGGTAACAGGATAGGGCGTATCACCCGGCATCCATGACACCCGGCGACCCCCAACTTTTCAGAAGATTTTCAAGGGTTAAAAAGTAGCCTTATACACTGGAATATACAGTATATATCTCTCAATGGGCACAATTATACACATATATATATACCCATAGTAAATAAATCCACAACACTCATAAAAGAACTTAGGAAATAATTAAATAATGAATAAAAGCCACATTCATCAAAAAGTTAATATCTTAAAACAACCATCAAGGTGGCTTTACCTTAAACTTCATTAAACTTCATTGTACAACCTATATTGGCAGGTAGCTATACCTTATAGAAAAAAGGGGCATGGAAATTATATAACCCGATGCACGCTGGCCCTGGGGCCAGCGTGCATCGGGTTATATAATTTACATACCCCTTATTTCTTAACTTCTTTTATGAGTGTTGTGTATTTATTTACTATGGGTATATATATGTGTATAATTGTGCCCATTGAGATATATATATATATGTTTACAGAAAAGTTTTATGTATATTAATTTTTGGCCTCTTTAACATGCCTCATGCCAATCTATTTGTATGGCTTATCTAATTTAATCCAGGTATGCTCTATCCGAAAATGCTGATCATAGTACTAGCCATATATATATATATTTTTTTAAATGTTTAAAAAATGCTTTTATGTGTGATGATTTTAAGTCTAGCATGTGTTCATGCAATGTTTGATCTTATTTATAGTCCGGAGGATGACGCTCTGGCCAACGTTTCTAAATAGTATAAAACACTGTGGGAGGCGCCCTTAAGTTTCAAGATATATAGTACAACATCAAAATATCAAAGGTAAGCATAATACGTCTTACCTGGTACGAAGACTAAAACACATTAAGGTAGTAGAATTCGAATTTATTTAAAGCACTAGGGACAACGCGTTTCGCGACCACACGTCGCTTCTTCAGGTCAAATAACGTGCTGTATGTAAAGGATGCACAGCGTTGGCGCCACTGCAAAGTGGGGTCTGCATAATTATTCGGCCCCCTTTGATCTGAGTGCAGTCCGTTGCCTATAGACATTGCCTGATGAGTGCTAATGACTAAATAGAGTGCACCTGTGTGTAATCTAATGTCAGTACAAATACAGCTGCTCTGTGAGGGCCTCAGAGGTTGTCTAAGAGAATATTGGGAGCAATAACAGCGTGAAGTCCAAAGAACACACAAGACAGGTCCAAGACAGGTCAGAGATTAAGTTATTGAGAAATTTAAAGCAGGCTAATGGTGGCCACACACGATACAATAAAATGATCCGATTTTACAGCAATTCGATAAAAACGATCGGATCTCCCGAAAAAATCGAAAGCTTTTTTTTCATTCAACTGAAAAATCCGATTGGATTTCCCGTTTTCTTCGATTTTGATCGATCCGGATTGCCAGATATTTTTCTTCAATCTTTCTAAAGATTGTATGGTGTGTGTTAGATTGTCAATTTATTAATTTACACACCCTAGCAATTTTGTCAGAGTTTCCAATCATTTTTATCATAATTGGGAAAAAAATTGAACACAGGTGTGTGGTACTTTGGTCATATTTTTGAAATGTTACAATCAGTCAGAAAAATTGATTGCAATTCTTAAATTGAACAGATATTTAAAAAAATTGTATGGTGTGTGGCCACCTTTAGGCTACATAAAGATTTCCAAAGCCTTGAACATCCCAAGGAGCACCGTTCAAGCGATCATTCAGAAATGGAAGGAATATGGCACAACTGTAAACCTACTAAGACAAGGCCATCCACCTAAACTCACAGGCCGAACAAGGAGAGCGCTGATCAGAAATGCAGTCAAGAGAGTGATTCTGGACGAGCTGCAGAGATCTACAGCTCAGGTGGGAGACTCTGTCCATAGGACAACTATTAGTCATGCACTGTACAAAGTTGGCCTTTATGGAAGAGTGGCAAGAAGAAAGGCATTGTTAACAGAAAGCATAAGAAGTCCCGTTTGCAGTTTGTCACAAGCCATGTGGGGAACACAGCAACCATGTGGAAGAAGGTGCTCCCCACCAAAATGCAAAACGCTATGTGTGGCGGATAACTAACACTGCACATCACTCTGAACACACCATCCCCACTGTCAAATATGGTGGTGGCAGCATCATGCTCGGGGGGTGCATCTCTTCAGCAGGGACAGGGAAGCTGGTCAGAGTTGATGGGAAGATGGATGGAGCCAAATACAGGGCAAACATGGAAGAAAACCTCTTGGAGACTGCAAAAGACTTGAGACTGGGGCGGTGGTTCAACTTCCAGCAGGACAATGACCCTAAACATAAAGCCAGGGCAACAATGGAATGGATTAAAACAAAACATATCTATGTGTTAGAATGGCCCATTCAAAGTCCATATCTAAATCCAATCGAGATTCTGTGGCAAGATGTGAAAACTGCTGTTCACAAATTCTGTCCATCTAATCTGACTGAGCTGGAGCTGTTTTGCAAAGAAGAATGGGCAAGGATTTCAGTCTCTAGATGTGCAAAGCTGGTAGAGACATACCCTAAAAGACTGGCAGCTCTAATTGCAGCAAAAGGTGGTTCTACAAAGTATTGACTCAGGGGACCAAATGCACACCCCACTTTGCAGTTATTTATTTGTAAAAAATGTTTGGAATGATGTATGATTTTCGATCCACTTCTCACATGTACACCACTTTGTATTGGTCTTCGACGTGGAATTCCAATAAAATTGATGCATGTTTGTGGCAGTAATGTGACAAAATGTGGAAAACTTCAAGGGGGCCGAATACTTTTGCAACCTACTGTATGTTATCTAAAGTTTAGATGGTTTACACAGTAAATCTAGCTGCAAACAGCTTCAACAATATATGATTATTTCTTCCTGAGATACAATGAGAGCAGCCATGTTTTGCTTGTGATCTTTACACATATTCAAGCTGTTCTGCATCTCCAGCCCTCAGCCTGTGAAAACGTCACTCCCCTCTCCTCCTCCCCTCTGCCTCTGAAATCTCTGGCTAGTAACACTTCCTCCTCCTCCTCCTGCCCAGACTGAGCTCCCATAAGCTCTTGCTACATGGGTCTCAGAGTGCCTTGGTGCTGGAGGAGCTGTGTGGGCGAGGCTTGTTTAGTTTATAGGGAATCAGGGTATTAAAACAAACCAAAACAAGTATTTGGCTTGAGGAGTGCCCTATAAACTATATGTAAGGAACACAATTATGCAATGAGTAAAAGTTTATCTTGGATCCACTTTAAGTGCAATGCTTAGTGAAGACTCCTCTCCTCTTTCCACAGATTGTGACATCTGGCAGAGTTTATCTCACATATATAAAGCCCCTCATCTACCTGATCTGACTGGATGACATAGCACCTTTTAACTATAAAGCATAATAGTAGGCAACCTACAAATCCCTAATGTCCTCATGATTCCTTGCTTGAAAGTTGCCCTGATGGCAAAAAGTAAGTACAAATAACCTGACAACCAGTACCTGAGAGAACAAAGGACACCCACAGCTTCCGGCAGAGGAGAGCTGGCTTCTTTCCTCCTTGCAATTCAGGGGGATTCCTCCTACACTCCTTTGGTTGCCACTGGGTGTGTGCTGCCAAAATGCAGAGTAGCACAGTGGTGGAGGCATATGACCTACAGCTACCTATTCTCACTCTAAATATCATAAGGCAGCAAGAGGACCTGAAGGTAGGTTGGAGAAGAGTGAAAGCAGGGGGATGCACAGAAGAGGAGACTCAGCGCTGAAATAATACTCTCGGCCTTTTGGCTAAGATCAAGTGTAGTATCTGTTCTTGAAATTTTTGGGGGGACCTGGAAGGATAGCACTGTGGCAGGGTGTCCTTCCTGG
This sequence comes from Hyperolius riggenbachi, assembly GCF_040937935.1. Taxonomy (NCBI): domain Eukaryota; kingdom Metazoa; phylum Chordata; class Amphibia; order Anura; family Hyperoliidae; genus Hyperolius; species Hyperolius riggenbachi. The sequence goes on from NC_090654.1 coordinate 95,030,243, forward strand.
TTGTAATTCCCAGGGGTTGATTGAATGGATCTATACCATGGTCGAGGCTGAATGGCTGAGGGCTTTGCTTAGGCGTACTGCCCCTGGAGGTGGCGCTCCAGGTGCACCTGAAAAAACCTGAGATGTGGCAGATCTCAGGCGGAAGTAGGGTGCTTTGGTCTGTACTGCCCATATGCATCGCCAACTAACGCAGCTCCCCGGCCTTTTGGCTAGGGAGAGTGCGGAATTTTTATCACTCTGGCCGCAAGGTCGGGGCCAGCTTGCTGGCACGGGGACTTCGGTTCCCACCCGGCTCCCTCTCGGGGGAGCCACCCGGACCATGTGGACACGGATGCCACATGGCCAGGCCCTTTGGGTAACCACTGGGCGCAGTAGGGGTCCTCCTCGGAGGACCCCAGGATCCTCCAACCCCTCGGGTGTTGGAGGATGCCACCCCCTGAGCCGAAGGCAAAGGGGGAAGGTTCCCTTCGGGGAACAACCGGAAGGGCCCTGCAGCATTGTGGGGCCCGTGGCTACTCGTGCACGTTTTGTGGGGGTGCTTTAGGGCACTCACGCTTTTTCCGTGCACGGGGCTAATAGCCTTGCTTACCCGGGACCTCTGTTGCATGCAACAGGGGCCAAGAAAGCTTAAAAAAAAAAAAAAAAAATACTAATAGACTCTTCCACCCACCCCATCCCCATGTGCTACTCTGCTTCAGAAGGAGAAGTGGGTTGATCTTACATTGTTTGCATGTAAATGTTACGGTGGGGTCAGGACTGGTACATTGGGAGGAGAAGGTGGGAAAAGAGATCTGTGACAGCATCTATTATTTAAGAAGAGGTGACCCCACTTATGGGGTGGGAATTGTGGCAGCTCATGTTAAAGAAGTAGGATGGCGATGACACTTATTATTGGAAAGTGGGGATCAAAATTGTACCACCAGTTGTTTTGGGGAGATGGTGGCCACACTTGTCAAAGGGAAGTGGGGAATCTGGAGCCAACCATTGTTATATCCTAAGGGAATGTTGGCAGTACTTGGGTGCTGACAGTGGGTCATCATGTCATCATAGGAGGAGCGAGGGAAGTGGGATATGAAACATTGGGAGGGGTTCCTATCCAGGCTTTGTTAGGGGTCCCATGATTTGCATTTACACCCAGGGGTGTAGCTATAGCCCTAGCATCCATAGCAGTTACTATGGATCCCTGGAGCAGAGGGGGCCCAGGCACAACTTGATGTATTCACTATTAACCCTCTGACTTTATCTCACTGCTCATGGACTACATGCAGTGTAAATTGCCCAATTAACTCACATCCATAGGGTAGGAGCAGGTGTCATTGCCTATATCTGATGACCTCGTGAAAGTTTGCTATGGGTCCCATACTCTCTATCTGTGCTACTGTTTACACCCCTAGCTACAGCCAGCACAGGAGCAAAACAAATCTTGTTATTCACACATGATACTAGTTTAATTCATAGCAATCCCAGGGGGCCTCTTTTTTTTATTTCGAGAGAGTCATGCATGTGTAGTAACTGGTTAAACCATGGGAAGTGAAGGAAGTCTTCTCAACATAGACCCAGGCAGCAATAAAAACCTAGTAGAAGTTTAAACCCCTCCACTGTCTATTAAAACTAAAAGCAAGATGTTTTGAATCAGAGTGGCACCATTTATTGGCTAACTTAAAAGAGTAAGCTTTCAGCTAATCAGCCTTCTTCAGACTTAGTTCCTGTAAGCTTAAAATGAAAGTAAAACTTTTGCCTTATGTACCTTACAGATAACCTGTAGTGAGAAGGATATGCTGATTGCAGTGTTGCTTTGCTACTAATGTTCTCTTTATTACCCATACTACACATAAAATGTATTATATCATAAGTTGTTTTTTTTTCACTTCAGGTTTGCTGATAGGGATTGACTGACTGATGCATACATTCATTTTTTAATTTTAAGAATTCTAACTATTTAATTATGAATTAAATTAAAAGTCCACTTTTAATTTAATTCATAATTCAGGAGGAAATACCCTGCTTCAACATAGTGGCAATCATGTATTCAGATGTATTGTGCTTAATGGATAAAAGGAATTTCATATCATATTCAAGATGTTGCCCTACTATTTAACCATTTGGGATGCTCATTCGAAATCCATGAAATTGTAATTTACACATTTTTAATTGGAAATCGGAAAACAGAAATCGTATTTCTGGGGAAATACCACATTAACGCAACTCAGTAATTTTAGCCCAATCACAGAACTCGAAAGCATGGACCAATCACAAAATTGTGATTTTTTTTCTGCAAAAAATCTGATTACTGCGGTAATTTTAGACCATTTACATGACTCTGATAATGCCGAGTATTCCAGAGTCTTGTGATTGCCTAAATTTCTGTGGTATTCCTATTACCGCGGTAGAATTCAGCATTCTCTGATTGGTCCAATACTACCGAGTCAACTTGGAAGCATTTTGGCAATCAAAGTATGCCAAAAAAAATATACAAAAGATTCCTTATAAATTGGTAATCGGAAATCAGAAATCCACAGAATCGGTAATTGTCATTGGCAGAAATCGGAATTTCCGTGGAATCTAAAATCGGCATTTCCAATCATACTTATTAACCATGTATTCAATTACCGTATATTGTGTTTAAAGAGGTTCTTTCGCGAAAAAAGTAGGCAGTTAAAAAATGTGACAGATGACAGGTTTTGGGCCTGTCCATCTTTTTAAGGGGGATTCTCAGGGCTTTCTTTGTTTTCAACAGCATTTCCTGAACAGCAGTTTAACTGCCAAAATAGGAAGATACCAGCCGGCCTCCCTAATCACTTGTACACTATTATGTCAGTTAGATTTTGCAACTGTTCTTCAGAAAATGCGGTTGAAAACAAAGAAAGCCCTGAGAATCCCCCTTAAAAAGATGGACTGGCCCAAAACCTGTCATCTGTCACATTTTTTAACTGCCTACTTTTTTCGTGAAAGAACCCCTTTAAGTCTTTCTTCCATGGCAGGTCACAGCTGAATATAATGGACTGTTCAAATCACACATCTGCAACCAGGTTCTTCCTCCGTGGTTTGTCTGAGGTCTCTTACTTTCAGGTCCTCTGTTTCCTCCTGTTCTTGATGATATACATATTGACAGTTGTGGGGAATCTTCTTTTAATTCTAATAGTGAGAATAAGTCAATATCTTCAGACTCCTATGTACTTTTTGCTAAGTAACCTCTCCATCATTGACCTTGGTTTCTCCTCCAGCATCATTCCTAATTTATTGGTGAACACTTTATCCAAGGACAGAGGAATCTCCTTGTTTGGTTGTGCTGTCCAAATGTTCTTCTCTTTAGCTCTTGGGGCAACAGAATGTATTTTACTTGCTATCATGGCCTATGACAGGTTTGTCGCCATCTGTAGACCACTACACTACAGCACAATCATGAACAGGAAGTTGTGTCTGTGTTTGGTGGTCGGATCATGGAGTTTTTGCTGCATAAATTCCACCATCCATGTTGTTCTTACCTTCAATGAACCTTATTTCCAATCTCAACATATCAACCACTTCTTCTGCGAGATACCTCCGTTCTTGCAAATATCTTGTAGAGATACAAGGCTCCACGAGGTGCTAGTCTATGTATCGGCAATAATCATTGTTATGTGCTCCTTCTTGCTGACTGTAATCTCATACTTTAATATCATCTCTACAATCTTAAAGATCCGTTCCTCGCATGGAAGGCAAAAGGCTTTCTCAACATGTGGTTCCCACCTCACTGTTGTCACTCTTTACTATGGAACCATTATGTTCATGTACATGAGACCCCCTTCTGCTCACTCTCCAGAGACAGACAAGGTTATGGCCTTCCTTTATACAGCAGTGACTCCAATGTTAAATCCTTTTATTTATAGTATAAGGAATAAGGATGTTAAAAGGGCAGTAAAAAAGGAACTAATTCAGGTTGCTTTGATGTCTTGATCACAATATCTAGAAATGGAGGCTTTATCTAAATGATCACAGCCTTTTCTCATGACCTTGTCTTCTGACGGCTGGTTATCATGGGTGGCATGTTCTCATCTCATGTTTCTCAATTATCAATACTTTATATAATATTCTCTCTGTGTATGAACACATTAATCTGCGTACGTGCTTATACAATTGATCAAAAAGATAAATCTCCCATCTGGAGATATCCAAGAAACCACTGCACCAGATCAAGGCTGTCTATTTTGTCTCTGTATTGATTTAGCTTTCTTTTTCTTCCTTGGTCACTAGAAATGTACGTGTTAAAGCCCATACACACGTCGGATTTTAGCGAACGACCCGTCGTTTGAACGTTCCGTCGTTCGGACGTTTCCGCGTCAAATCCGACGTGTGTACAGACTATCGTTCGGGTGATAAGACTGGTTACCAGCGATCCGCCCAGCGGATCGTTGGTAACCAGTCTTATCACCCGAACGATAGTCTGTACACACGTCGGATTTGACGCGGAAACGTCCGAATGACGGAACGTTCAAACGACGGGTCGTTCGCTAAAATCCGACGTGTGTATGGGCCTTTAGGATAATTCTTTATTCACCAACACCAGGCATCAGCTATGTTGATTGGCTGCTCCAGACTAGCTACCGCTGCCGCCTCTAGCGACACCTGGAACAAAAGCCAAACCACTCACCAGTTTCTAACTTGTGTGGAAGGAACACAATGGGTAGGGCAAGCAAAACTCTAACTTCTAAAATAAAGTAAAAACAGAGATATTAGCCACATGTTGAAAAAAAACATTTAGGAAGTAACTTTGGCTAATAAAAGTTTAGGTTAAGACAGATTAGAAAACATGAATGCAATGTAAGCGTACAGTAGTACATTCATGATTTCAGGAGGTTGTTGTAGTTTAACCCATATTTTGTTTATCCCAGTTGCTGAAACAGAGATAAGCAGAGACAAAACAGTGCATCCTAAGATAATATTAAATGGTCTGCCATGTACTGAGGTGTACTTAACCCCCCTGGTGGTAAGCCTGACCTGTGTTCGGGCTCCGCTTTGTGTGCTAAAAGCGGTAAGCCCAAACACAGGTCGGGCTGGCTGAAAACACCGCACGCTGTGCAATCCTGGGTCCCGCGCGCTGATCGCGCTGCACAGCGGGACCCAGGCTTTTCCCTCCCGGCCGCCGGAGTCCCGAATACCTCTTTGATCTTCCGGCGACCCGGAGGCCAATCGGTTGCATGGAGCGGCGGTGCGGCGGTGCGGCATGATGTCAGGGGGCGGCGTGGGGTAATGGGGGAAGGAGGGAGGGAGTCAGGGAAAAAAAAAGAGAAAAAAAAAAGATTCTGATTGGACACATGGGGTCGAGAGGGAGGGAGGGAGGGAGGTATAATAACATATAAAATAAATACAACTAATGTGATTGGCCACATGGGGTAGGGAGGGAGGGAGAGATATAAAAACAGTACAACCGATCTTATTGGCCACATGGGGTAGGGAGGAAGGGAGGGAGAAAAAAAATACAAATTATCTGATTGGCCAAAAGTAGCATTGCATTGAATACAAATTAGTTTGTATTCAATTCAATGTTGTCATTTGCTCTCTGGAGACCGTGGCTGCTGGCCATTTGATCTGTGAGTTGCTGATTGCTGATTATTGGATACCTGTTACTGATTTTTCGCCTGGATTTTTGACTATTCTCTCTGCCTTCTCCCTGCACTGATTTTGCCTGGACTTTGATTGATTCACTGTGTACCGATTTTGCCTGGATTTTTGACTATTCTCTCTGCCTTCTCCGTGCACAGATTTTGCCTGGACTTTGATTGATTTACTGTGTACCGATTTTTGCCTGGATTTTGACTACTCTTCCTGCTGCCTGTACTGGCCTCTGCGTGGATTTGACAACTCTCTGCCTGCCGTTTTCACCAACCTCTGTCTGCCTGTAGTTTGCTATGGCATCAGCTTCCAGAAGGCGTCTCACTGCGGAATCGCTGGAGGAGTTAGAGGACAGTGATTTGCAGTCACTGGCGGACACAAGCGCCAGTGACGCACCTGGGGATCTCTCATCCGACCCAGGTAGCGACAGCAAGAGTGATTCCATCACCACTGAGGTCAGGGATGTCCAGGTCTGGTGCCCCATTGACCTTTCTCAGGCAACCCCCCCCCCCCCTGTTTTCCTTTTACTGGGGAGCCTGGCCTGAAGTGTGTGAGCACATCCCCCTGGCCTACCTGCCGCTCTTCTTTGATGAGGCCGTTATTGAGAAGATTGTGGAGGAGATGAACCGGTATGCCACCCAACAACTGGCTGCTCCACGATGCCCCTTTTCAAGAAGCAGAACTTGGGAGCCGGTCACCAAAGAAGATATTTGGCTATTTTTGGGCCTTATCATTCTGCAGAGAGTGGTGGGGAAGCCCCTGCAGAAGTGTTATTGGACCACCAACAAAATAATAGAGACTCCGTTCTTTGGTACAGCTCATCATGAAATTTGTCCACTTCGCCAATAACGACACCTTTGAGGAGTCCACTCACCCTGCTCCCAAACTGAAGTGTATGAGGTGGTGGTGGATAACTTCAGGACCACGTAAGTTCCAGAGCGGGATATATCCGTGGATGAGAGCCTGATGGCTTACAAGGAGAGGCTGAGCTGGCTGCAATTTATAGCTTCTAAGCGGGCTCGCTTTGGCATAAAATCTTACATGCTGTGTGAGTCTTCAACCGGGTATATCTGGAACACAGTTTTGTACACAGGAAAGAGAACAAAGTTCAATCCCCGGTTCAGCGACTATGGAGTGGTGACAAGTTCAGTTTTATCACTTGCTGAGCCGTTACTGGACAAGGGATACTGTGTCACCACGGACAATTTCTATTCCTCCCTGGAACTCTTTGAGATCCTTATAAAGCATCGCACTGATGCCTATGGCACAGTTAGTCCGAACAGGCGGGAGATGCCAACATCTTTTGGGAAGCAGAAATTGAAACCCGGGGACATAGCTGCTTTCCAGAAGTGGAAGATGCTGGCTCTCCACTGACGGGATAAAAAAGAAGTTTGTCTCCTTTCCACGGTCCACGACACCTCCACTGTCCCCACCAGAACAAGAGGAGGAAAAGAAATTCAGAAGCTGCAGTTTGTGGTGGACTACAACCTAACAATGGGTGGAGTGGACAGAGCGGACCAAGCAGTGACCTTTTATACCGCAGTCGGCAAGCAGCAGAAGAAGTACTACACAAAGATATTCTGGCATCTTCTGGAGCAGAGTCTATGGAATTCGTATGTACTTTACAAGCAGCGCAGTGAAAGGCCAATTACACACGCGGACTACATATGGATGTGCGAGTGTATCTGCTTGAGGTACCAGACTGCAGCTGTTGCCAGAACGGGGACTCGTGCCTCCTATGTCGTTAACCCGGAGCGACTCACTGGCTGTCACTTCCCGGAGCACATACCTCCCACTGCCAAAAAAACCCACACCAACCAGGACATGTGTGGTTTGCTGCTCCAAGACTGATAAGAGGGGCAAAAAAGTCAGAAAAGTCATCTACTGCCCTGACTGCAATCTTAAACTCTGTGCTGCTCCCTGCTTTAAAACTTATCATACACGGGAGGTTTACTAAGTATATGTGTATGTACATAATGTATAATTATCTGATTGCTGCCTTATTTATACAGTTTTCCTATTTTTTTCAGTTTATTGATAAATTTAATTATTTCAGCAAATTTGTGTTCCAGACTTTTATTTATATACAGAATGTCCACCAGGCCTTTATTCTGATATATTTTGGTGAGTTAAGACTTAAAGAGACTCCGTAACAAAAATTGCATCCTGTTTTTTATCATCCTACAAGTTCCAAAAGCTATTCTAATGTGTTCTGGCTTACTGCAGCACGTTCTACTATCATCATCTCTGTAATAAATAAACTTATCTCTCTCTTGTCAGACTTGTCAGCCTGTGTCTGGAAGGCTGCCAAGTTCTTCAGTGTTGTGGTTCTGTGATGCATCTCCTCCCTCCAGGTCCCTCTCTGCCCACTGCCTGTGTATTATTTAGATTAGGGCAGCTTCTCTCTTATCTCTTATCTTTTACAAGCTGGATAAATCCTCCTTTGAGCTGGCTGGGCTTTCACATACTGAGGAATTACATACAGGCAGAGCTGTCTGCACTCTGCAGGAAGAAACAGCCTGACACTTCAGTGCATGAGAGATGCAGGGGGAAAAACACACAAATGATCACTTGAGATTCAAAAGGAAGGGTGTATACAGCCTGCTTGTGTATGGATGTATTTTCTATGTGTGGACATACTGTACATCAACCTACTTCCTGTTTTGGTGGCCATTTTGTTTGTTTATAAACAAACTTTTTAAAACTGTTTTTAACTACTTTTAATGCGGTGAGGAGCGGCGAAATTGTGACAGAGGGTAATAGGAGATGTCCCCTAACGCACTGGTATGTTTACTTTTGTGCGATTTTAACAATACAGATTCTCTTTAAGAATTGGAGGCTGAAAATTCTTGAAGAAAAATTTTTGATCTCCTCAGATTTAGGCATACTTGAATTTTTTTCCATGAGCTTTTCAAGAAGCTCTTTGGACCACAGACATATCTCTAGAGCATAGATAATGAAGAATCAGTCCAATATTAGAATCTGTTCCAGAAATAGTAGGTACCTTACTCTTCTGCACCAAATCTCCTAGAAGCACCTGAGATGTCTCCACTAGCTAAGGAGGAGTGGATGTTGCCATGGAATGAGCCTACTGTCAGAGCTGGGACAAGCAGGGCCGGGCCGAGGCAGAGGCAAGAGAGGCTCCAGCCTCAGGGCGCAGTGTAGGAGGGGGCGCACAACTCACTCAGCTATCATTCCCTATTGTGTTTGAAGCAGAGAGAAATAAGAAAAGGGGATATATGGCAGTGACTGCAAGCCAGATAACTAGAGATTAAGGTGGTGGGGGCCCTGGGGTGCCTGTTTATCTATTAGAAATCAGTGTTGGGGTGGGAGGGATGGAGGGGCACACTTTGGTGTCTCAGCCTTGGGTGCTGGAGGACCTGGTCCCGGCTCTGGGGACAAGGTCCTCCAGCACCCAATGCTGAGACACCAAAGTGTGCTCCTCCACCCCAACCATCCCAACCATCACACACTGTTTGCTATTAGGCCAAGAGGTGCCCCAGCCCCCTCCCCCCACCCCCAACACCTTAATATCTTGTTATCTGGCTTGCATTCACTGATATGTATCCCCTTTTCTTATTTCTCTTTGATTTAAACACAATAGGGGAATGATAGCTGAGTGAGTTGTGCTCACCTTCCTACACTACACCCTGAGGCTGGAGCCTCTCTCACCTCTGCCTCGGCCCGGCCTTGCCTGCTGTGCCTCCATTTTTTTGTATGTCTATTATCTACATATGCAATATTTATGTAATCTGGTATTGGCTATGTTCAAGTCAAGTTTTTAAACCTTTGCATTAAAGCCCTTTTTGGTGCCTATGATAGTACATTTACATTAATTGGCAATTCAAAAAAAAAAAAACATTTTACAGTGCACATCTATACTTTTTGCAATAAATATACTAAAAATTACTTAGTTTAAATAAGGCTGCATTGAGCTTCTGTTTGCCTAGGAAGTAGGAATTCCTTCTCCAGCCCACAGCAGATCACCTGACCACCCTGATCCCTCTTTGGGGCTAGCATTGAACCTCTATAAAAGCCAGGTGTACCTCTTACCACCCTGCTCAGCCTCCAATAAGAAGCCATTTCGCAGCACTCTCATTATGAACATGTACTAATAATATTTGCTTTATTACATCCTGAGCAGATAGGGACTAGACAGGTATTGATGATGAGACTCTGTAGAGCTGTACTGTAGCAGACCTGGCAAAAAAAAATAGGGCCTGTTACAATTCACTTCTTCTCCTAAGTTTTCTTGTACGCGATAATTTTTCATCTTCTGTTTAAATAACTTCCCACCACTCTACAATTAAAAAAGTAACAAAAAGTAGGTGCCAACATACTTTCAAAATTATTCTAAGTGTTTTCTTGCTTGCTGATGGCTTAACCCTTTAGCAACCAATTTATTAAGAGGCTTGCAAGTGCTCCAAGCCAATTTATTTTAGCACATTTTTTATTTCTTATTTGTTACATTTCCTTGTCACTAGGGGGTGTGAGACAAAAACAGAGGACTTCTGCCTTCAGTTTCCATATCCTCTGCTAGCAGAGAGACATCAAAGCATTCCAAGAATTTACAGCACAATGAGTTCTGCCAACTGAAGTCAAAAGCAGTGCACTATCTCAAACAAGTTAATTACTTTGAAGCTGCTGCTTAATGAGGTAAAAGGCAAATTATGCAAAAATTAATCTAGGAGAAAATTTACAAAGAAAAAGTGAATTGGATCCAGCCCATAATCCCTTACAGGAGCATACAGGTATACAGTGAAACATTAGTACTCCTGCTCAGTTCCTCATTGACTCCCTAAGGGAATTTGCCAAATAGAGTTGGGCCGAACGGTTCGCCTGCGAACAGTTCCATGCGAACTTCCGTGGTTCGCGTTCGCGTCCCGCAGGCGAACCTTTGCGGAAGTTCGGTTCGTCCCATAATGCACATGGAGGGTCAACTTTGACCCTCTACATCACAGTCAGCAGGCCCAGTGTAGCCAATTAGGCTACACTAGCCCCTGGAGCCCCACCCCCCCTTATATAAGGCAGGCAGCGGCGGCCATTACGGTCACTTGTGTGCTGCCTGCGTTAGTGAGAGTAGGGCGAGCTGCTGCAGACTGTCTCTCAGGGAAAGATTAGTTAGGCTTAACTTGTTCCTGTCTGGCTGCATACCTGTTCTGTGAACCCACCACTGCATACCTGTGCTGTGAACCCACCACTGCATACCTGTGCTGTGAACCCACCACTGCATACCTGTGCTGTGAACCCACCACTGCATACCTGTGCTGTGAACCCACCACTGCATACCTGTGCTGTGAACCCACCACTGCATACCTGTGCTGTGAACCCACCACTGCATACCTGTTCAGTGAACCTGCCACTGCATACCTGTTCTGTTCAGTGGACCCGCCACTGTATACCTGTTCAGTGAACCCGCCACTGCATACCTGTTCTGTTCAGTGGACCCGCCACTGTATACCTGTTCAGTGAACCCGCCACTGCATACCTGTTGTGTTCAGTGAACCTGCCACTGCATACCTGTTCTGTGAACCCGCCACTGTATACCTGTTCTGTTTAGTGAACCCGCCACTGTATACCTGTTCTGTTTAGTGAACCCGCCACTGCATACCTGTTCTGTTCAGTGGACCCGTCACTGTATACCTGTTCAGTGAACCCGCCACTGCATACCTGTTGTGTTCAGTGAACCTGCCACTGCATACCTGTTCTGTGAACCCGCCACTGTATACCTGTTCTGTTTAGTGAACCCGCCACTGTATACCTGTTCTGTTTAGTGAACCCGCCACTGCATACCTGTTCTGTTCAGTGGACCCGCCACTGTATACCTGTTCAGTGAACCCGCCACTGCATACCTGTTGTGTTCAGTGAACCTGCCACTGCATACCTGTTCTGTGAACCCGCCACTGTATAACTGTTCTGTTTAGTGAACCCGCCACTGTATACCTGTTCTGTTTAGTGAACCCGCCACTGCATACCTGTTCTGTTCAGTGGACCCGCCACTGCATACCTGTTGTGTTCAGTGAACCTGCCACTGCATACCTGTTCTGTGAACCCGCCACTGTATACCTGTTCAGTGAACCCGCCACTGCATACCTGTTGTGTTCAGTGAACCTGCCACTGCATACCTGTTCTGTGAACCCGCCACTGTATACCTGTTCTGTTTAGTGAACCCGCCACTGTATACCTGTTCTGTTTAGTGAACCCGCCACTGCATACCTGTTCTGTTCAGTGGACCCGCCACTGTATACCTGTTCAGTGAACCCGCCACTGCATACCTGTTGTGTTCAGTGAACCTGCCACTGCATACCTGTTCTGTGAACCCGCCACTGTATACCTGTTCTGTTTAGTGAACCCGCCACTGTATACCTGTTCTGTTTAGTGAACCCGCCACTGCATACCTGTTCTGTGAACCCGCCACTGTATACCTGTTCTGTTTAGTGAACCCGCCACTGTATACCTGTTCTGTTTAGTGAACCCGCCACTGCATACCTGTTCTGTTCAGTGGACCCGCCACTGTATACCTGTTCAGTGAACCCGCCACTGCATACCTGTTGTGTTCAGTGAACCTGCCACTGCATACCTGTTCTGTGAACCCGCCACTGTATAACTGTTCTGTTTAGTGAACCCGCCACTGTATACCTGTTCTGTTTAGTGAACCCGCCACTGCATACCTGTTCTGTGAACCCGCCACTGTATACCTGTTCTGTTCAGTGAACCCACCGCATCAGTGCGCATACCTGTGCAGTTAAGTGAACCCACCTACCTACGTGAGTGCACGCAGTGTGATATACCACTCTGTGCATACCCGATATGGACAAAACAGGTAGAGGAAGAGGTAGTGCCAGAGCCAGAGGAAGGCCACCCGGCAGGTCTGCGCGAGGTCGTGTAAATGTAATTTCGTGTGGACCTGGCCCACAGTACAGTGAAGGCACGTCCGTCCCATCACCTCCCAAGATTGTCAGGATGTGGTTGAGTATTTAGCGACACAGAACACCTCATCTTGCTCAGCCACCAGCGCTACTACTAGCACCACTTCCGCTGCATTTGACACTTCGCAAGAATTATTTAGTGTTGAAATCACTGATGCACAGCCATTGTTGTTACAGCCAGATGAATTTTCACCAGCTCATATGTCTGAGTTACGCGGCAACACTATGGATGTAACGTGTCAGGAGGATGAAGGACCTACTGATGGTGCAAGTTTGGATTTGTCTGAGGCAAGCGAAGCTGGGCAGGATGACTACGATGATGACGGTAATAGGGATCCTCTGTATGTTCCCAATAGAGGAGATGAAGAGGGGGACAGTTCAGAGGGGGAGTCAGAGAGTAGTAGGAGGAGAGAAGTTGCTGAAAGAAGCTGGGGCAGCTCTTCGTCAGAAACAGCTGGTGGCAGAGTCCGGCACCATGTATTGATACCTATGTACAGCCAGCCAACTTGCCCTTCAGCATCAGCTGCTGAGGTCCCCATAGTGCCCACATCCCAGGGTGGCTCAGCGGTGTGGAAATTTTTTCGGACCAAAGCCATCTGTTCGCTCTGCCAACAAAAATTGAGCCGTGAAAAGGCCAACACTCACGTAGGGACAAGTGCCTTACGAAGGCACCTGGAGAAAAGGCACAAACAGCAATGGGATGGCCACCTGAGCAAAAGCAGCAGCAGCACACAAAAGCAAAGCCACCCTCCTTCTCCTCTTCCTCCTCCATCAGGTGCATTATCTGCTTCTGCCGCTTTCTCCCTTCCACCTTCACAGGCACCCTCCTCCACTCCGCCTCTGCCCTTGAGCGGTTCCTGCTCCTCTGCCCACAGCAGCAGTCAGGAGTCCGTGAAGCGGAAGAAGCCAATTTCGGCCAGTCACCCCCTTGCCCGGCGTCTGACAGCTGGTGTGGCGGAACTGTTAGCTCGGCAGCTGTTACCATACCGGCTGGTGGACTCTGAGGCCTTCCGTAAATTTGTGGCCATCGGAACACCGCAGTGGAAGATGCCAGGCCGCACTTATTTTTCGAGAAAGGCCATACCCCAACTGCACCGTGAAGTTGAGAGGCAAGTGGTGTCATCTCTTGCGAAGAGCGTTGGGTCAAGGGTACACCTGACCACGGATGCCTGGTCTGCCAAGCACGGGCAGGGCCGCTACATTACCTACACAGCCCATTGGGTGAACCTAGTGGTGAACGATGGCAAGCAGGGCGCAGCGGACCAAATTGTGACACCTCCACGGCTTGCAGGCAGGCCTCCTGCCACCTCCTCTCCTCCTGCTACATGCTCTTCGCTGTCCTCCTCCTCCTTGGCTGAGGGGCAGTTCTCCTCTCCAGCTACACAGCCCCAGCTCCGCAGGGCCTATGCTGCATGCCAGGTACGACGCTGTCACGCCATCTTAGACATGTCTTGTCTCAAAGCGGAGAGTCACACTGGAGCAGCTCTCCTGGCTGCTCTTAAGAAACAGGTGGATGAGTGGCTGACCCCGCACCACCTGGAGATAGGCAACGTGGTGTGCGACAACGGCAGCAATCTGCTTGCCGCTTTGCATATGGGGAAGCTGACACACATACCCTGCATGGCACATGTCATGAATCTAGTGGTTCAAAGATTTGTGGCAAAGTACCCTGGCTTAGCGAATGTCCTGAAGCAGGCCAGGAAGTTCTGTGGGCATTTGAGGCGGTCTTACACAGCCATGGCACGCTTTGCGGAAATTCAGCGCAAAAACAACATGCCGGTGAGACGCCTAATTTGCGATAGCCCGACTCGCTGGAACTCGACCCTGCTCATGTTCTCCCGCCTGCTAGAACAGAAGAAAGCCGTGACCCACTACCTCTACAACTACAGTAGAATGAAACAGTCTGGGAAGATGGGGATGTTCTGGCCCGACAACTGGACACTGATGGAAAATGCATGCAGGCTCATGCGGCCGTTTGAGGAGGTGACCAACCTGGTGAGCCGCAGTGAGGGCACCATCAGCGACTTAATTCCCTACGCTTACTTCTTGGAGCGTGCTGTGCGTAGAGTGGCGGATGAAGCTGTGAATGAGCGTGACCAGGAACCGTTACGGCAGGAACAGGCATGGGACCAATTTTCATCAGACCCAGCTGTTTCCTCAACACCTGCGGCAGCACAGAGGGGGGAGGAGGAGGAAGAAGAGAAGTCGTGTGCAGAAGACCTGTCAGACTCAGAGGATGATGAGCAAGGTGTTTCTTTGGGGGAGGAGGAGGAGGAGGGGACAGCGGCAGGAGAACAACCTCAGCAGGCATCGCAAGGGGCTTGTGCTGCTCAACCTTCCCGTGGTATTGTTCGCGGCTGGGGGGAGGAGGTTGACTTACCTGACGTCACTGAGGAAGAGCAAGAGGAGATGGAGGGTACTGGATCCGACTTTGTGCAGATGTCGTCTTTTATGCTGTCCTGCCTGTTGAGGGACCCCCGTATAAAAAACCTCAAGGGGAATGAATGAGCTGTACTGGGTGGCCACACTACTAGACCCTCGGTACAGGCACAAAGTGGCGGACCTGTTACCAACTCACCGGAAGGTGGAAAGGATGCAGCACATGCAGAACCAGCTGTCAACTATGCTTTACAATGCCTTTAAGGGTGATGTGACGGCACAACGCCAGCAAGGTACCACTGCCACTAATCCTCCTTCCGTGTCCACGCAGTCAAAGACAGGACGCTCCAGCGATCTCATGGTGATGTCGGACATGCGGACGTTCTTTAGTCCAACGCCTCGCCGTAGCCCTTCCGGATCCACCCTCCACCAACGCCTGGAACGGCAGGTAGCCGACTACCTGGCCTTAAGTGTGGATGTAGACACTGCTGTGAACAGCGATGAGGAACCCTTGAACTACTGGGTGCGCAGGCTTGACCTGTGGCCAGAGCTGTCCCAATTTGCCATCCAACTTCTCTCCTGCCCTGCCGCAAGCGTCCTGTCAGAAAGGACCTTCAGCGCAGCTGGAGGCATTGTCACAGAGAAGAGAAGTCGCCTAAGTCACAAAAGTGTTAAGTACCTCACCTTTATCAAAATGAATGAGGCATGGATCCCGGAGGGCTGCTGCCCGCCCCAAGACTAAGTCAGTCCCCGCACACACACCGCATCTCTGCCTGCACGCCGTGTGACTGGCTGCCTGGCCTGCCCCAAGAAGACTAAGTCGCTCCCAGTCCCTCCACACAGCATGTCTGCCTGCAGGCCGCTTGACTACCTTCTCCGCCACCACCAACAGGGTCCGGGACTCCAGGCGGATTGCTGAATTTTTTAGGCCGCTGCTAGCAGCGGCCGCTGTAATAATTTTTCTGGTGCGTGTACATGACTGCCTAATTTTTCTGGCTGCACTGCGGGCAGCTGCAACAACAAAAGAAAAGACATGTACATGCGCCCATTCCCCTTCGTGATCATTACCTTGCCGTGGTGAAGGGGCTTGCGTATCACAATGAAGCAATGACCGGCGCCTAGATGAGTGTCTCGGGGGGCACACCCACGATAATAAGGTCGTTGCCTCATTGTGGTCAGACCAAATTTGATCAGCTGGACAGTCACTGTTCTGTCATTCAGCTACATCAGCCAGGCGACCATATGGGCTGTAAAGCCACCAAAACCTGCACTCTCGCCATGGTGCGCACCAGTCCAGCACGGCCGTCACTACACAAACAGCTGTTTGCGCTGCGTTACACGGTGAGTTTGGTGTGTCAGTGTGAAGCAGTACCTTAATTACACTACCTGATTGATGTATACACATGCAAGATGTTTGAAAGCACTTTAGGCCTGTCATTTAGCATTCAATGTGATTTCTGCCCTTAAAACGCTGCTTTGCGTCAAATCCAGATTTTTCCCGGGGACTTTTGGCATGTATCCCACTCCGCCATGCCCCCCTCCAGGTGTTAGACCCCTTGAAACATCTTTTCCATCACTTTTGTGGCCAGCATAATTATTTTTTTTTTTCAAAGTTCGCATCCCCATTGAAGTCTATTGCGGTTCGCGAACTTTAACGCGAACCGAACCTTCCGCGGAAGTTCGCGAACCAGGTTCGCGAACCTAAAATCGGAGGTTCGGCCCAACTCTATTGCCAAATAGAGGAGATCTGAGAACAGGATCTCTTACAATAGAAGTATCGGGACTCCACCTGGATGATTTGCAAACTTTGCTTTACTTTATCAGAATCAGAATCACATCTATTTGCAAGATACGACAATGTCGTAATCGGAATTGCTTGTGGTTTACATGGCATAAGCAAAAGTCCATGAGATATAAAATACAATAGATATACAATAGTACATGTTACTTTTACAGGAGATAAACAATAGAGACAGGCATAAGTGCCAGTAACCCCAAGTACAACGTAACAGTCGTCAAGAGCTTCATCAAGTGCTTGATGACTGTTATGTTTGCTGTTATTGTGCAATAAAGTAAAGCAAAGTTTGCAACTCAACAAGGTGGCGGCATCCCGGTTCTTTCTTCCATTGTGGCTCTTACATGGTCCATCAGGAATCTGGACCTTACTAGTTTGACTGCTGGGGCATATAACCTCTTATTGAGTTTGATCCAATTTACTTTTTCTCCTAAGCTCCTTGCTTTCTGGTGGCTTAAAAGACAATGTAAAAATATCTCCTAGGAGAAAACTTATGATAAAAAGAGAATTGGATTGGGCCCCTTGTGTGGTGACTGAGTGAAGTTGTATACTATTTTGACAACATGATCTATCACCCAGTAATTAGTGGGATCTGTCCAAGGATAGCAACTTATTACCAAGTAACTTTGTCAGCCACATTTTATCATTTTAAAATAAAAATTACCACTGTAGAATAAAAAATAAAAATAAAAAAAAGACACCACTTGTATTCGGCTATTGATCCTGTTTGATCCTGTTAATCATACAGTGTAAATTATGTTGCTGGCATAATGTATGGAAATGCTATTTGAAATAAAAGGTTTATTTTCACTGCACCATGTTCTGTTTCTCCTGCAGATCTGTAGAAATACAAATAATATTTTCAATGGTAAATATGGGGGAGAATAGGTTAATAGGGAGGGTAATGAGTCATTTTATTATGTAGGGGCAGGGTCTCAAATGGGAGGGGTTAAACAGTGTATCTATTGTAACAACAAGTTTTGTTCCCATTGCATTACTATTGTATGTCCTTCCTCTACATGTTTCCCTTATTTAAAGAGACACTGAAGCGGAAAAAAAATTATGATGATTTGTATGTGTAGTACAGTTAGGATATAAAACATTAGGAGCAGAGACATAAGTCTAATATTGTTTCCAGTATAGGAAGCGTTAAGAAACTCCAATTTATATCTATGCAAAAGAGCCAATTTGCCACGACTTTCAAATTCGCAGAGAGCTCTGTCTTCTGAAGCTTGTTATCTCAACTGTCAGTCATTGTATTTTCTTTTTCTCTGCAGAGAAGGCTTCAAAACAAAAGTTCACTGACCTGCTCTGTAAAATCATTTAGAATGCTGAGTAGTGTGTACACTGCAAATATTAGAGAATGATGCAATGTTATAAAAAAACACAATATAACTGAAAATAAAAATATGAGAATATTTTCTTTGCTACTAATGTTCTAATAATTATCCGTACAACACAACCAATTCATTATATCATTTTTTTTCCGCTTCATTGTCTCTTTAATAATTCCCATTAAACTGTACCAGCATTACTATAGTGTTCCCCTTACAGTTTCTTCCTTACTGTATATACTGCCCCTATGCTCTTCTCGCTCATATTAACCCCCATGAGGTGGTTGTTGTTTTTTTTTCCTTGTGGCCTAGTTGTTCCCCCTACCCTTTATAGTTTTCTCTGGTGGGCTCGTGCCCTTCCCCTTATAATTTATTTTTATGGTCTAGTGGTCCCTAAGCTTGTTATCTCAACTGTCAGTCATTGTATTTTCTTTTTCTCTGCAGAGAAGGGTTCAAAACAAAAGTTCACTGACCTGCTCTGTAAAATCATTTAGAATGCTGAGTAGTGTGTACACTGCAAATATTAGAGAATGATGCAATGTTGTAAAAAAAACAAAATATAACTGAAAATAAAAATATGAGAATATTTTCTTTGCTACTAATGTTCTAATAATTATCCGTACAACACAACCAATTCCAATTCTCGCTCATATTAACCCCCATGAGGTGGTTGTTTTTTTTTCCTTGTGGCCTAGTTGTTCCCTCTACCCCTTATAGTTTTCTCTGGTGGGCTCGTGCCCTCCCCCTTATAATTTATTTTTATGGTCTAGTGGTCCCTAATCACCTTTATCATATTCCATGGTGGTCCAGTGGTGCCCCCTTCTCCCTCATGCATAGATCAGCAGTTGGGTACATGCTGGGTTAGCAGTAGCTTGCAACTAACCATTTCAGTAACAGTAACAATCACCATGCCTCTGTATCTGCACAACCTCCAGCCTCCTCTGCCATGTGTACTGGGTCTCAGCCTGATGATGATGGAATCACACCAGGATCTGGTGCATTCAGCAGGAAGCAGATATTTGTGGGGTACCTCCTCCATATACTGTAGCTTATGTTTTTGGTGTGCCTCCTCCATTTAGCTCCCTAATGTTATGGACCATGTGCACCAGTGTTGCCTAGAGACTAATCCACTCCAAACTCCTAGGGGAAGATTGGGAGATCATCCATAAAGTTTTACCCAACAAAACTGTTGTGGAAAATGTTGTGAAACAACCCTGCATGAATGAAATATGTCCCCACATAATCTCACCTGACTGCAGCCTTTATGGATGTAATAGCTCATTCACATCCACTATGTGCAATGCTGTCAGTTATGAGGCACTGCACATTGTGTGCGATCCGCATGGTGACATACAGTTCATTGACTTTCATGTTTTTTGGGTTTTTGTGCTGCTGACGTTATAGTGTGTATGCATGTATTATGTCTTTCCCTATCACTATTTTACTGTTTTACTGTAGCCCTGTAAACGGCATCTTCTTTGACCTCCTGCACCCAATTTGACCTCCTGCACCCTCCTGTGCCAAACCCAATTCCAGGCATGACCCAGTCATGCTTGGCGAAATAAACAATTCTGATTTTGATGTTACAGTTAACAGGACAGAGAGTGTTCCTGTTTGTTGCGATATAATGCAACTGAAGCCATTTTATCGCATGGCACATGCAATCTCCCATCTGGTTGTAATGTGTTGTGGCCACTGACAATTGCATTATAACGTACCACACCTCGCATGCCATGCGTTGAATAAGCTCGAAGGGACTGTGAGATCCTATGTGAATATATGACAAGAGGCCTTTTTTTCTAAGTAAGAATTCCTTTGACAGTTTTTACCAATCAGAGCCTAACATTTTATAAGAAAATCACAGTTTCTGCAGAAAAAATGATCACATGACCAGCACCAGGCATCACCTATTCAGACGCTCACCAACAGATGCGGCCAGATCGATCGGGGACCTCCATCGACGAACGTTCATTTCCCTGATCCATCTGACCACATCTGCAAGCATCGGAAATTCACGACTGTGAAAATGATCATTTACACAATCTCATGAAAACCTGTGCAAGTCAATGAGGGTCGGACATGTCGGTCATTCAATGTGGGTAGCGTGCACCATTAAACATCGTTTAACTAATTAAACAAAAAAAATAATGTGTTTGGCTTGTAAAATCGCCCAAGAAAATCGCTGAGTGGGCATGGGCCTTTAGACATGGGCTTCTTTGAAGATTGCACCATGGAACAATCTTCAAAGAAGTTTATGTCTAAAGGCCCATGACCACTCAGCTCCGGAAATCTGTGCTACACAGAACTTGGTTGGTAAAAGGGTTCCTGATTAGGTATTTATAAAATTATTTATTTCATCAGCTAGATACTGAAATATTTGTGTCTGCTGTGCTGTTGTGCTTTAAAGTGTACCAGAGCTGAAACAGAAATCAAAATGTATACATACCTGGGGCTTCCTCCAGCCCCATGCGCACAGATCACTCCCACGCCGCCGTCCTCTGCTGCCTTCAGCTCCGGTATCAGGTCACGTTACTTCACCCAGTGTGGATGGAGCTGGAGGAAGTATACATCTTTTGTATAAATCCTTTATTATGTTTTAGCTCTGGTTTCCTTTAAGAGGTTGACAAAAGTTAATAAACAGTTGAAAATATGACACAAATCACATTGTTTAATTCCCTTTTTTTTTTTTCCCTGAGATCACTCCCTGAAATATTACTGATGATAAAACAAAGCATGTACAACCCCCCCTCCCCCCCCCTTTGCTTGACAATTTGGGTTAAACAAATAAGGAATACCCTTAAGTCGGAAAAGAAAATCTATGCCGATAGGAAAAGAAATAGATAATTTGAGAAAGTGTGAAATAACTGGACAACCACTCCTGAATTTCTAGAAATCAACTTTGCACAAGTCTGATCATTTTGTGGTCTCACCGACAGAGGAAGAAGACATTAAATACACGTCAACAGATTCTATTCCTAATTGTCCAATTGTGAAAGTAGCAAAATCACAAAGCAAAACAAAAGTAATGCGGTTAAAATAATGTTTGTTAAAGATCAGTAGTTACCAATGGTTACACGCCAAATGTTAACCATCAATGTAAGAAGGGAGGTTTTCAGGCGGCTATGTTTACAAAAAAAGGGATAGGAAACACAGAGACATTGGGTGGTGCCAATATATGCCTATATCGTATTAACTTATGTTTTGAGTTTCCTCGCCATGCAAGAAAATACTCAGAATAAGGTTGATGATACTTTTTTTGGCCTACTTTTTAATACTTTTCAACTGCCAAGTGCAGAAAAGTTATTTTTTAGATAAGATAAAAAAATTATCTTCTGGGAGAAAAGTAAAATGTAAAAAAAAATATTAGGAAAGATAAGAGATACTCACTAAACTGCTTTGTTATACAACAACCACAGTGTAGGGCATGTGGGGAAATCTGTTCCCACTCGGGTATGCGGTATGTCCTGCTGCTGTCGGTGGTCACTCTCCAAGAAAAATAAAATCTGCAAATGAAAAGATTAAAAAGAGACTCTATGTATCCTAAAGCTCTTGAAATAGAAAGGGGGATGGACAATGTAGGAAGAGTGGAAGCCTCCCAGGTAAATAAAACTTGTTAAAAACATTTTAAAATAGGCAAGAGGTGGCTTACCTCAATGATGGTCTTTGGTTAATGGAAAAATACCCACATTTTTTGAACACTTGTACGGCTATTCATTTTATGTTTTTTTTTTCACTTCTTCTGTTCAATACAGTGTCTGAGACGATTCTGAGAAGAGCTAGGAGGCGCTCCTACCCATTCTCAGAATGGTCTCAAGCACTTTATTGACACCTGAAAAAGTGGGAAATTGTAAAAGTGTTCAATAAATGAATATAGTTTTCCATTATGCATAGTCCATCATTGAAGTAAGTCACCTTTTGTCCATTTTAAACAGTTTTTAATACGTTTTATATACTTAAGGTGCCTCATCCCTTCCTATATTACTGTAAGAAAGTGCAGTGGTTCATTGTATTTCTTAAATGCATATTCTGTTTGAATCTCGCAATAGAAAAGCTTGCCGAATATTTCTACTTAAAATAAAGTTTCTGCTTAAGAAACAAAATAAGAGCAAGAGCTTTCTGGAAGAGGAATCGGGTACTTTTTAAAATTAAAAGTTAAAATTAAAAAGTATCTTTAACTTGAGACTAAAGTAGTATACATCTGATGTAGTCATGTGACAACCCAATGCAGCAATATCTCTGTTAAGAAGCAGTATAATAAATCCTTTGATATGGAATAACAATTATTCAGTTGAGTAAACAGAGATAGTGCACTTCCCAAAATAACATGTGGTTATGATAATGAAAGCTCTAGGGCCAATAACAACAGTGGGATTATCCCCTTGGCTGTATCCAGTCTCTGTATTCTCACTCATGGGAGCTGTGTGTTTTTATATAAACTGGCTAAATATTGTTCAAGGAGAAATCAGTGCCTTTTTATTTCAGTGTGCAAAGAGATGAAAACCTATCCATTTATGTAAACATCTTTTTTAAAGGTCAGTATCTAAACCATCAAAAAAAAATAAAAAAAGAAAAAACTTGCTTGGAAAATAAAAAAAACAGATGTAAATGTTAAAGGTTTCATTGAAAAAAATATTACAGCTTTACTCTGTTTACGTCCCCGTTCATGGAACATAAAGTGAAATTCTAAAACTGTATCTTAATGCTGCTTATTCTACAGTGAGCTTGTTGCTGATAAATTGCCTTTTACTCTTGTTTGCTTTTCAGAACCCTTTTATCCCTTATTTTACTTAAAAGGCCTTAAGTAGTTTCAGGGGGCACATGCAAATGCCCACAGCCTCTCACATGTCAGGGATCTCACATGCCAGGGATGGTTCTCCAGTTGTCCAGGCAATAAATGTCACCTTGCTGGTCTTCTGCAGCATCATGGTGATATTTCCACACAGCTCAAAATACTGAAGATAACATTTGAAGCATGTGTTTATGCAAGGTTCTTCCAGGAGGCGGTACACATGCACCGACAGGAAGATGTCACATCAGCAGGAAGGTATTAAAAGGAGAAGTTAAGTGACAGCAAGAATTTAATGGTACACAGGAAACATTTTAGAAATTCATTTTAACTATAGACCAAGGCAGGCCCGGATTTACCTCAAAGGAGCTTAAAGGCACAGATGTCCTGGCACCGTAGACTTCACCCTCCATAATCCGAACCGCACCACAAGTGTGCAGGCTGGCCCAGCTCTCACTTCTCCCTTACTTCCCTTGCCCGTCACAGGTAGCTACAGGTGTCCCTTAGCATTAGGTAGCCAGAGCTATCCGCAATATCAAGTAGCTAGAGGTGCCCCCAAGTATTAGGCAGCTAGAGAAACCTCAATAATAAATAGCTAGTGGTACCCCTGACTGAAGGGAGATCTGGTCAGTGGAATGATGAGATCTGGGTGAGTAACCTCTAATTTACACTCTCATCAGGACTTTGCATAGGGAAGGAGAGAGGTGCTCTGGCAGGGGAGTGAGACGCCTTTTCATCATCAGGCGCCTGTAGGCACATGCCTACAGTGCCTTATGGTAAATCCGACCCTGGACCAAGGCCTTGTAAACATGTAGCTCCCTGTAGAACATGACAATTGTTTAAGCTTTAGAGATGTGCTGCATTATCTAAACGCTTTTGTTTTTTTGTAGTTAGCTTAGCCAGCCTATATATTGTTGTTTTTTTTTTTTTTACAAAACTGAAGTTCACATATTTTTTCAGGGATACTAAGAAAGAATGTTTTTTCTTTGTCTAACTAAAACTAAAAAAAAACAAACAGCCAAAAAGGGTGTTTTTCTTTCCCCTGAAATGCTTTTGTGTACTTGTCTTAATTACAACAGCATCACACTTCACGCCTGATGGTGCTTGCGCAGGACATAAGCACAGGACATAAGCAGGTGAGCAAGCGCCAGTCAGGCGTGAAACGGCTGTAGTGTCGTCCATCCACTCCCCTGGTCACCCAAACCCTGAGCACCCCAGCACCAGCATCTAACCAGGTTTGAAACACCTACCTGTACGTGTGACAGATGTTGATGCATTAATCGTGGCATGAAGACAAACTAAAGCATTTAAAGTGACACGTGCCCAGTCTGCCTTGATGTACATTGCTCTTGCTAGTTGTTTTCCACATGATATATTCCCGGCTGCACGTCCTTTGGCTTCCATTGTGTGCCGCAGTACATGTGTGTTTTGGAGTGAAGATTATGTTCCACATGCTGCAGATGCCGGCCTAGATCCCCCTCCTAAAGAAAATTGACTGAAGTGCCAAGTGGTTGTACTTTTCTACAGTGTACTAATCCATGTGTTTATATTACATTTTCACAGGTTTTTTTTGTTTCTACCTGGAATCAGTAGTAATCAGGAGGGTTGAGAGATACAGGTAAATTAAAATTTTTGGGCAAATTAAGACATGCTCATTGGTATTGTTTAAACACAGTGCTTATATGACTGGGAGGCTCATCCTTGCTTCCTAGACCTGTTGAACAGCAGTTTAACCTTTTAAGGACCACTGGCTTAGACCTCCCCAAAAGACTAGGCCATTTTTTATAAATTAGGCCACTGCAGGTTTAAGGGCTTGCTGCAGGGCCGCACAACTCAGCACACACAAGTTATTCCCCCCCTTTTCTGCCCACCAACAGAGCTCTCTGTTGGTGGGGTCTGATCGCTCCCCCAAGTACATTTTTTTTTGTAAATATTTATGTCTTTATTTTTTAAATCACTGGGATCAGCTGGCTTGTCTCCCAGGGGAACAGCCGTGTCATACGGCTGCCCCAGTACAGTGCTGCCTTAGATCGCAGCACTGTACTGTGTTAATAGACGGCCATTTCGCCATCTAACAGTCTCCGAGTGGCGATCCCCACTGGGAGACTGAAGGCGGAGTGGAGCTCTGTCATCCAAATGGAGATGCGCACAATCGCCTGCAAACCACGCCCCAAGGACTTCTCCTGGGGATGGTGCCGCATTCCCGCCCATAGGCATGATGCAGTCACCTAGTGATTAAAGCCAGAACCCTCTAGGCCATGTGAGCACGTTCGCGGTCGGCACAGCCTCACGCTCGTGCTGGCACAGAAAATGCTGACCTTGCGAGGTCGGCAACTGCAACGGAGTGGATCCCCGGACACTGGAGCTGCGGTGAGGGACAGATAGGCTGCCAGGGGCTGGAGGAAGCCCCAGGTAAGTAGATCTTGTTTGTGTTTTGTGGGTTTTTTTGTTCACACTTGCAGCCTCTAGGCCTCCTTTAAGAAAAAAGACCACCGCAATGCCTTAAAGAAAAACAACCCTCAATTTACATTGTAGTTCACTTTTAACTGTTGTTCCCCATTATCAATTTGCTGTCTGCTCTAATGAAACATTATGAGATCCCTTTTAATGATAAGGATGTTTTATCTCTGTAAATTAAATACTGCCCATTCTACTCATTAAAAAGCTGCTATGAAAATGTAGCAGAGCTGTACAAATGCTTTTGCAATTTATTATCTTAGCAATTTACGATCCTCTTTAAATTACAGCTGACTGTGGATTTTTTTAAAGCTGACTGTAAGCCCAGGTTACTGCTTTTCTATTTTAAGCCTCATACAGACGGTACAATTTTCCGTCAGATCGGCGGATCTATTTGATAATTTCCGACCAGTGCGATCGGATTGCGATCGATTTTGGGTACATAGCAATGCAAAATTGATCGCAAAATCGTTCAGAAACAATTTGGACGTCTACACATGATGCAATTTCTTATCAGATCACAGGTCGATCAGATGTAAAATTGTACTGTGTGTATGAGGCTTTAGAATATACAGTTTGTGTTGTAGTAGTTTTCAGTACAAACAGCCTATGTACTATCCACTTCCTGCAGACAAGTAACAATTGATTCTTATTTTCCACACCTGCACTAACTGAGCTAACATCAGGAGCTCTGAACCTCCCAGTCTTGACAGAGTCTGTTAAAATCAATGTCACATAGCTACACAAGGTGTAAGTAATTAGAAATAATGTGCTCCAATAGCATACGCAAAATAAAAGTGCACAGAAATTTGGCCACCACAAAATAGCTGATTGTAGAATATCGGTAACCAATCCTGTATTCTACTATTTTACAAGTTCTGATAGTTAAATATCAGTTAATGTTACTGATATTTTACTACAGCTAAACCTAACCCTACTCTCACACAAACCCTCCCCCTCCAATGCACAATCTTAACCCCCACTCCCCATGCTGATGCCTATCCTTAACCACCCCCGCCAATGCCTAATCCTTTCCCACCCACCCCTGATGCCTAACCTTAGAACCTCCCTTCCTGACACCTAACCTTAAACCCCCCCTTCCTGATGCCTAATCTTAACCCCTCCCTCCCCTACCCTGCAACTCCACTGCAAAAAAACTAAAAAATACCAGAGGTGCCATGAAATTTTGGGCTATGCCATAGGTGCCCATACAAATATTGTTTATAAGTCGAAATTTGGGCACCAGAGGCTTTGCGCCTGCTATTTGTAGCCGCAGTTTGCATTTCCTCCTATAAGTAATATTTGTATGGATGCCTATAGTGATGCCCACATTTCCGCTCTGGTGCCCAAATTTCCTTCTTCCCTCCAATAATCCTCATAATATGTACAGCTAACATGAAAGGGTTACTTATTTCTCAACAAATTGAATTTCTCTTAAAGCAGATTTTTGTTTTCCATTCGATGATTGGACAAGACTTCCGGCTCATGTTAATAGAAATCTCGTCCCAATTTCTTCATTCCAAGTTGTGCTCTGAGGCTATATAAAATTGGACAGTGATAACAGCAACAAAAATTGGAGTCATCAGCAGGTTTAAAGCAAATCAAGTAAGTATCAGTAGTTTAGGGAATAAAAAATGTCATATCAGCTTAGGGATAGGGGTAGGTTAGTATGAAGGTCACATTCAGCTGAACACATACCTCGCGACCCAGGAAGATGGATCTTAGCGATGACCCATGGCAACTAGCACTCCCCGATCTATCATCCTGGCAGTGGGTACACGTGACATCATACGCTGGCACGCAACGGGCGCGATTGTGAGTTCAAGCAATGGCAGTACTTTGCGCGGGAGTCGTTGGCAAACTTAAAGGTCAGATTTGCCGTGTCGGTCATTATTGCTGCACATCGCTAAGCATCGTTCATGTAATAGTGCACCTGTACCTATGCTGCGATATTGCGGAAATGATTGCTCATCACTAAAAAAATTGTCAGTCATCGCAAAAATTGTGTAGTGTCAGAATTAGATTAGGATTGGGTGTAGTATATGATTTTACAGTTCCTGTTAGAAACAATCTCTAATTTTGTCCCTTCCAAACTTTATCATGTGACATAATCGAAAGTCATAGCTCAGGGCGAAGAAACCTGAAAACAATGTATTGTAATCAAGAAATAGATAGAAGTGTTTTCTATTCCAAATAGAAAGTGTTTTGGTGCATATGGCATAGTATATTATAACAGTGCGATATTCATTGGTTTGCTTTAATGAAAAAGGGATCAACTCACTTTATCAGTGCATGCTACTTTTTAAATACATTACTCAAGTGTATAATGTGTTGGTATACAATTCATTTCTCTTTTCCACCTGATTTTTCGCCTAGGTGACATTTTCACCACTTATCAATAAAATTGCCCTTATTCAATTGATCTTTTCTCCTAAGTTTCTTATGTTTAAAATAGCTTTTCAGCACTCTTCAAATGAAATATTCAATTGAAAATACTAAAAAGTAGATGAAAATATACTGTGAAAATCTGTAAAATGCCTGAAGAAGAAACTAAAAGTTTTGAACGGTTGCAAAGAAACCTTGTACAGTTAGTCATTAAAATAAACCAGAGAAGTCAAATTGTATACCTTTGAAACTTTGCTATATAGGTTTATTAAACTGCTTCATACAGTGATCCAATCTTCAGTAACAGGTTTCTCTCTGACTTATTAGTTATGCCCAAGTTCCTTTCTCATATGTTCTGTGCAGACTCAAAAGTAGTATTCCTTCACAAGGAGTTATTCCAAAAAAAGTGCTTTCACCAAACTTTGCCAAATTACTGCAATGGACTCCCTTCCTCAGTTCACAATTGTTTATCTCCCTCCTTTTCTTACAAAGAGATAACCAGATAAATTGTGGAATGGGCTCCATCCTTCTCTCACCCAACAAGGAAATGGCAAAATATCCTTCTTCCCCTTTCTCCAACAGTTAATGGTATAAGTTAACACCTTCTTTCACAAAGAACAATCCTGACAAGAGGTGGTGTTGGTCCCTTTCTTTTATTACTAAAGGTTACTCTAACAAGTAGTGCTATGGGCTCTGTTCTTATCTCTCGAAGGACTACACCATAATTATCTTACAAAGGGTTATAGTGTCACAAAGGGCTGGCTTGTTAAGTATGTTACCCAACACATTCATGCTCCTCAACATCTCAAAAATGGTGACATTTTAATAGGTCGCAAAAATGTTATGGAACACTGACATCCTTTTTATTATGCAATTTTTGTATAAAAATGAAGATGTGGATATAGTTTGTTATTCCTGCACATAATCGGAAGCCATAGTCCAGGGAAAAAATGTATTTACCAATTGAAGCCCAACCCCCTATAAAAATGTATTTTAGTTTACAACAGTGTTAAAACCTCTATTAAGAAGAAAGAAAAAACTGTGGTACTGTTCATAAATTTAAATGTTTAAAGGGGCACAACAGCAAAAAACTGTAAAATTTTAAATATGTGCAAACATATACAAATAAGAAGTACATTTTTTCCAGAGTAAAATGAGCCATAAATTACTTTTCTCCCATATTGCTGTCACTTACAGTAGGTAGTAGAAATCTCACAGAAGTGACAGGTTTTGGACTAGTACATCTCTTCGAAGGGGATTCTCATCAAGGCTTTTATTCTTTATAAAGTTATTACCTAAAAAGGATTTAAACAATAATGCTGGCCAGCTTTCCTGCTTGCTACACAGTTTACACAGTTTTTTGGCAGTTGGACAGAGCAACTGCCATTCACTAAGGGATTTTGAAAACAAATATATCCCTGAGAATCCCCTATAAAGAGATGGACTAGTCCAAAACCTGTCACTTCTCTGAGATTTCTACTACCTACTGTAAGTGACAGCAACATAGGAGAAAAGTAATTTATGTGGCTGGATAGTGTAATGGTTAAGGGCTTTGCCTCTGGCACAGGAGACCTGGGTTCAAATCTCAGCTCTGCCTGTTCAGTAAGCCTGCACTTATTCAGTAGGAGACCTTGGGGAAGTCTCCCTAACACTGCTACTGCCTATAGAGCGCGTCCTAGTGGCTGCAGCTCTGGCGCTTTGAGTCCGGCAGGAGAAAAGCGCGATATACAGTAAGTGTTCTGTGTTTGGGTTTGTTTGTTATGGCTCATTTTACTCTGGAAAAAAATGTACATTTTATTTGTATATGTTTGCACATATTTAAAATTTTACAGTTTTTCGCTGTAGTGCCCCTTTAAGTCTTTTTGTAGATGCTGAACATTAACAAGCTGGGTCACATGTTTATTTCAGAGAATGTACAGTGGTTAATGTCACTATCCCCCTTCACTTTAGGAATAGCCTGTGATTTTAGTACATTTTAATAATAATACAAACTACAAAACTGTATTATTTAAAAAAAGTTGTTAAACACCATTGCCATTGGGATTTTGCTTTCCTATGTGCTGGGCTGTTTTTCTTATGTGTATTTCATGCAGCTTTAGCTTGTTAAAACTGCGTTAAAAACAGCTAAAATGAAAAGGGTGAGGTGGCTTACTTCAATGAAGACAAACTCATAAACTAAACAACAAACTTTTATTGGCACTGGCAATGCGTTTTGTGGGTCTGTACCCACTTCTTCAGGTAGAATAAAGTGCCAGAAGATTAATGATCCCAAGCAGGAGGCTCTGCTACGAATTTATCTTCATTAAGGTTAGCCACCTCACCTTTTTCATTTTAGCTGTTTTTAACGCAGTTTTATCATACCTTTTGGAGGGATGTTCTGTTTGGTTAGGAATATTTCCACCACCCCCATAACCATCTAGGGTTTTTCATCAAGAGAGCAACTGTGTCCAGCCCATCTGGACACCCAAGTGGAGTTGGGTTTGTGCATCTCCACCTGCCTAAAATGGTTGATTGCCCGTCTGCAACCTTCCTTTGTGAGTACAATCAGTGACATTTTTGCACTTGACCACTGTTGTTACATTCTGCACCATTTGGGCTACTGTTGCCTCTGTGCTTTTTCTCTCCAGGAAGCACTTTGATTACCATACACAGCTTCATTCAGCTTTAGTTTGTTCTTCTTTAGGTCCCAGATGAATACTACAGATTGCTCAAACCACGTGTCTCCACAAAAGTTCATTCTTCTAGGTTTGTCAGAGGACCCCTATCGTCAAG
Source organism: Hyperolius riggenbachi (assembly GCF_040937935.1). NCBI lineage: Eukaryota > Metazoa > Chordata > Amphibia > Anura > Hyperoliidae > Hyperolius > Hyperolius riggenbachi. The sequence continues at coordinate 95,060,672 of NC_090654.1, forward strand.
TCATCTGTTTCCTACTGTTCTTAGTAATGTACATACTAAAAGTGTTGGGAAATCTACTCCTGATTGTAGTGGTGAGAATCAACCCAAATCTGCAGACCCCCATGTACTATCTGCTGCGTAACCTTTCCGTCATTGACTTTGGCTTCTCATCTAGTGTTGTTCCTGAAATACTGGTGAACACGCTGTCCAAGGACCGAAGTATCTCTCTGGTGGGTTGTGCTGTCCAAATGTTTGCCTATGTAGCATTAGGGGAAACAGAGTGCATTCTTCTTGCCGTCATGGCCTATGACAGGTTTGCTGCTATCTGTAAACCACTGCACTACAATACTATCATGAACAAGACTTTATGTCATTATTTAGTGGCTGGTTCGTGGAGCTTTTGTGGCATAACCTCCGCCATCCATGTTGCTCTGATCTTTATGATGCCTTATTTTCGGTCCATCCATATCAACCATTTCTTTTGTGAAATACCGCCTTTACTGCAAATATCTTGCAGAGACACAAGGCTTAATGAGGTGGTGGTGTTTGTATCAGCAGTGATCATAGTTGTGTGCTCCTTTTTGTTGACCATCATTTCCTATTTAAACATAATCTCCACTATCCTAAAGATCCGTTCCTCGCAAGGAAGGCAAAAAGCTTTCTCTACTTGCAGCTCCCACCTTATGGTTGTTGTTCTGTACTTTGGAACCATTATGTTCATGTATATGAGACCCTCCTCTGCTCACTCTCCGGAAACAGACAAGACTGTTTCTATGATCTATACGGCAGTGACACCAATGTTGAATCCTTTCATCTATAGTATGAGGAATAAGGAAGTTAAAGGGACAGTGAAGAAGTCATTTTTTAAGTTGCTTTAATGACAGAATATTCATAACTATACTAGATACTGGTGTAAAGTGGCATCGGGTAAAGTTAACAGACTAAAGGCCATATCCTATTCAAGGTGATAAGAAGCTTGCAGATACAAGCTACTTATCACCTTGCCATCGCACGAGGATTACCTACAAATTGTATTGCTGGTTTCCTTCTCAAAATGGCTGATCATTCAGGAAATTACTCAAGCAAAAGCCTGAGTGATGTTATGTCATGTTATGGGCGATGGGGAGCAAGGCTTTACACTGTGGTGCTGTCCTTCAGCACCGTGACCTTGCTCCCCAGAGATGCGAGCGCACTTGCCAAACATCTGCCGCTGCATCTGGGGGGGGGGGGGGTCTCCATTAATAAGGAGACCCCCAGAGCTCCCCGTCGGGCTGCTGCACATCACCGAAGCCCCCACACAGCTGTGCCAGTCACCCCTGAATAAATGACCTGCCACCGCTAGACATCCGCTGTCTCTCGGCACAAGTTCCAACACTGTAATTACACTATCTCTCGCTGTAATTACTGTATCTTGGAGCCCGGCAAAGCATCTTTGAAGCTCCCGCTGGGGCTCCCCATTGGTCCACTATGGTAATTTACTTAGGGGTAACCAGCGCAGCTGTGGGGGGCTTCAGCGATGTGCGGATGACCTGACAGGGAGCTCTGGGGGTCTCTTTATTAAAGGAGTCAAAGCAAAAAATGGATTCAGATAAATCCCTTGGTGCGATCTGGCCAGACCAAATTAATCTCAGGCTGCTCCACAAATCCACTGAAAAAAGTAAAAGAGAAACACAAAGGAGCACTCTGAGTATCATATGTAGCAAGGTGCTGTAACCCTATCCAGGACAGGTCTCACCTGGATTTGGTGTGGCTGTCAGTGAGTACCCAGCCAATAAGCGCTTGTGTCCCCCTTAAGGATCAGCCAGGGATCGGGCTTGCTGACGTCTACGTGTCCATCCAGATGCTGGGAGGAACTGTAGAGCAAGACTACTTCTTAAGTAAGACTTGAAAAAGTGGAATGCGGACCTCCGTGAAATGCGTTGTCAGCTATATAAAATACTTTTTATTATTTTAAAATATTTCCCATAGTCTCCCTTCATAGTTATAGCGCTGTACTGTTTAAGTAACAGCGTGACCCGGAAGTGGTGAGTGGCAAACTGCTGTGCACGGAGCCACTGCCAACCATTGAGTCCTGCTCTACAGTGCCTCCTAGCATCTGGACGGACACGGAGAAGTCCCCGGCTGATCCTTAAGGGGGACGCAAGCGCTTATTGGCTGGGTACTCACTGACAGCCACACCAAACCCAAGTGAGACCTGTCCTGGATAGGGTTACAGCACCTTGCTACATATGATACTCAGAGCTCTCATTTGTATTTCTCTTTAACTCTTTATTAAAGGAGACCCCCAGATACAGTGGTGACGACGTGCATTAGCATGTTTAGACCTGCTTTTTGCAGGTCCAAGCTAAAGCTCATGGCTGAGGAAGCAATACTTTCCGGAAGCATAAAAAGTGTAATTGGGTAGGGTGTAAAGAACTCGCTAGGCAATTATATTGCCCAATTAAGTTCTTTACCACCAGTGGGGGAGGGGGGTGGGGTTGATAAATGTAGTAGGATTAGGCGATGCTCCCATTGCCTAATTTAAGAACTTGCCAGCGCTTATTGCTGGCAAGTTGGGCAATAGGATATGGCCCTAATGGTTAAAGACAACAGTACATATATCAAGCTTAGTAGATCGTGCAAACTGTATCCAAACAATAGTAAGATAGAGTCAGAAGATTTTGATCCACAAACAGCTCAGGCTTTTAGATCTAAAAATAGGTATTGTGTTTGGTACTGTTTGTATCTGGCAAGAGCAATTTCTTGAAGTGTTAACTTCCAGGAGTGTTTCCTTCATCAGAGAAACAACTGAGATTCTCTGTCTATGGTAGAGAGGACACATTGAAAAAAGCTAATCCTTCAAGAAATTAGAGTCAGTGACAATGAAGAGCATCACTTAGGACCACTATAGCGGAAAATGATACATCATTAAAAAAAATTATAACTAAAAAAAGTGATATAATATTAATATTTTTTTAATTCTTTTACAAAAATGTATGCCTTCTGGCATAAACGTAATTTAAAACATCCTGCTTACGGAGGCGCAATTTAAAGAAATCGAACAATTTAAGGGGCCTAAGTCCTGCAGAAGCCCTAATGGCATAGAGGAAGCCGATCAAGTGATAGAGTGATCGATCTGGCATGTATAGAGCTAGTGGCATCTAGTCATGTGTAAAAACCAATGTGATCTCTCTCTCTCACAAGGGGGAATGGTCTGCCTGAAAATCAACAGGTGAAACCGGGCCCTTGGAGACTACACTTTGGCACTATAGTGTGATGAATTCTTACGTCAGAGAGTGGTATACACACTTATGCCAGAAGTGGTTGGCCGGTGCTGAAAGTCCCCGGTGGGGGTTGTGACTGTTGTGTGGAACCAATAGATAATTAGCATAATAGCTATACAGTTAAAAGATGAAGGGGATGCATATAAAGGCCCACCTAGGTACAGTATACCCCAATTGTGGTATAAAAATGTGACATTGAATTTAAAAAAATATATATTTTCCTGTACAACTGGACATTTTTTTATTGAATTATTGTAAAAGTTAATATTCTTATATTACATCATGTGTGGCCACCTTAAAGAGAATCCGTACTGTAAAATTCTTACAATAAAAAGCATACCATTCTATTCATTATGTTCTCCTGGGCCCCTCTGGGCTGTTTCTGCCACTCCCTGCTGCAATCCTGGCTTGTAATTGCCATTTTTATGCAGTGTTTACAAACAAAAGACATAACAAGTGATAGGCTGAGAGTAGCTCAGTGTGTGAGTCATACAGAGTGTGCATGGGGCCAGGAGAGGGTGTATATAGCTTCTATCCAATCACAAGCAGCACAGCACATTCCAGCCTGACTGCCTGAGCCCGACAGATCCGACAGAGGAGAGAAGATTAGATCATATAACAGAGATAACACAGCCACTGTGGAACTAGGAAAGGCTGCAGTAAGACAGAGCACATTAGAACAGCTATAGGAACTTATAGGATAGAAGAAATAAGGCTCAAAATTTTGTTACAGAGTCTCTTTAAAGTGTACTTGAGATAAATAATACACAATGATTTATACTTACCTGGCTTCTTCCATCCCCCTGTAGTCTGTCTGCTTGATCTCCGGCACCCTACCCTCAGTTCTTCTACAGTCTGGCCTGGTTTATTTCCCAACTGGCCCAGTTACGGGCCATTGTGCATGCACAGTCCCGGCCATGCGATCCCCTGATTGAGATCCTGTTGACGAAAGAGTTCTGTGCAAGCAAGTTCTCTAAGACTGTAACTGCACTTGCACATAATGTTCCTGGCCATGGAAGCAGAATCAAGGACTGCATGGGGCCAGGACCCCCTAGATGCAGTTACCTGCAACCTGGCTGGATCAGGGATTCCACTGCAAGAGAACGGAGGGGTCGAGAGGACGACAGTCAAGCAGGCAGACTACAGGGGGTTGGAGGAAGCCCCAGGTAAGTATAAATCATTGCATATTCTTTATCTCAAGTCTTCTTTTAAGAATAATCTCTTTAAAAATTACCTCAAAAGCTACTGCTTCAATAAATTATTGTAAGTGCAAATAGAGAGTGTCAATACAGTACTCAAGCTTCCTTTCAATGCTACAAACGTTATTAGACACTTGTAATTATTGTATTAAATATTGGTATACTGAATATTTGTATATATGCAGTCAGATACTTTGGAGTAAATTATCTATAATAAAGAGTACCAAATCAATGCAGTACTCACCACCATGTCATATTTTCTGTCATAAATTGATTAATAATGAATATGCATAATGATATAAGTGAGAATTATATCTGTAGATTATCATCGTCTCTGGTTTGTGTTGTTGGGCTTACTCTAACCATATCTGTCAATGCAGTATATGAGGCCAGGCATTTAGCACCACAGCTTCTTGTCTGCACATTACAGCCATAAATACATTTAAAGTAGCCATACACTGGTCGATTTGTCATCAGATTCGACCAACAGATAGATCCCTCTCTGATCGAATCTGATCAGAGAGGGATCGTATGGCTGCCTTTACTGCAAACAGATTGTGAATCGATTTCAGCCTAAAAACAGTCACAATCTGTGGTGGTGGTGGTGCTGCCGTCGCTCCCCCCCCCCCCTCCACATACATTACCTTCTCCTCTGGCGCGACTCCCCAGGTCTCCGCTGTCTTCTTCTCCGCTCTGGTCAGGTCTCCGGGTCCTGCAGGCTTCACTTCTTGTCTGGGGGAAGTTTAAACAGTAGAGCGCCCTCTACTGTTTAAACTTCCTGCCGGGACAGGAAGAAGTGAAGCCTGCCGGACCCGGAGACCAGCGCGGAGAAGAGGACAGCGGAGACCTGGGGAGTAGCGCCGGCGGAGCAGGTAATGTATTGCAGCTGTATTGCATCGGACGTCAGGCACTCGAACGCCGCTAGCGACACGCTCCCTACCCGCGGGCGATCGACGGTAATTTCCCGCACAAAGCGATTGACGGGACTGATCTATTTCGGGACGAAATAGATCGAAATTTAGTGTTAACGTTAACGATTTGACGGCAGATTCGATCCCAGTGATCGAATCTGCTGTCGATCGGCGGGGAATCGGCCTAGTGTATGGCCAGCTTTACTGTTGTTCATCATCATTGCTCTCTGTCGTGGAGCTTTAGACATTGGCAACTGCAACATATAAGTCTAGGCACGGATCATTAGTGCTGCTTGTCTATATATTATAGTCATAAACTAGATTTAATGTTCATCATTGCATTGTGCTGTTGAGCTTATTGTTCAGTACTTACAGCATATTACACCAGGCATTTAGCATCAGTCCTGCATAGTTGGCACAAAATAGCCATATTAAAACCTGCTATGACTGTTCATTGCTGTGTGCTCTGAATCTTATCCCCAAGCTACGACGTCTTGCCTGCCAACGTGAAAACCTGTTTGCCAATTGTACACAGATGTTTTTAGAAAGAGATGGCCCCTGAATTGCTATGGGTACTCATGGGTGTGGAAGCTGTCAGTCCTACCAATGTTTACAGACAGGGTGTCAGTTGAAGCTTTACTAATTACCTGTTTTCACCAAACATCATGCTGACTGCTGAACAGCAGTGGAATATCTAAACATGATGAGTAGCTGTTCTCATTTTTATGTTGCAAAAATATATATTGGGGTGTTAGCAATTAACCCCTTTATGACAAACATAAATGAGCATCCAGTCACTCACTGCCAGACATAGTCATAAACAACACTATGAGGTTTTATTGACATTTTATGTGAATGTGTGTTGGATTGTGTCCACCTTTGCCATTAGGGAGACAACACTGATAAAGTAAAACAAAGGTAATTTACAAATGAAAGGCCACATTATGATTACTGTACGTTTTTCTTAATCTCCTCTCTGATCTATTCATTTCTTTACTCTACCACTTTACATATGGATGCTGCTGGGTAAGTAGCTTCTCACCACTCCCCATGTAGGTGGTGATCACAGAGCTCTAATGTCTGCAACCCAATTGGCCTCTTAAAGTGGTCTGAATTTTTTTTAAGCAGAACATTACTGAAATGGTTAAACAAAGCACTTTGTCCTGCTATTCAGCTTCAAATCAGCATCCAAACTGGAGATAACAGCATATTTGTTTGCATTCCAACGTTGTTACATTTGTGTTAACACAGTGTAACAAGTGAAAAGGAGCTCTCTAAGAAGCTCTCTGTGCTTCAAGTACACAAATAGCTCAGAACAGCTAATTAGAATATGTTAATATATAATAAAAAACAGTTTGAACAAAATGCAGGTTTCAGGGCAAGATAAACTACACTTTGGAAACTTGTAATTTGTAAACAGACAATATTACTTATGCACAAAAGCAAATATGATAACTGTAGAAGTAATAAAAAGTAGAAAACACATTTTTATTGAATGTTATGTCGGAGTTTCAGACCACTTTAAGATTTGTGTATCAGGTTCCAACTTGATGACATCATCAGGCTGGGACTTAGTATGTGTTTCTGGAGAAGATGGCTGCAGTACAATGCACCACAGAGCTGTTATTGTCACTGGTACTTCTCCTAAACCTATGACGAGGGTGTTCTGCACTCTGCAGAAGAGGGAAGGCTTTGCCACCTCTGAACATTCACACACTAACTCTAAATCTTATTGACTATGTGGGCTGGTATTGCTACCATCTGGTCTCTGTTTAAGTTTGTTGTTCATTTCTCTTCCAAATTTTGCTTTCCCAAATGAGCAAGTGTCAATATGTAACATAAATGTTACACACACACCATGCAACTTAGACAATTGTATTATGAATCACTGGACACTCTGTGCTGTTACTTTTCCATATCCAGAAGGAAGATCATCTGATGAATACTCGGTAAATGCTACATAGTGTGAATCCTTAGCGTTCTATAGGATACACTTCAAAGCTGTGGGAAAGGGAGTCTTCTATGGCAACTTCAGTCTCCTGAGGTTGGAGTACAAAAGGATGACCTGCTGGAGCTTCCAGGGAGGAAGATAAATAATATCAATCAGCATGTACAGTCATTTCTCTCCAGCTCCAGTACAGTCTGGCTTTCTAAAATTATATCTGCCAACAATAAGATAAATGGACCAGAATTCTATCAATCATTGCCTTGAACCTAACACAGATTTGCTTAGATCTTGAGCTCCAAATTTGGTCATCATTTTTAACACCAAACATGTAAAGAATATGTATTGGTCATGATTTAAAAATGTAATAAAGATGTTGTCATACATGCAAAAATTGTTTCAAGATAAGTTGCTTCTGATAATTATAACGTTGAAGATACTTTTCTTTGCTTTCTTTAAAAAAAAAAAAAACCCTTGCTTATTGTTAAAAAATAATTGTGTATAGAATATGATAAAAAATAAAGCAAGAGAACTTATGAACACATTTTGTGCATCAGGAACAATGTAAAGATCATCTATTTCATTTGTTTAAAGGACCAGTATCGCGAAAATGCTAAAATTTAAATTACATGTAAACACATACAAATGAGAAGTATGTTTGGTTCAGAGTAAAATGAGCCATAAATTACTTTTTTTCATATGCTGCTGTCACTTACAGCAGGTTCTAGAAATCTGACAGAACCAACAGGTTTTGGACTAACCCATCTCCGCATGGGGGGTTCTCAGGGTTTTCTTCATTTTCAAAAGCACTTAGTAAATGGCAGTTTCTCCATCCAACTGCCAAAAAAAGTGTACGGTGAGCAGGGAGGCTGTACAGCATCTTTGTATAAATCTTTTGCAGAGAGTGTCTTTATAAATAATAAAGGCCATGCTGAGAATTCCCCATGAGGAGACGGACTAGTCCAAAACCTGTTGGTAATGTCAGATTTATGCTACCTACTGTAACTGACAGCAACATTGGAGAGAAGTAATTTATGGCTCATTCTATTTAGGAAGAAACGTATTTCTCATTTGTATGTGTTTACCTGTATTTTCAATTTTCGCAATATCCTTTCATTTTGGATAGAATGGAAAAATGTTAGAACCTCTGCCAGGTAATTCTACCCATCAGAAGTACTTAACAATGTTATATTGAGCAAGAGACCAATTGCGCTGGGTATAACTGATCAGTATTTTAGACCATCAATAATAATAGATGCTTATACATAGAATAAGTACTTTAAAATATATAGTTTTATTCTTATAAAACATGTGTCAAACAGTTGTACTCATGAAATATACTCATAAAAATATGTTGCATAAAATGACATAGGTACCAATGTGATCAATAAAATTGCTTTAAAATATAACATTCATCCATTCAAGCACACTCGGACCTTCCAATGTGTAAAAAAGGGAAAAGATGTGTGAAATGGATGGGTGTAGGGTTATTTGGGACAAATACGCAGAGAGGGGGAAGGATTTGGGTACGTACAGCTTATTAGGTACTAGCAAATTGGGCAATGAATATAGATGGTGAGTTTATGATAGAGACTCAGTGGATTTAGGGGTGTCAGTATTTGTTGCACACAATTCCTCTTCAGTGGTCTTGCTGTTCCCCTTATAATTAGTCCTACTGAGTAGGAAAAGTGCTGATTCACTAGTCAGTAACGTAATGTAAAGTTCCTTCACCTGTATTAGCGCTATCCAGTGTATATTTCAGGAGCGGTATACCTTTTGGTGTAGTTTTGTATACTCACGCTCCCCTCTAGGTTGCCTCTAGGTTACGATAAGGATATTAGTCCAGTTCGCGAGTTGGAGCTATGGCCGACTGCTCTACAACTCGTAACAGCTTGCGTCTCCCATGTATTCCTCTGTCGCTGCGTATTCTTAAGTAACTCTTCCCTATCCATAGTTTCCATTGAATGCATGGCTTTCCTCACCTTATCCTCCTGGTAACCTTTCTCTAAGAATTTGTGTGATAGCTTCTTGTTTAAACTGATCTTTATCCGTACAGTTCCTCCTTATTCTAGCCATTTGGCCTTTGGGGATATTCTCCAGCCAGGGGGGAAAGTGACAACTTGTCATCAGTATGTATCCGTTGACATCTGTTGGTTTGGTATAGGTTTTTGTTTTCACATTATTATTTTCGATATATATATATCCAGATCCAAGAAGTGTATACTCTCAGTACTCTTCTCTCCTGTAAAGACTAACCCCCAGTCGTTGATGTTGATGTTATTCAAAAATTCCTTGAGTGTGTTCATTTCGCCCCTCCAGACAAATACGATGTCATCTATGAACCTTCGCCAGAGGACCAGGTCGTCTCCAGGTCCCTCTGTTCCAAAGATGTGAATGGATTCCCAGTGGGCCATAAATAAATTTGCATATCCTGGAGCGAACCTGGTCCCCATGGCTGTCCCACTCTTCTGTAGTAAGTGGTCCCCATCGTATGTGAAGTTATTATGGGTCAAGATGAACCATATTGAGTCCAATATAAACTTTCTTTGTTCTTCCTGTAGGGATTCATTTAGTTCCAAAAAGTGTTGTACAGCACACCACCTAAACGCACGGAAAACGACTCCTACTAAGTCTGTGTAGTGAAGCTGTATAGTGGTAACCACGCAACCACGCAATAGGAGACGCAGGCAACAGGTGACGTCACCGGAACTGAACTAGCCGCCACCCGGAACTGCCACTGCGCTTCACCGCCCCAGCGACAGAGGAATACACGGGAGACGCAAGCTGTTACGAGTTGTAGAGCAGTCGGCCGTAGCTCCAACTCGCGAACTGGACTAATATCCTTATCGTAACCTAGAGGCAACCTAGAGGGGAGCGTGAGTATACAAAACTACACCAAAAGGTATACCGCTCCTGAAATATACACTGGATAGCGCTAATACAGGGGAAGGAACTTTACATTACATTACTGACTAGTGAATCAGCACTTTTCCTACTCAGTAGGACTAATTATAAGGGGAACGGCAAGACCACTGAAGAGGAATTGTGTGCAACAAATACTGACACCCCTAAATCCACTGAGTCTCTATCATAAACTCACCATCTATATTCATTGCCCAATCTGCTAGTACCTAATAAGCTGTACGTACCCAAATCCTTCCCCCTCTCTGCGTATTTGTCCCAAATAACCCTACACCCATCCATTTCACACATCTTTTCCCTTTTTTACACATTGGAAGGTCCGAGTGTGCTTGAATGGATGAATGTTATATTTTAAAGCAATTTTATTGATCACATTGGTACCTATGTCATTTTATGCAACATATTTTTATGAGTATATTTCATGAGTACAACTGTTTGACACATGTTTTATAAGAATAAAACTATATATTTTAAAGTACTTATTCTATGTATAAGCATCTATTATTATTGATGGTCTAAAATACTGATCAGTTATACCCAGCGCAATTGGTCTCTTGCTCAATATCAGTGTTTCTTGTTTTGTGTAGGTCAGTGGGATCCCACACGTGACCGGTTAGCAGCGGGTGAAATAGGAATCTCTGAGATCAACCTACAATAGCGCCCTCCACCCCTTTAGACCTTACTTAACAATGTTAGTTACAGTATTCATATGTAGTTTTTATGTAACATCTACCTAACGGTTAATAGCAAAAACCCATACCCTTACATGCTACATGATCTTTACATTGTTCCTGATGCTAGAAACACCACATTTGCCAGATATGTTAAGAAGAATAGAGTTGGGCCGAACGGTTCGCCTGCGAACGGTTCCAGGCGAACTTTGGGGGTTCGCGTTCGCCTGCATCAGGCGAACTTATGTGGAAGTTCGATTCGCCCCATAATGCTGTATTGAGCAAAATTTTTAGCCTCCATTTCACTGTCAGCAGACATGTTATTGTCAAACACACTGCTTTCAGTGCTAGAGAACCCGCCCACCCTCCCTTCAAGCTAGGTCCTTTATACCATTTGACTCAGTTGTCTGCCTACACTAATTAGTTATGGGACAGCTGGTACACACTCTGCTAGGGAGATTTTAATTCCTCCCTCCTACCGGAGGGAGGAGGGTCTCTTCTGCCAGGGAATTATACTATTTTAAAAACCAGTATACATCATACCATAGCTGGTACATCATACCATAGCTGGGAATACATACATGAGAATACATCATACCATAGCTGGGAATCGAACCCAGATCTCACTGTGTGGTGGACACGTCACCCTAAGCACTGTACCACTACAGAAGTAAGTGAAGCTAGCCTAAAATTTAACATTTATGCTCAATGCAATAGAACCATTAGGTTGCTTAAACAGGAAAATTGAATACTTACCTTCCGGTAATTTTCCTTTCCTGGAACAGAAGATGGCGGCATACTGATGGGTTAGCCCCGCCCCTGACCCCGATTGGACAGTTCATAATATAAATTAAAAGAGCCCGCCCCCCCCCTGCCATTCTCATGAAAATCAGTCCTCGAATGGACGAGAGGGTGGGTTCGTATGCCGCCATCTTCTGTTCCAGGAAAGGAAAATTACCGGAAGGTAAGTATTCAATTTTCCTGTTTCCTGGAAAGAAATGGCGGCATACTGATGGGATATACAAAATCAGCCAGAGAGGGAGGGAAAATGCATAAACAAACATTTTATTTTTTAACAGTAGACAAAACTGCTTCACCAAATTTCAATGAGGTTAGTGCTGCTGGATTAACATGATAATGCTTCAAGAAAGTATGCTGTGAGGACCAGCCTGCTGCCTTGCAAATAGTGTCCATAGAGACTTTAGCAAAGCATGCCCAGGAGGCTGCCATGCCCCTTGTAGAGTGAGCACGGATCTCTGAAGGTATCTGTAAACCTTTCAATTTATAAGAGAGTTGTATTACTTTCACTAGCCAGTTGGCCAAAGTCCTTGATGTAACAGGTTTACCCCTATAAGGGCCCACAATGTTCACGAACAAATGGTCAGATGACCTGAAGGAGCTTGTAGCGTCTAAATAAGCTCTAATACTCCTGCCTACGTCTAAAGGATGATGCTCCTGTTCTGACAAGAATGTTGGCAAAGTTAACTCCTGATTGATATGAAATGCAGATGAGACCTTTGGAATGTGCTGAAGTACTGGTCTAAGCACCACCCTGTCAGGAAAGAATTGCAGGAAATTTTCCGCACAACTTAGTGCCTGCAGATCAGATACCCTTTTTGCAGAAGCAATTGCAATCAAAAAGACAGTCTTCAACATCAGATTCAAAAGAGAAGCACTTTCTATCGGATGAAAAGGATCCTCTGATAATACCTCCAGAACCACACAGAGATCCCACTGCGGGAAGAATGGCTTTCTAGGTGGCCTTAATTTTTGCACCGCCTGCACAAACTGGATGACCAGAGGATTTTCTGCCCATTTATGATTGGTTAATGCTGATAGGGCTGATACCTGAACTTTTATGGCTGAAAGACTTAACTGCAAGTCTACCCCTGTTTGAAGGAATGCCAGTATATTCTGAACTTTCGGCTGAAGAAATTCAAATTTATTAATTCTCGCAAAGTTCTCAAATTTTCCCCAAATTCTATGATATGTTGAATTTGTAGAAACTTTCCTGGCTTTCAGTAGTGTAGAAGTGACTTTGTCAGAGCATCCCAATGCTAAGAACTTTTGCCTCTCAATTTTCAGGCCGTCAAATTGAGATTGTTGACATTCGGGTATAGCAGAGGACCCTGGCAGAGAAGATCCGGAATTTGAGGAAGATTGATCGGTTGCTCCAGACTCAACTCTAACAAGAGAGTGAACCAAGGTCTCCGAGGCCAGTATGGCACAATAAGGATGATCGTGCATGGTTCCAGCAAGAGCCTCTGTAGTAGCCTCAGGATTAGTGGAAATGGAGGGAACGCATATCCCAGTTGAAAGTCCCATTGTGTCGTCAGACAGTCCGTGCCCTCTGCTGTCGGATGGAAATATCGGGAGAAGAATCTCGGCAATTTCGAATTCCCTGCTGAAGCACATAGGTCTATCTGGGGAATACCTCATCTTTGCATGATCATGCTGAATACCTCGTTGTTCAATGTCCACTCGTGCGGACTGGCAAACTGTCTGCTCAGCTGGTCCGCTAACTGATTCTGAGGACCTGGAAGGTGAATAGCTGAAAGATGATCCAGGTGTCTTTGAGCCCATCTCATTATGTGAGAGGATTCTTCGAGGAGAGACTGGCTTCTCGTACCCCCCTGCCTCCTTATGTAGGCGACTGCTGAAACATTGTCTATTTGAAGTAATACCGCCTTCCCCCTTATCAGGTGTTGGAAAGCCTTTAACGCCAGAAAGGCTGCTCTGAGTTCCAAGATATTGGAGGGGACTTGTGCACACGGAAGCCTCCATCTCTGCTGTACCTGAGAGCTCTGACAATGGGCTCCCCAACCTGCTTGACTTGCGTCTGTCGTAATCACCACTGGTAGCGGAGGCTGAATCTGATGACAAGATCTTAAGTTCTTCTCCTGCATCCACCACTGTAGTTAAACCTTGACCTTGACAGGGACCCAGAGTTTCTGTGACAGGTTTCTCTTGTTCCAGCGACTGAGGAAGAATATTTGCAGAGTTCGCAAATTCCAGTGCGCCCACCTGACCATTGGGATTGCTGAGGACAAAGTCCCCAGCAAACTCAGACACGTTCTTGCTGATATGTGATTGCTGCATATCACTGCTGCAACTTTTTGCTGTATTGCTATAACTTTCTGGTCGGGAAGACAAACTTTGTTTTGTGTTGTTATAAACCTGGCCCCCAGGAAGACCATGTCCTGTGATGGCACTAACTGACTTTTTGCAAAGTTTATTAGCCATCCTAGTCTTTGCAGTTCCGACAGCAACAGTCTCTGATGATTCAACAGAACTTCCCGGTCTTGACTGACTAACAGTATATCGTCCAGATAGTGGAAGACCCTTAGGCCCCTCCTCCTTAGAGAGGCAACTACTGGAAGAAGAACCTTCGTGAAAGTTCTGGGAGCGGTTGAGAGGCCGAACGGTAGACTCTGAAATTGCCAATGCTTCCCGTCCACTGAAAACCTGAGATATTTCTGGAAGCTTTGTCTGATTGGGATATGCAGATAAGCGTCCGAGAGGTCCAGTGTTGTCATCCAATCGTTTTGTCTGATGACCTTTATTATCGTCTGTAACGACTCCATCCTGAAATGACGGAGCTTTATGTGGCTGTTCAGGAACTTGAGGTCTAAGACCGGTCGCCATCCTCCTGACGACTTCTTGACCAAGAATAAGGGAGAATAAATTCCTGTAAATTCTTTTTGATGAGGTACTGGAATTATGGCATTGCTTTCGGCTAGGGAGTTCACATATTCCAACAGGAACTGCCTTTTCTGTCTGCCCTGGGGTAAGTTTGTCTGAACAAATCTTGTCTTGAGCATAGGCCTGCTGAATTTCCATGAATGCCCTTTGCGAATAGTTCTGTGAACCCAGGAATCTTCGATTGACTCCACCCAGACGGTCCAGAAGGTGCGTAGCCTTGCCCCCACCTGAGCCGTCTGAGTGGACGCACCTTCAGAACTGCTTTGCATTTTGCGGAGGTCCGGAAGTCGTTTTGGATTTTCCGGATCTAAGAAAGGACGCCTGAGTACCCTTCCAGTCTTTATTAAACTTCCTGCCGGGCTTATAGGAACGAGCCTGCTGAAATCTGGAAGAGGCTTGCCTTGTATTTGACTGTTGTCGAGACTGCTTTGGCTTTCTATCTTGTGGTAACAGCCCCGATCTTCCTCCTGTAACCTTGGCAATTGCACTATCCATCTCTGGACCAAAGAGATGTTTGCCGTCGAACGGAATCCTGCACCAGTTGTTCCTGGAGGACTGGTCGGCTGACCAAGGTTTAAGCCAAAGAGCTCTCTTTGCCGTCACATTACATAGCATTGCTCTGGAGGCAGATCTTATTGTATCTATCGCCGCCTCTCCCACAAAATCACTTGCCAATTTAAGTTCATCCAGGGCTTTGATGATCTCATTCCTATCCGTCCCTGAACTGAGGGCTGTCTCAATGTTATCTACCCAAACTTTAATGGCCTTAGCAAGAGAGGTGAGGGCTACGGCCGGCCTACATGCTGCCCCTGAGTGTAAAAAAGCTTTCTTGATATCGGTATCTATTTTCCTATCAAGTGGATTACTAAAGGAGACTGCGTCATCCATTGGCAGAGTGACGTGACGGGCCAGTCTCATGATTGAGGCATCTACTCTAGGTGCAGAGTCCATAATTTTCGCATCCTCACTCCCCAATGGATACAGTTTTGTAAACCTATTAGATAATGATGTTTTCTGCTCAACCTTACTCCATTCCTTGATGAATATCTCCTTAATAACTTTCATAAGAGGGAAATTAATGGGCTGCTTATCCAGATGCGGATAATATTTGTCTGGCTCCTGTGGAGCCTCCGAATCTTCCTCCCAGCCTATAGCGTCCTTTATTGCAGACACAAAAGCTGGCACAAGGGCAAAGTCAAAGCCCATAGGAGTCTGACTCTGAGAGGAAGAGGCCTCCTCAGCAGGCATCTGAGAGGCTGAAGGAGGAGGCTGGTTAACCGCCATCTTCTCAAAGGTCTCTTGCACGGCCTGCTGGATAAAGGACATGACTTGTTGATTTTCAGAGTCTTTATCCCTCCCCAGCTCACTAAAGCAGGTTTCACAGACCATTTTGTCCGGCAAGGGAGGCTGACCACAGGACCAACATAGGTTTTTATCCGGTTGGGTGTATCTTTGCTCCCTAGGTTGCGGTCTAGGAGATCTGCTCCTACTATAAGATGCATAGGAACGTCTCTTGTGCCTGTAGCTATGGTAGTCATAGCCTGGAGAACGTCTCCTGTGAGGAGATCTCCCTCTCTCGGACCTGTAACCGTATCGTGGAGAGCGGCTCCTGTAGGATCTGTAATGATCACTGGTGTAGTAGCGATTTGTAGAACGCTTCCTACTTGGAGAACGTCTTTTAGTAGGGGACTTCCTGTCATCCCTGTGGCTTTTCTCAGACTTGCTCTGAGGGGACTTTCTTCTCGATGAACTTGCATCGTAAGAAGTATTCCTCTTGGATCTCTCTCTTGATCTTGACCGAGATCTTGTTCCCCTTGAGGACTGGTGACTTTTAGACACCTCACGCCTCTTCTCTCCTTTTCTCGGACTGCGGAGACACAAAAAGATATGTTTCCACTAAGAAAAAAGTCCGATTTTAAAAAAGGAGAAACATCACTCTTATTTTTTCCCCAAAATACCCTGTGCTGGTATTTAAAATTAGTAAAACACCACAGTGTTCCAAAACCATTTGTGACATGCAGGGAAACCTCCCTATTACCTGTCCTGAGACCCAGAAGCTATCTCAACGGGATCCTGATCCATCTAAACATATACAATAAACTATCATGAGTCAAGATATATAAAAACAATTAGTTTCCATATTACCTGGTTTGAGCCAAAAAAAAAAATACCTCTATTCCTCCAAGCTTGACCACCAGTCTGAGGATAAGATACAGATGAGAGCGATACCGCAGCTCCAAGCAGTGCTGCACCCGCTCTGAGGTCCAGACCACGACTGCCGCTCTGTTGACTTCCGCGTTGACTCTTATCCAATGAAGTCTCGCTTCACGCGAGACTTCGCTGTGCCGTGCGACCAGAGACCCGTTCTTACGCCCAGCAAAAGGTAACTTTATAAACAAAAAAACAGGCGCAATAAAAATTAAAATACATGAAAAGAAAAAAACGAACTGTCCATTCGAGGACAGAAAAAAAGAGAATGGCAGGGGGGGGCGGGCTCTTTTAATTTATATTATGAACTGTCCAATCGGGGTCAGGGGCGGGGCTAACCCATCAGTATGCCGCCATTTCTTTCCAGGAAAGGAGAACTGTAGTGAGAGGTATATGGAGGCTGCCATATTGATTTCCTTCTAAGCTATACCAGTTGCCTGGCAGCCCTGCTGATCTATTTGGCTGCAGTAGTGTGAATCACACCAGAAACAAGCATGCAGCTAATCTTGTCAGATCTTACAAAAATGTCAAACACCAGATCTGCTGCATGCTTGTTCAGGGTCTAGGGCTAAAAGTATTGGAGGCAGAGGATCTGCAGGATAGCCAGGTAACTGGTATTGCTTAAAAGGAAATCAATATGGTAGCCTCCATATACCTTTCACTACAGTTCTCCTTTAAAGGGAACCTTAACTGAGAGTGATATGGCTGTTTCCTGTAAACAATACCAGTTGCCTGGCAGTCCAGCTGATCTTTGTGACTGCAATAGTGGCTGAATCACACCCTGAAACAAGCATGCAGCTAATCCAGTCTGACTTCAGTCAGAGCACCTGATCTGCATGCTTGTTCAGGGGCTCTGGCTAAAAGTATTAGAGACACAGGATCAGCAGGCAATTCAGGCAACTGGTATTATTTTAAAAGGAAAAATTAGCTGCATGCTTGTTTCAGGTGTGATTCACACTACTGCAGCCAAATAGATCAGCAGGGCTGCCAGGCAACTGGTATAGCTTAAAAGGAAATCAATATGGCAGCCTCCATATACCTCTCACTACAGTTCTCCTTTAAGCAACCTAATGGTTCTATTGCATTGAGCATAAATGTTAAATTTTAGGCTAGCTTCACTTACTTCTGTAGTGGTACAGTGCTTAGGGTGACGTGTCCACCACACAGTGAGATCTGGGTTCGATTCCCAGCTATGGTATGATGTATACTCATGTATGTATTCCCAGCTATGGGATGATGTACCAGCTATGGTATGATGTAAACTGGTTTTTAAAATAGTATAATTCCCTGGCAGAAGAGACCCTCCTCCCTCTGGTAGGAGGGAGGAGGGAGGAATTAAAATCTCCCTAGCAGAGTGTGTAGCAGCTGTCCCATAACTAATTAGCGTAGGTAGGCAAATGGTATAAAGGACCTTGCTGGAGGGAGGGAGGGTCCTCCAGCAGTGATGTGTATTTCACTCAATTAGGTGTGGCTCCAGGTATTAGAGCTTTTGAAACATGTTTTCTATCATTTTTCCAGTTGATAGAATTTTTTTAAACTTTGAAAGTTCGCCTCCCCATTGAAGTCTATGGCGGTTCGCGAACTTTTTCGCGAACCGAACCTTTCGCGGAAGTTCGCAAACAGGGTTCGCGAACCTAAAATCGGAAGTTCGGCCCAACTCTAAAGAAGAACAGTGGGAACAAGAGGAAAAAAACATTTCAAAAAGACCTTATAGTTTTTGAGAAAATCGATTTTAAAGTTTCAAAGGAATAAAATATCTGTGATTAAAACCCCAACTTTAGCGGTTAATAGCAAAGCCCCTTACATGCTAGAAACACCAAATTTGCCAGATATGTTAAGAGTAGGGGAATATATTTTTTTTTTCAAAAAGATCTTATAGTTTTTGAGAAAATCGATTTTAAAGTTTCAAAGTAAAAAAGTATACATTTAAACGCAGTAAATACTGTACATTAACTGTCATTTACCACATTTGAATGTATACTTTTTTCCTTTGAAATTTTAAAATCGATTTTCTCAAAAACTATTAGGTCTTTTTGAGAAAAAAAAATGTTTTCTCCCACTCTTAACATTCCTCTTTTCCCCACTGTTCTTCTTAACATATCTGGCAAATTTGGTGTTTCAAGCATGTAAGGGTGCTTTGCTATTAACCGCTACAGTCGGTGGGTTTTTAATCACGAATACCGACTAGTGATTACGAGTAACTCAGGTAACGAGTGCAATCACCAGTGCATTAGTGTTCGGCATTCGTGATCGAGAGACGATCGCGATTGCCGATTACGACCTTGTGATTGGCAAAAACGACTCGTGATCACAAGTTACTCGTGATCACGAGGTCGTGACGAGTACCACTGGTAATCAACTCACCCAACCAGATAGGCAGGTCAGACAACACTTGAGTAAGGTGCAGAGACTTGAACCAATACCATGGCTTGCTACAACCTTCGTTTCATCCTGTAGCTACTGCTCTCCAAAAGAAAAACTTCAGCAGGTAAAAACTGGCATCCATATAGTATAAAACTATTTCTTAATTGACCTGCAATTAATTAAGAATAGCCTAACAAAGGGAAGTGCTTGTCCTTCTTGCTCAGTATGATGCCAAGAAGATTAAAGGGTTTTATGCTATGTAGATTCCAATTATCTTACTTTATGGTTTATTGAGAGCAGTATGTGGAGGATGGACCTTGGAAGGTTGTAGGAAGTCATGGTATTTGATATTGAAACTGAAGCAAAGCTTTGTTTGTAGTGATGGCCAGAATTGTTCGCCGGTGGATGGTTCCCGGCGATCATCGGCCGTTCACCCGCTGGCAAACAGATCATGAAGTTCGATCCACCCCTTACATTTGCATGGAGCCAAAATTTGACCTCTCAGTCAGCAGACACATGGCACCCAATGAGGTATCTCTTTCTCCTGGTCCGCACATCCCTCTATAAAAACACAAGCACAGCAGCCATTTTACATTCTGCCTGTGACTGCTGTGCTAGTTACAATAGGGGGAGAGCTCTGCTGAGTGAGGGATAGCGTAGTTAACTTGCTGTTCTGTGTGTCCAGTGCACTATAGCTGTTGGAGGCGTGTGCTGCTCCTTGTAGTGCACTGACTAGAGAAAGCCGTAGTCCTTCCCTGGACTGTTTTTATCTTGTTATTTGTTAGATTGCTGTTCTGTGTGTCCAGTGCACTGTAGCTGTTGGAGGGGTGTGCTGCTCCCTGTAGTGCACTGACTAGAGAAAGCCGTAGTCCTTCCCTGGACTGTTTTTATCTTGTTATTTGTTAGATTGCTGTTCTGTGTGTCCAGTGCACTGTAGCTGTTGGAGGGGTGTGCTGCTCCCTGTAGTGCACTGACTAGAGAAAGCCATAGTCCTTCTCAGGACTGTTTTTTTCTGGTTATTTGTCAGATTGCTGTTCTGTGTGTCCAGTGTAGTGTTGGGCGAACACCTGGATGTTCGGGTTCGGGAACGTTCGCCGAACATGGCCGCGATGTTCGGCATGTTCGGGCCGAACCCCGAACTCCCCGAACATCCCGCTTTTGGGGGCCCTATGGGGTTGCAGGCATAAGGGGGGAGCATGCCCCGAAGTTTAAGGAAAGTAAAATAATACCGGTGGTAGTGGCTGGCAGTGGCACTGTGAAGTGAGTCAGGAGGAGGAGTCCGGAGAGTGACGCGTTGAGGGAGGCCGGGCAGCGGGCGGTTCAGCGGTAGTACCCTTGTGGTACTTCCGCCCTTTCTCTGACCTCACGTCCTCTGCATACGAGGGTACGCGTCACGCGTACCCTCGTATGCGTCATCACGCAGAGGACGTGAGGTCAGAGAAAGGGCGGAAGTACCACAAGGGTACTACCGCTGAACCGCCCGCTGCCCGGCCTCCCTCAACGCGTCACTCTCCGGACTCCTCCTCCTGACTCACTTCACAGTGCCACTGCCAGCCACTACCACCGGTATTATTTTACTTTTCTTAAACTTTTGTATGGGGAAGCGGGCAGAGGGGGGAGCACTAGCAGAGGGGGTGGGGGGAATTTCCAACCCCCCCCCCCCCACGATCGGGGCATGCTCCCCCCTTATGCCTGTGACCCTATAGGGGGGCCGTATTCGGCCGAACAGGGGCCCAGTTCGGCCAGGCATTGAGCCGTTCGGGCGAACCCGAACAGTTTGGCCGAACACCACCAGGTGTTCGGCCCAACTCGAACATCACCCGAACAGGGTGATGTTCTGCAGAACCCGAACAGTGGCGAACACTGTTCGCCCAACACTAGTCCAGTGCACTATAGATGTTGGAGAGGTGTGCTGCTTCTTGTAGTGAACTAACTAGAGAATCCCACAGTCCTTTTCAGTAGTGATGGCACAAACATCAAATGTTCAGTTCGCAAATGAAAATTTTCCACAAACATTCTCAAACCAGGTGAACTGCAATAGATGTCAATGCGCAGGTGAATTCTAACACCTATAGGGACTGTTTCTGGCCACAAAACTGATGTAAAAGATGTTTAAAGGGTCCTAACACCTGGACAGTGGCATGCCGGAAATGGTTAAACTTAAAAATTCTGTAGTATACGCAGAGGCGTGTTATAATCTCTAAAGGGCAGAAATCACATTACATTACTAAATGTGTGGAATAAAGTGCTTTAAACCGTCCGGTGTGTGTACACGCTGATCAGAGTGGCGTTTTGTCTGTCAGTGGTTCACACTGACAGACAAAACGCTGGGTTTACCGCAATACAAACAACAGCGAAGAGCTTTAGTGATAACCTCAGGTGAGCGAGTCATTGTTTTTACTAGTTGACACCTCCAGGACGTAAATGTTAGTCCTCTCGGCAGGCAGTCTTTGTGCAGTGGTGGTGGTTGCCGTGCTTGTGCGCATGTTCGCGATTTTCCAGCTCCTGGCACATTCATGTTTGAAAAATGTTGTTGCAGCCAATGTAGCAGAGGCCATAAGTATTTGGCATATATATTTTGGAAAAAAAAAATTGTTGCAGCCGCTGTAGCAGAGGCAAGAAGATTTTGGCATATACATTTACATTTTTGAAAAAAAATGTATCCGCAGTAGCAGAGGCCAGAGGACTTTGGCATATTTTTGGGGAAAAAAATGTTGTTGCACCCATTGTAACAGAAGCCAGAAGATGGTTCTGCTTCTCTAGACTCTGAAATGTATCTCTAGACAGGAAAGCAAAAATAACCTGTACATAGAAAACCACATACTCCACTGCCCAAAATAGTTCTCACTGGTCCCCAGTCCTCCCTTCTATCAATATTCAGGGCTCTTCTACTTCAATAGTGCAGCAATAGCTCAACAGGAGACAAGTTCTCTGAAGAACCTCAGCCCCAGCCCTTCTGGTCAAGATACAAGGATTTTCAAAAAGAGTTTTATTAGTTTGTAATAATAAAATTGCAGTTCGTAACCTAACCATTGACTTTTTTTTACCTCAAGAGGAGGTAAGTTTACCTGTACCTCCTCTATTTTTTCAAACTGTTTTTTATTATTTTATTTTACTTTGCCATCTCTGAACCATGTACATTTGATTCAGTAATTTCATTCAGACTTCAAACTTCCCATTATCTAACTATTTCCTGTCCTTCACACATATCCTCCCAAAATGTCAATAAAATCTCATTGTGTTGTTTATGAATATGTCTAGCAACGGGTGAACAGATGCTCCTTTACATTTGTCATAAAGGTGTTGCTAAACGCTTACACCCCAATGTATAATTTCCCCCCTCTGTCTATCCTGTGTCCCCCTCTATATATTCTGTGTCCTCCTCTCTATGTCCTGTGTCCCCCTCTGTCCGTTCCCTGTACACCAGTGGTCTTGAGGGTGGGACCACGGCTCCGTCATTCTGGTCAATCACTGTGGTCCCAGCCTCAAGATCATCAGCTCCAGTCACGGAACAGAGAAGCGGTCATGATTAACAGTGCCCCTGAACCTGATTGACCGAAGGGCATCTGAAGGGGCTACACTACTTCCTCACATGCTGCCATGTGCCCATGTCTTGGAGGAGAGTGAGCCACTGGCGGACAGGGAATGGACAGAGAGGGACACAGGATACTGAGAGGGGGACGCATGATAATCAGAGGGTGACACATTTTAATGCAGTCAGTGGTCCCTGAGTGATTGGCAGCAGTGCATCTGAAGGTTTGTTCACCGTGTCTGGCAGCAGACCACTGTGTATTTGTGGGGTCCTGGTCCCGATGTTATATTTGGACCATAAGATGCACATACTTCCCCCCCACACACACTTTTGGGGGGGGGGGGGAAAGTGCGTCTTATGGTCCAAAAATATGGTAAGTCAATAATATAGCTTAAACCGACACCTTCTATGCAAACACTGATAGGATGGACAGCTTCCATACCCATAAGTCCCCCTAGCAATTCAAGGGTCATCTCTATTTAAAATGAATCAGCTCATTTCGGCGCAGGGCTTTGGGCGCCGCCATAGGCTGTAATGAGAATTACGGTTATAGCGGCACTCAGGGACTAATTTGGGTGACAAATCTGTTGTAACAACTCAGAGGTGGAATAGCAGTAATGTCACCCAGGAGTTTGCCTGCAGCAGGGTGAGATGTCATTTCCGACCATCCCTATTAAATATGGCTATTTTGTGCCGACTATGCAAGACTGATGCTAAATACCTGGTCTAGTACGCTGTAAGTACTGTACAATAAGCTCAATATAGATCACATGACGCTATCAATACAGATATGTGCTTACAAAGTATTGGTATAGTTAAGATCCTGCTGTTGTGTTTAAAGGAATACAGTTAGAGGGGTTTATTTTTGATTATAGTCTATCACTACTGCTACAGTAGGATGCGAAAGTTTGGGCAACCTTGTTAATCGTCATGATTTTCCTGTATAAATCGTTAGTTGTTACAATAAAAAAAGTCTGTTAAATATATCATATGGGAGACACACACAGTGATATTTGAGAAGTGAAATGAAGTTTATTGGATTTTCAAAAAGTGTGCAATAATTGTTTAAACAAAATTAGGCAGGTGCCTAATGACGCTTAACAACGTTGCCCAAACTTTCGCATCCCACTGTATGGTGTCAGGATATTAGTCCCATAGGATTTAGCATTAACCACTCAGCCTACAGTGTTTTTCACCTTATGCATCCGGACAACTTTCACCTCCCATTCATTCGCCTATAACTTTATCACTACTTATCACACTGAAATGATCTATATCTTGTTTTTTCCGCCACCATTTAGGCTTACTTTGGGTGGTACATTTTGCTAAAAATTATTTTATTCTAAATGCATTTTAACAGGAAGATTAAGAAAGAAATTGAAAAAAATCATTATTTCTCAGTTTTTATAGTTTGTGTAACGATCGGTGAAGCACAGAGAAGATCTGATTACCGGTGATCTGCAGTATCACTGGGAATACAGATGTATACCAGATTATAAGTGATCTGCAGTATCACCGATAATCCGATATACCAGCTAACCTCTGTTCACCTGAGTAGAGTGTAGTGTTTGGTGTAACAGTAACACTTTGAGGACTAAGCCTCAGTGCAGCAAGGAGTACTGCACTGATTCCTTCCGCAGACCTGAGCTCTCCAAGACGGGAGGAGTCAGGCTGCGAGTAGGAAGGATTGTCTAAAAGTAACACTCTGGAGGAAGTGTCACTGATAGAATGGGGAACCGAGGTCGGTTCTCGAGGTCGGACAAGCCAGGTCGTACACACACGGACAGATAAAGTACAATATCAAGAGGCAAAGGTGGAGTCAGGTACAGGCAGGGTTCGGCAACAGGGTATCAGAAATATCGAGGTGCAAGATCAGTAGGCAGAAGCAGAGTCTAAGGACGAGCCGGGGTTCGGCAACAGAGTATCAGAAATATCGAGGTACAAGATCAGAGTTCAGGAGGATAGTCAGGCAGGCAAAAGGTCAAAACAGATAATCACAATCAAACTAGTACTTTAAGCTATCAACAGAAACTAGCTAAGTGTAGGATTACATTACAGCTCCAGCTGGTCCCGGCACACTTGCGGATCTGACTACGGATCTGGGTGCTCCCACGTATGTGATCGCAACGCCAGACAACCAGCAACTGAATAAGCAGCAGAATATATAGTTGCTGGACTCTGCTGCCCCACCCGAACCATTCAGCCAATCATGAGTCCAGCAGGAATCAGCTGACCTTCCTGATCAGCTGACACTTCCTCTGCAGGTATAAAGGTCCTGAATTCAGGCCCGTGCGAGCATAGCTCTCCATCTGCCTAGGTGCACTAACAGACCCAGCCACACCAAGCACATGCTGCTGCATGCAAACAGCCGCTTTGCTGTCAGGACATGCGGCGGCTTTTCCGCGTTCCACCACACCACCAGACGCGTGCAAACCGCCGCGTAGGACGCGGAGTCAGCCGCCTAGCTCTTGGCACACGCGGCTGCTTTTCCGCGTTTCCTCACAGTTTGAAATTAATACATGCTACCGTAATTAAAACTCATGTATTTTATTTGCCCATTTGTCCCGGTTATGATACCAATTAAATTATGTCCCCATCACAATTTAAGGTGCCGATATTCTAATTGGAAATAAAGGTGCATTTTTTCAATGTGCGTCCATCACTATTTACAAGCTTATAATTTAAAGAAATATAGTAATATACTCTCTTGACATGCATATTCAAAAAGTTCAAACCTTTAGGTAACTATTTATGTTGTTGTTGTTTTTAAATTGTAATTTATTTATTTTTTATTACAAATTTTATTTGGGTAATTTAGGTGTGGGAGGTAAACAGTTAATTTTAAATGTAATATAATGTGTATATTTAATAAAAAATGTATGTGGGTGTAGTTTTACTATTTGGCCACAAGATGGACACAGTCAAAAAGTCTTGAAAAAGAACAATCTCGCTTCCAGTAACTACAAAGCAGATGGGAAACTTTTTTTTTTCGCAGAAAGACCACGGCCTCTGAGAAGAGGCCGTCGGTTTTTCTGCTGGGGACTTAGATCGATGAATGGGAACAATTTCATTCAAATAACCTTTACACTGTCAAATGTTAAATTTATGTCTATATGCCTACGACCACCACTGTTGGAAAATGGTTGAAGCTTGTTCACTATTTGTAAGATGTATATCATCGACCCACCTTAGTTTGGAGTGGACCTCACTGTATTGTCTTGATGTTTTTTCAAATAAAAAATGTCTGGAAAAAATATAGGAGTTTACAGTCCTGGGCCCATATGCAATTAACTTTTTCACCTGAGTTTTCTCCTAGGACCTAGGAGATTATTTTTTAATTTCTATTAAATGAACTTTCCAGCATTCTGCAATTGAAAAGGTACAAAAATTAGGTACTATAAAAACTACTTTAAATATTTTCTTGCTTGCGGGGGGTTTAAATGGCATTTTATTTACAAGTTTAAAAATAACACCTAGGAGAAAACTCAGGAGAAAAAAACGAATTGCATATGGGCCCTGGTTTCTTATACAGAAAGGGTGCAGCTGAGGATCATAAGTTTACAGCTTATAGTCTTAAAGGCTAAAGGGCTAGACAAGAGTTGGACAAAGACGGAATTGGGGAGGTCACTAACCTATAAATAAGAGATCAATGTCATTCATGTATAGCTGGCTGGACGCAGTGATAATTCCGTAAACATACAAAATAGTTTTAGGATAGACTTTAAACTTACTTGAAAAATGAGTTATTAGGTTACATTTACACATAACCAAAGGTAGAGAGTGACAAAATGATTTAGAAAGGGAATTTCAGAGAAGGGGAGAGCCAGGTAGGAAATCCTGGATGAAGGAGTGGGAAGAGCTTCCAGAGTTAGATAAAAGAATAAGATTATTGGCAAAGCATAGGCTGCATATAGGACAATATCTGAAAATTAGTATATCAATATATAGGGACTAGACTCCTGCTTCTTCAGCCACATCAAGAGAGAAAAACCTACAAAGAGCCATAGTAGAGCCCAGGGGCAAACCCAAGATTCTCAAGGGGGGGGATTCCTGAAAGGTCTCCCTCAGCTACACACAAAACATTTTAATTATATGGTAGGACTTCATGCTGGGTAGATATAATGCAATTTCCATCTGACCGACAACGGGATTGATCAGGAGCAGTTTGGATACAGATAACAATGAGGACTGCCGACATTGCTAATGAAGGGGAAAGTGAAGCATTCACACAGCAGGGCACATGGCTGTGCTCATACCTGACTCTGCTAAGTTCCCCAGAGCTGCCCCTGCACCGTACACACGCTGCTGCTCCATCCAAAGTAGCAGGGAAAGAAAGGGGGCAGTGCTGTGAGCTGCAGGATGCCTGCAGATATTCTAGTGTCTGAACTTGCGCTTTTCCCCAGACACTGCACTGGTCCTGGTCTGAGGGGGGATTCTGGGCAGCTGTAATTCCCCTTTGCGTTTGCCTATGGAGCCTGACGCCTCAGTTACTGGATTTAGTTAACATTGCCTTTGACACACCTCTCGGCTTGCTAGAATGTTGATTGTTGTACATAAGAAAATAAAATGTATTGCATTTTTTTCTTTAACCTCTTCCGGACCACTGGTCTCTGGCCCGTTAGGACCAGAATTTTATTTTCTCAGAAACGGAGCTGTGATCTCTGTGATTGGCTCACAGTGGTCACAGGTGGCTTCTGGCCAGTGTATGGAGTTCCGTTGTCATTATAACAGCAGAACGATCGGTCTGCAGCAACATCAGAGCAGTGTGAATGGCAAGTACAATGGTTACATGTGGTGTGAGTAGCTGAAATCAACACCCCGTCAGAAATAACAAGCCATAAACAGAGAGTAGATTTCAACTACCGCAAAAGGTTAATAATCATTTAATACAGTGTGACACTCTCCCAATCCTAATGTTCTTATAGTCCACAGGAAAAGAAAGTCCATAAATCCTGCACAGTCCAGCCTTGTTTCCTCACATAAACCTGGGGATATTACTCCAGATATTGGTATAATAAGTCCTGCAGCACACACACAGGCTTGCAGTCTAGAGGGTAGTGGAGATAAAAAGGATAGCAAGTGAGGCGGTGACTGACTTTGAAAATATATAATCTTGTCTGGAGAAGTGTGTTTGAAGGTTTCCAGCCAGGCACAAAGCACGACAGGCAAGCTGTGGAAGAGTGTTGCAAAGGAGAGATGACACTCATGAGAAGTCCTGAATCTGAGATTCTAGGTCCCTATATAAGCAGCAATTACTTTATCAATATTTATGACATCTAAGACATGTGTATATTGCTTCTATGCTTTTTACTTTTTCCAAGAATTATTATGTTTTCTATGCATCCTGAAATGGAAAAAAAATTGAAAAAAAATGCTTTGTTTGGAGAGGAACTGAGCCTTTTTTTTTAAATCATTTTACAGCAGCTTTTACAGTATATGTGACGGAAACTAAAGTACATGTGATGCTGTCATGTGATCATCTATGCAGTCATAACTATGATAATAAACAATCATAGATGGATATTGGGTATAATTTACTTTGCAAACAAAAATAAAGCTCCTTTCTAATATAATTTACGTTGTTAAAATGTTTAAGTCTTATTAGATTTCCAATAATGAAAGATCTAGAGAAGCTTGGCAAGGAAGGGGCCGTGTGTATTTTGTCATTTTTGGAACAAACTAGACTTTCTCAGCTATCTTTTTTTCAAGAAATATTTTGTTTTCTATACACTTTAAAAGGGGAAAAAACAAAACAAGGGGAAGGGACTTTTCTGGAAGAGGAACTGGTCCTTTTTTAATTGTTTTACAGCATCTTTTATATGAGACTTACTGAAACTAAAGTAGCAGACTTGTGATGCTGTCTAGTGTTGGGCGAACAGTGTTCGCCACTGTTCGGGTTCTGCAGAACATCACCCTGTTCGGGTGATGTTCGAGTTCGGCCGAACACCTGACGGTGCTCGGCCAAACCGTTCGGCCATATGGCCGAACTAAGAGCGCATGGCCGAACGTTCCCCGAACGTTCGGCTAGCGCTGTGATTGGCCGAACGGGTCACGTGGTTCGGACCCGAACGCGCTCTGATTGGCCGAACTGTCACGTGGTTCGGGTAAATAAATACCCGAACCACGTCATATCTCCGCCATTTGTCTGTGGGTTTAGCTTTGGGTAGGCAGGCAGGGTAGTTCGCGCTCCAGCCACGCTAGCCAGGGTCCCCCCCAGTCATTGTGTGTCGCTGCTGGGAACAGTAGTACACCGCTCGTTCAGCCACACTATATAGCATTCTGTGTACTGTTCTGTGTCTGCTGGGAACAGTAGTACACCGCTCGTTCAGCCACACTATATAGCATTCTGTGTACTGTTCTGTGTCTGCTGGGAACAGTAGTACACCGCTCGTTCAGCCACACTATATAGCATTCTGTGTACTGTTCTGTGTCTGCTGGGAACAGTGGTACACCGCTCGTTCAGCCACACTATATAGCATTCTGTGTACTGTTCTGTGTCTGCTGGGAACAGTAGTACACCGCTCGTTCAGCCACACTATATAGCATTCTGTGTACTGTTCTGTGTCTGCTGGGAACAGTGGTACACCGCTCGTTCAGCCACACTATATAGCATTCTGTGTACTGTTCTGTGTCTGCTGGGAACAGTGGTACACCGCTCGTTCAGCCACACTATATAGCATTCTGTGTACTGTTCTGTGTCTGCTGGGAACAGTAGTACACCGCTCGTTCAGCCACACTATATAGCATTCTGTGTACTGTTCTGTGTCTGCTGGGAACAGTGGTACACCGCTCGTTCAGCCACACTATATAGCATTCTGTGTACTGTTCTGTGTCTGCTGGGAACAGTGGTACACCGCTCGTTCAGCCACACTATATAGCATTCTGTGTACTGTTCTGTGTCTGCTGGGAACAGTAGTACACCGCTCGTTCAGCCAGACTATATACCATTGTTTACTGACACTATATAGCAGACTATATAGCATTGTGTGTACACCGCTCAGCCAGACTATATACCATTGTTTACTGACACTCTGTGTACACCGCTCAGCCAGACTATATACCATTGTTTACTGCCACTCTGATTCTGCTGGGAACAGTAGTACACCGCTCGCTCAGCCAGACTATATACCATTGTTTACTGACACTATATAGCAGACTATATAGCATTGTGTGTACACCGCTCAGCCAGACTATATACCATTGTTTACTGACACTCTGTGTACACCGCTCAGCCAGACTATATACCATTGTTTACTGCCACTCTGATTCTGCTGGGAACAGTAGTACACCGCTCACCCGCCACTGTATAGCATTGTGCTCTGTGTCACTGCTGACAATAGTGGTACACCGCTCACCCACCACTGTATAGCATTTCTGTACTGCCACTGTACTGCTGCCAGTCAGCGTGTACTTTAAGTGAAATGAGGAAGAAATCCGGTGAAAGAGGGAGGGGCAAGGGAAGAGGTGTTTCCCCTGACGGTTCACGTACAGGCCACAGGGGAGCACCCAAGAAAACCCACTCAATACTGCCCATGTTGTCCAGGACAACAACCCTCACAGATCCAAAAGAACAGGACCAGATAATTACTTGGATGACCTCTCAAGCGTCCAGCAGTGGGTTAAGCAGCACCAGCACATCACGCACGAGGTCCGAGTCCTCAGCCAGTTAAAGTCTGGGCTTTCTTTGAAGACTGCACTGAGGATGTTACCATGGCGATTTGCAAGGTGTGCAAGACCCGCCTGAGCAGGGGGAAAAGTATTAACAACCTCTCCACCACCAGCATGAGCCGCCACATTCTATCCAAACATCCCACTCTGTGGGCAAACGCGGCAGGACAGGGTACCACCGTACCACCAGCAACACTGCCTCCCTTGGGTTCACCAGACTCACCACCAGACCCGCCTCAGCAGCAGCAGTAGCCCAGCCATTGCGTGGTTCACAACATTCACAAACATCAGACGATGCTGACACTGTCACTTTCCGGACTAGTGCTCTTGAGGTCTCCCAGTGTTCATCAAACACAACAACCAACAGCCCTTCGGTGTGCAGTGCTACGGTTGAGTTGTCTGTCTCTGAGATGTTTGAGCACAAGAGGAAATTGCCAGCAAATGACCCGCGGGCCGTGGCAGTAACAGCCAGCCAGCATAGCCAAGCTTCTGGCCTGCGAAATGCTGCCATATCGAGTGGTGGAGACAAACAGCTTCAAGGGCATGATGTCAGTGGCCATCCCACGTTACGTGGTTCCCAGCCGCTACCACTTTGCGCGCTCTGCAGTGCCTGAGTTGCATGAGCACGTGGTCAGCTAAATAACCCGAAGCTTGAAGAATGCCGTTGCCTGCAAGGTTCACCTCACCACTGACACCTGGACAAGTGCGTTCGGCCAGGGTCGATACATCTCCCTTACCGCGCACTGGGTGAACCTTGTGGAGCCTGGCAGTGATTCCTCACCTGCTACGGCGCGGGTGTTGCCCACGCCGCAAACAGCTGCACCGCCGTCCCTCCCACTGGATAACAACAGCAGCACCTACCTCTCTGACTCCTTCTCCTCCAACGCATCTCAAAGCTGTACCTCATCCGGAAACGCTAACCCAGCACCAGCAGCAGTAGGATCGTGGAAGCAGTGCAGCACAGCTGTTGGCATGCGTCAGCAAGCGTTGCTGAAGCTGATCTGCCTTGGGGATAAGCAGCACACAGGGGAGGAAATTTGGAGGGGAATAAAGGAACAGACGGATTTGTGGCTGGCACCGCTGGACCTGAAACCGGGCATGAAGCTAGACACCTGGCACGAACTGGCAATGTACGCAATAGAGGTGCTGGCTTGCCCGGCAGCCAGCGTTATGTCGGAACGCTGTTTCAGTGCTGCCGGAGGCATCATCACAGATCGGCGTATCCGCCTCTCCACAGAAAATGCAGACCGTCTGACTCAAATTAAAATGAATCAATCCTGGATTGGAAACGACTACGCAACACTCCTGGACCCCAACCAAGTAACATGACCGATGAACATCTGGAATGGTTTAGCGTTTCCGGTCCCTGTTTATTGAACCTCTCATCTGTATTACATTTATGACTGCATGGCGGCAAAAAGCATTGCTGCTATATCCGCACGCTTTTTGTCCTCATGCAAGGCCTGGGTTGTTGTGTCTCACAAAGCGTGGCCTTCTCCTCCTGCGCCTCCTCCTGTTCCATCACGTGTGCTGCTGCTGCTGCTGCTGCTGCTGGGTTACCGTTGCCGGTCCCTGTTTATGGAACCTCTTATCTTTATTACATTTATGACTACATGGCGGTACAAAGCATGCTATCCGCACGCTTTTTGTCCTCATGCAAGGCCTGGGTTGTTGTGTCTCACAAAGCGTGGCCTTCTCCTCCTGCGCCTCCTCCTGTTCCATCACGTGTGCTGCTGCTGGGTTAGCGTTGCCGCGTGGTCCCTGTTTATTGAACCACTTATCTTTATTACATTTATGACTGCATGGTGGTACAAAGCATGCTATCCGCACGCTTCTTGTCCTCATGCAAGGCCTGGGTTGTTGTGTCTCAAAGCGTGGCCTTCTCCTCCTGCGCCACCCTCCTCCTGTTCCATCACGTGTGCTGCTGCTGGGTTAGCATTACCGGTCCCTTTTCCTGGAACCTCTTATATGTATTACATTTATGACTGCATGCCGACAAAAAGCATGTTACCTGTGCAAAGAAAACAGACATTTCCCGCATTTAAAAGACAGTTTTCCCTTTGAAACTTTAAAATCGATTTTCTCAAAAACTATAAGCTCTTTTTGCTAAATTTTTTTTTCCTCTTGTACCCACTCCCAAGGTGCACATACCCTGTAAATTTGGGGTATGTAGCATGTAAGGAGGCTTTACAAACCACAAAAGTTCGGGTCCCCATTGACTTCCATTATGTTCGGAGTTCGGGTCGAACACCCGAACATCGCGGACATGTTCGGCCTGTTCGGCCCGAACCCGAACATCTAGATGTTCGCCCAACACTAATGCTGTCATGTGATCATCTATGCAGTCATAACTATAATAATAAAAAACAAAAATAAATGGATATGTGGTAACAATTACTCTGCAGGGTAAACAAAAATAAAATTCCTTTCTAATACAATTTATGTGAATAAAAATTATTTCATTTTCGATTATGAAAGCACTAGAGGCCAATAACAACACTGAGATGATCCCTTTGGCTGTATGCAGTCTCTGTGTTCTCACTCATGGGAGTTGTACGTTTGTATATTACATTCAGCATAGCTCATTTAGACTGGCTAAGTCTTGTGCGAAAGGAAATCAAAGTCTTTTTTCAGTGTGGAGTGAGAGATGGAAAAACGTATTTTTAAAAAGCCAGTAACAAAGCTATTGAAATGCTTAAGTGAACCCGAGGTGAGTGACATGGAGGCTGCCATATTTATTTCCTTTTAAACAATACCAGTTGCCTGGCAGCCCTGCAGTAGTGTCTGAATATCACCAGAAACGAGCATGCAGCTATTCTTGCCAGCTCTGACAATATTGTCAGAAACACCTGATCTGCATATGCTTGGTCAGGGTATATGGCTAAAAGTATTAGAGGTAAAGGATCAGTAGTAGCGCTGCCAGGCAAATGGTATCGGTTAAAAGGAAACAAATATGGCAGCCTCCATATAACTCTCACCTTGGGTTCACTTTAAAGGGAACCTAAGGTGAGAATGGATATGAAGGCTGAAATATTTTTTTCTGTTTAAACAATGCAAGTTGCCTGGGTGTCCCCCTGATCCTGTGTTAATGCTTTTAGCCATATACCCTGGCATGTACATCATGTCTTCTGACTGAAAGGATAATGGTAGCATGAGGGATATGGTGGCTGCCATATTTATTTCCTTTTAAACAATTCCAGTTGCTTGGCTATCCTGCTGATCCTCTGCCTCTAACACTTCTAGCAATTTATTTATCACATTATTGTCAAATCTGTCAAATCAGCTGTACTACGCTTGTTTCTGCTGTTATTCAGACACTTCTGCAGCCAAATACATCAGCAGGAGAACTGGTATTGTTTAAAAGAAAACAAATATGGCAGCCTCTATATTCTTTCCACTTCAGTTGTCCTTGAAGACTGACTGAATTAGCTGCATTCTTGTTTCAAGTGTGTGATTCAGATACTACTGATGCTAGGGTATGTACACCCACAGTGAGTGTGGCCTGCAGGGACCAGGACTAAACGTCTCAGTCGACATTTTGGGAAGTAGCACTGCTGCTATGGAGAGAGCAGGAGGGATGATGAGCAGGTGCAGCACATGATGGACCAGCTTCTGGTGGGAAGGTTAGGTAGGGGAACAATGCTAAGATGATCCACCACTCTAGATATTTCTGTGATACACCAGTGACTGTACACACAATACATTTTTGCCATAGATGACCCTGACCACCACCTCTGCCAAGTTTAGACAAGCATGTGTATAACATTTTAGCCACATAGAGGTTTAAAACTTGATTACTTTTCAGTGAGTTTTTTTTTAGGCTGACTGCAGACAAACTGTGACAGCAAGCAAAGGGGAACCTTGTTGTGAGTTTGGGTGAGACCATAAAATGAAGACATTTATTGAAAATTAGTTTTTGTATGTTGGGATATGCTCTATTAGTGTTATGTAGTGGGAATGCAAAGGTGAAAAAAACTTTGGTACTGTCCATTTATTCTTAAAGGGACTCCGAGCTCTACTTAAGAAGTAAAATAGTACTCACCCGGGGCTTTCTTTAGTCCAGCGCTGGTCGGGAGGTCCCACGACGGCGTCCTGGCTCCTCTCCTAGGCCCCGCTCCGGAATAGCTGGATGGCGGCAGCCCGGCGACATTCGGCCGAGTGTCGGGCTCCTTCTTCCTGGTATGACGCGGCTGATGTCACCACGCCAGCCACCTCGCGTCATCACGGCGGCCGGCGTGGAAGTACGGCGCATGCGCGTTTTAATCGCGAATGCGCAGTACTTTCACGCCGGCCGCCGTGATGACGCGAGGCGGCCGGCATGGTGACATCAGCCGCGTCATACCAGGAAGAAGGCTGCCGCCGTCCAGCCATTCCGAAGCGGGGCCTAGGAGAGGAGCCAGGACGCCGTCGTGGGACCTCCCGACCAGCGCTGGACTAAAGAAAGCCCCGGGTGAGTACTATTTTACTTCTTAAGTAGAGCTCGGAGTCCCTTTAAGTCTTAGCTTTTTAAATCGCACCATATTGCAAATATTGAGTATTAATGTGCGTAGTAACATGTTTATTACAGAAAATGTGCATGTGCACACACACCCACTCACAGATGTCCATGCATGCACACTTTTGGGGCTGCCCGTGGCACTGGCAATAACCGTTCCTGAAAAAAAATTGGTATGTTCTTAAAAAGTGGGAGTTTGCTGTATGCTGGGCTCTTTTCTTATTTGAGCTCCATCCTGTTTGAGGCCGGTTTCACACTGGGGATTGGCGTCAGAGGTGTGGTGCAGCACAAGCCTTCGGGGATTACCGTGTTAGTACACGGCAATCCCAGTCTGGCACCTGGCCAAGCAGGAATTGACGCTCACTTCCTGTGGCAGAAGCTATCATGTGCATGGAAGCGTATTGTTATATATGCTTTGGCACATACGTGCCATGTAAAATGTACAGCGGGCATTTTAACACACACTCGTTGCCATAGGCTTACATGACTTACGGTCCGCTGCAGGTCGCCGCAGAACCGCACGGTATTGTAGGTTTGCTCTTGCGTCGGGGATTCAGCAAAAACATCACTTCAGTTGTATCGCATTGCACCGCGCCGGTATGAAAGACCTCATAGCCTTTCAATGCCCTGCAGTGGGGTGCAGTAAAAATATCACACCGCACCGCCCCAGTATGAAAGGGCCCTAAATAATCAATACAAGAAGATTATGTTCCAGGGAGACCTGGTGTGAAATCTTCAGGTATTGAGGAACGGATTACAAGAAGCAAAGGTAGACAATCATTATTAGTTTGCCAAAGGTAGTCACGGCAATTTCTATTAAAATGTATTTTTTATGTGGGGGGAGGGTTCTTCCTTACTACCTTTCTGCTAGTGCATTATACATCTTCCTCCAGTCACTCTGTCAGGTCTATCTAGTCTCAGATTCCATGATCCTTGTAAGGGGGAGCAGAGCAACTATAAGGGATAGGCTGGGCCACCAGAGAGGGGGTTAGAGGAACATGACAAGACAGGAAGAGGTGCCTTTAGAAGGTAGGCTTACCTTTACTTGGATGGCAGACTCAGATAACTTAATACAGGAGCCTACAGTATATTCAGGTTGCATTTTGTAGGAAGAATCACATTTTTTCAGGTTAAAATCTTATTAGCGAGCTAAGCATCTCTTTTTGTTCTTCTCCAGGCCCCAGATGAATATCATGGATTGTGCAAACCACACATCTTCAGACATGTTCATTCTTCTAGGTTTGTCAGAGGTCCCTCACCTCCAAGTCATCTGTTTCCTACTCTTCTTAGTGATGTACATACTAACAGTGTTGGGAAATGTTCTCCTGCTCCTAGTGGTGAGAATCAACTCAAATCTGCAGACCCCCATGTACTTTTTGCTGCGCAACCTTTCCGTCATAGACTTTGGCTTCTCATCCAGTGTTGTTCCTGAAATACTGGTGAACACTCTTTCCAAGGACCGAAGTATCTCTCTGGTGGGTTGTGCTGTCCAAATGTTTGCCTATGTAGCGTTAGGACAAACAGAGTGCATTCTTCTTGCCGTCATGGCCTATGACAGGTTTGCTGCTATCTGTAAACCCCTGCACTACAATACTATCATGAACAAGACTTTATGTGTCTATTTAGTGGCTGGATCATGGAGCTTTTGTTGCATAACCTCCACCATGCATGTTGTTCTGATCTTTGTGAAGCCTTTTTTTCACTCCATTCATATTAACCATTTCTTCTGTGAGATCCCTCTTTTACTGCAAATATCTTGCAGAGACACGAGGCTCAATCAGGCACTAGTGTATGTAACCGCAGTAATCATAGTCGTGTGCTCCTTTTTTCTGATCATCATTTCATATTTAAACATAGTCTCCACTATCCTTAAGATCCGTTCCTCACGTGGAAGGCAAAAAACTTTCTCTACATGCAGTTCCCACCTTATGGTTGTTGCTATCTACTTTGGGACCATTATGTTCATTTATTTGAGACCCTCTTCAACCCACTCTCCAGAATCAGACAGAATATTTTCCATGCTGTATACAGCAGTGACACCAATGTTAAATCCTTTCATCTATAGTGTAAGAAATAAGGAGGTGAAAGGGACAGTAAAAAGGATTTGTGTTGCTTTAAAGACATGATTTTCATATCCAGAAAAAGAGGCATCAAAGATTCTGGCACTTTTTGTATCTCATTGCCTGTAATACTCACCTGTCCATGATTCTGCCTGGGTGTCTACCTCTCTGCATGCAGCCTGGGTGTTTTGGCTTTTCCAGTAAGCCAGCACCTATACAGTAAGACATCACTGGGCTAGACTCCGTATCACTACTGAGCACGCCCTAGTGGCTGCAGCTCAAGCACCTTGAATCTGCCAAGAGAAAAGTGCAGTAAAGTGTTACAGTATTTGTCTTGTCCAGTACGCACATTGACTTTGCACATGCACAGAGATTGGTGCATGTGATTATGCAAGCACAACACACAAAAATGTGCAGCAAAGCAGCGTTCCTTGCCTATAATAGCCATGGCCGACAAACATCCAGCGCTGATACCTCTGACATGGTTGCACCTTAAGGCGCGTACACACGCCATACACACGACGGGTCCACACGTGCTACTGTCGGCTGAATGTCCGCCCAGCGGGAGGGTCTGGCGGACCCGTCATGTGCGGAAGTATGGCGAGTGTACGCGCCTTTACCTAGTACTATGTGTTTGCCTGCCTATCTGTTCCTGATTGATAGCCCTGTCCTCAACCCAGCTTACTTAGCATCTGATCCTCTGCTTTGACCTCTGCATGTTCAACTTGTAACCAACCTGCTGCCTGCCCTGACCTCAACTTGCAACCTCACTCAAGACTGCCCCAGCCATATATAAGTCTTTAATGGACCCTCACAAAGGCCAACAATCTAATCCCTATCATAATCCCATGTCCATTGCAGTCTTGGAAAATTTTTAGACCATACAAACTCTGTTCCATATTGCCCCGGCTATTTGAACCGGAGACTCAGCACTGCAAGGCTGCTAGGATGCTATTCACTACACCATCATGCTGCCTTCTACAGTTAAAATTCTAATATAATAATTAAATCACATGACCAGACACTACTAATATATGGGAGTTAGAAACAAGTCTTATGTGTGTGTGTGTGTGTGTGTGTGTGGGGGGGGGGTCAGTAGATTAAACCGGCACCATCTAGTAAATATAAGCTCTTTAATTTCAAAAGACAGCTATCATAGCGACGTTTCAGGGCAGCCGCCCCTTTATCAAGCTAAGCTGTCTGCAATAGGTATAGCTATTGCAGTCAGCTTAGCTTGATAAAGGGGCGGCTGCCCTGAAACGTCGCTATGATAGCTGTCTTGTGAAAATAAAGAGCTTATATTTACTAGATGGTGCCAGTTTCATCTACTGAAAATTGCTAAGAAGCCAGAGTGTGGCTAGCCTAACTGTGGCACATCAAACTGCATCTACAAGAGCAGTTCTCCACTATATCCTTTTAAACTTGTGTGTGTGTGTGTGTGTGTGGGGGGGGGGGGGATGCTTTTAAAATTCATCATTATACTGTTTAAAATGCAAGAGGGCAGTCACAGACTGTACAGATCTGACAAGATGGCAGGCTATAGCAATGGCAGTCTGTGGTGCAGTAAATGGCCAGTGTCTTGACTACTGACGAGTGACAAAACACATAGAGTGGCATGTAATTAGACTGATCAGATGGCTGATTTGTAAGAATCAACTTACTAGTCACTATAGGACTACAGATACCCATCGCAGCAAATCAGAGCCGTACAAATCTATCACTCGATCAAATGAATCAAATGACTGTCCATGAGTTTGGCTCATAAGCAGCTTTACTCTATGTACAACATACTTACTATCATAAGATGGTTATTTGTACCTGGAGTTGGGTCTTCTCTATCTATGGATACTCACACACAGATGGTCATGCATGCACATGTTTTGGGCTGTAGCAATAGCCCGTGACTTTGTGAAAAAAAACTAAAATTGTATGTTCTTAAAAAATGGAAGTTTGCTGTATACTGGGCTGTTTCCTCATTTGAGTTCCATTTTGTTTGAGCCCGGATTCACACTGGGGATTGGCGGCAGAGGTGCGGTGTGGCCCGGGGACCGCACCGCCAAAAACAGTTAAGTTTTAACCCCAGCCTAGCCTATTAACCCATTGTTAACCGCTGCAATACCTATATCTGTTTATAAACATTTAATGACTGTCGTCTATCAATCGGATGCGATCGCTAGGGTGAAAGTTTGGGGCCCCAATGCTCTACAGATGTATCATTCTGCCATTGCTTAGCGGTGCATCTGTACAACATTATGGCCCCCCAAATTGTTACCCTAGTGAACACATCCGATCGCTACAGAAGCACATGCTCGAGATAACGGTCCACCACATGCTCAGCTATTAATAAAATATAGCATATGGGGTATCATTTTAACCAGGAAGGGCCAAATAATTCATTTGTATGTGTTGTATAACTGTGGGACATGTCATGGGAAAATTCAAAAGGGTGAAATATGAAAAAATATGTTAGGATAAAAATACAATAGTTCAGGAAAAAAAAAATATTACCCAAAGAAAGCCTAGATTATACTGAAAAAAAATAATATGTACCGGTATATCACTAAGATGGAAGTAATTAAAAATAGGGACACTCATTCAGATTTCGCGGAATTTAAATTTCCAATTTCCAATCGGAAATCGGAATTTCCAATCGGAAAGCGGAACTCGGAAATCGGATTTCTGCGGAAATACTGCATTACTGCAATTTGGTCATTTTAGCCCAATCACAGAACTCGAAAAAAATGGACCAATCAGAAAATGCAGAAACAACTCGGAAGTATTTGGC
This sequence comes from Hyperolius riggenbachi, assembly GCF_040937935.1. Classification (NCBI taxonomy): domain Eukaryota; kingdom Metazoa; phylum Chordata; class Amphibia; order Anura; family Hyperoliidae; genus Hyperolius; species Hyperolius riggenbachi. Next base: position 95,100,376 of record NC_090654.1, read on the forward strand.
CAATCAGAGAATGCAAAAAATGACAAAATAAACACAACTCTGAAATCAGAAATCCACACTCGGAAATCAGAAACCGATCGGAAATCCATGGAATCGGTAATCGGCATTGGCGGAGATCAGAATCTCAGCGGGAATGGGAAATCGACATTTCCATCCATCCCTAATTAAAAAGTTACTGCTGTATCAAAGCGACACAGTTAAGTGTCAAAAATGTCAGGAACCTTAAAGAGAACTCGAGCCGAAGCTCAAATACAAAATTGGATACTTACCTAAAGAGAGGGAAGACTCAGGATCCTATGGCATTGTTGCTAATCCTATCAGGGCCCACGCAGCTCTTCTTCCTACAGTGTAGCCGTGTAATAGCCGACCCAGCCCACCCATGTGTGCGCAGTAAACCAGAGACGTGGGGAGGGAATATAGCGTACATGTAATAAAGGCACTACATAGAATAGGATGCCGGATGTTGCCATTAGTAGACTATTGGTAAAATTACAGATATTCTACTACTTAATTCCTATAGTAAAATATTGGTTATCTTAACCAATATTTTACTATGAACTAACCCTAATCTCACACAGAACCCTCCCTCTACTGATGCCTTACCCCCTCCCTCTATTGATGCACTTAAAACAAAAAAGAAAAACAGAGAGCCCAATATGGTATAGTAAGTCTAGCAATTGTTGGCAAAATAATTAACAGATGTGGATATACTCACAAACACGGGCAGAGGCGCATTGCCACTATTGGACCTTTTTGAGCTTGCACTCCTTGCCTGATGAAGCGGGTTATACCTGCGAAACGCGTTGCGGAGTGCCAAAATAAATTGTTATTTGCGATTTGAACAATCTCGATTGTCCATCATTTCAGGAGGTAAGTCCACCTGTACTCCTCCTTTTTAGTTGTTTTTAGATCATTTTAACCTGCCTGGCGCCTCTGTCCAAATTTGCACGGGCTACCATATAGGCAACCACTTGAAATGCAGGTGGGGTTCATTAGAACCTGACCCCACTCAGGTTTAAGAAGTCGCTCTCTGTAGATAGAAAGAAGGGGAAAGTCCCCTCCACCCAAGGTGGGCTATATACTGTGCAAATTTGGACAGAGGCGCCAGGCAGGTTAAAATAATCTAAAAACAACTAAAAAGGAGGAGTACAGGTGTAAGTCCACCTGTACTCCTCCTTTTTAGTTGTTTTTAGATCATTTTAACCTGCCTGGCGCCTCTGTCCAAATTTGCACTCCCTCTATTGATGCCTAACCTTGAATCCTGCCTCTACCCATGCCTAACCTTTAACCCTCCCTCTACCGATGCCTAACCCTTAACCTTCCCTCTACCGATGCCTTACCTTTAACCCTCCCTCTATTGATAATCCTGCCTCTACCCATGCCTAACCCTTAACCCTCCCTCTACAGATGCCTAACCCTTAACCTTCCCTCTACTGATGGTTAACCTTTAACCCTACCTGCTTCCGAATTTACCATCTTGGGTTTTAAGGTGCTGCAGTGGTGTTACTTCAAAAAAGCCGAGTGCTATTTTTTCTTTAATCTTGTTTCATTTATGCTATGGTGTATTTTATTCATTAGTGTTTATATTACTTTTTTATATGATGATGCACCACTCCTTTCTATTACTAAACATTTTGGCCTTTTTTTCTGATACTAGGGGCATAAGAAATTGAACTGCCTCTGTAACACTTAAGGTGGCCTTACATCTCGCTATGATGGGCAGATTGGACCAAGAGACCAATCTCTCTCTGATAGAAATTGTCGGCTGTCTGCTGCCCATTCACCGCAGGTGGATTCCTGATTGATTTCACCATGAAATCTTGCAGGAATTGGTGTAGGGACCACACGGTCAAGCACGTCGGCTCTACATCTTGCTTCATGTCCGACGATACACATGACCAATTTCAGACCGAAACTGGTTGCCTCTTCGATCAGGCATGCTCTTGGTGGCACCGATTTTCATCTGATTCAATTATAATAATTGGATGGTCAATCGGCTTGATGTATGGCCCCCTAACACCTAAATCCTTATTGTAGCAACTCTGTGTCCTTCTGTCAAAAGAGCAACAGTAAGGGCCCTTTTCCACTAGAGCGTTTGCGATTGCTTAATCGCAAAGCCGCGATTTTGCTATGCAGTGCATATCGGGAAATCGACGCAAAATTTTGTACATTTGCTGAATCGCAATCGCTAGTGTTCAGCGTGAACGCTAGCGACTGCTAGTGGAAAAGGGCCCTTAGTGTCAAATACCTTACTTAGCAAATAGCTAGGACCACAGCTGCATTACTATATTGAGTGTGGATTGTATTTCTACTATAAAACACGTGGTGGCAGGGGAGGACTGGCCAGGGGGGAAGGGGGGAGATGTCCCCCCAGGCTGCCTCTCCTTTAATGATTTAGGGCTGGCCAATCCACCAACTGCTTCGATAATTATCCAATCAAATGAAAATCTGTGCTGCCACAAGCATGCCCAATCAACAACTTGACTTATTTCGGGTGGAAAGTAGTTGAATGTATCAATTTGAGATGCTGGTAAATCTCGGGCCGATGTATTCGCTAAGTGCGATAATGGTAATATGGTAATGGTAATGGTAATATGTACGCAATGGAAACCCCAGCGTTTTCCCTAGAAAATCTATTATGTACCCCGCGGTGCCTGTGTATTTATACTTTACCTGTCATGCTGTCCCTCGAGTATCCTTGCTGTATTTCTGCATTGGCATGACCATGTGGCTACCGGTATATAGCACGTGGGGCGCATGTGACGTCATTTGGGCTGGGGCTGCCGTGGAACCGGGCCTCTAGTTTGTGTTTTCCCTCCAGGCCAAAAGGTCCCAGTCCTCCCCTGCGTGGTGGCTTTGCAGGTGTGTGGGGATTTAGTTAACAATGGCTTTGCCACACCTAACAGCTTACTAGAACTTTGTTGTACAACAGAAAAAAATGTGTTGTGTCTTATTGTCTTCATCTTCAATAAATATTTCTGTGTGACACTCTACCAGCTGTTTTCATCTCCTTATTCCCCATCTAGATCAGCCTTTCTAAACCTTTTTACCCTCAGGGAGCCTTCAAATAATTTTTGGATCTCCAAAAGCATACAATGAGTGAAGAGAACACAAAGGAGCCAAAGACGTACTTTTGAAACTTACTTTTGAAACTTTCTCAGTACACCACTGTCACGGGAGGGGAAAATGCCAGGGAACCCCTGCAAAGACCTTAAAGGGGAACTTCAGCCTAAACAAACATACTGTCATTAAGTTACATTAGTAATGTTAATTAGAATGGATAGGTAATATAATCTCTTACCCACCCTGTTTTAAAAGAACAGGCAAATGTTTGTGATTCATGGGGGCTGCCATCTTTGTCATGGGGGCAGCCATCATTTTGGTTGAAAGGAGGTGACAAGGAGCAGGAGACACTGTTCCAACTGTCCTGTGTCCTGATTACCCCTCCCAGCTGCACACGTCAAATTCAAAATGTAAAAAAAAAAAATATTGCACCAAAACAGCAGAACGAGAACAACAAAATCAGAAATCCCATCATGCTTTGCACAGCATCAGGGGAAAAAAGCCTGTGCAGTTTTCTTCTGTGCAGCTAAAAATGAGGCTTGTATAAGAGAAACAAAGCCCTCATGCTGTGAAACTGTTAAAGAAACACCAGCCCTTTTCAGTGCTGCTGAGTCGATTTTTCGTCCGGAGGTTCACTTTAAAGATCCCTAGTTGAGAAAGGGTAATGTAGACTGTTACTGCCAATGGAGTTTAGAACCCCAAGCGTGCTGGTCCATCCCCTGAGCCATGCTATCCAACATGGTCAATAAAATTGGGGCAATCTACAAAAAGTGGACAGCAATTATTTCACCTCTTTTTAAAAAACCCTTGTTATGATGTAAGGCTTGGTTCACATTTGTTTTAAAAATGTACCAGTGGCTCCATTTGGGGGCCTGGACCAAAACCGGAGCCACGGACCAATGTTAAAGTAGGGCTGTCTTCACCCTCTTCAAAAACGGATCTGTGGGCGAACTGGGGGATCCGCTTTGAAAAACTGAATAGAGGGTCCGGATTTGCAGGGTTTTCAGGGACCCTGGATACACGGAGGGGTAGGGCAAGGCAATAATAAGAAAACCGATCTCCCTCTTTACAGGCTACTTTACATACAAAAACACAGGGAGATCTGGATTGCAATGCTGGAGGGAGTAGCAGCCAGGAAGAGGACCAGCTGGCACAGTGGTGGCGAGCCCCCCCCCCCCCCCCTCACCTGGGTGCCCCCTTCCGCGTTCCCCATCCAGATAATTTTGTTAAAAACATTGCCTGCAGCCAGCAGGGACCTCACTCATGTCCTTGTTCCATTGCTCGCCACGTCACTTCCTATAATGCCGCCCTCTGAAGTACAGATGGCGGCATTGCAGGAAGTGACGCGTCCAGCGGTGAAACTCTAGGAAGTGGGTGAGTTCCCCGCTCACCACAGGCAATGATTTTGGCAAAAGTAGCTGGAGAGGCCGCACGGAAGAGGGCACTCAGGTGAGGGGGGGGTCTGACCCCTCTCCCCACCGCTGTGCCAGCTGGCCCTCTTCTGGCTGCAACCCCCTCCAGCATGGCGGCCCTCCCACCCACGGCCATGGAACATTTTAAACAGACTGGAAAAACGTGTTGCAAAAATGCAGCAGGAATCCGTTTTATAACCATTAGGTTCCGTTTTTTTGGAACAGGAGTCTGGACCGCGGATTGCTTTCTGCAACCGCATGAAGCGTGGACCGAGCCTAAAGGACAAGGGTCTCAATCCTTCTGAGTTTGCAATCTAGAGGATAGTGGATAAAGGGGGTTGGAGAAAGTGTGCCAAGCCTAATAAAAAGTTTAAAAGCAGTTAGGCCCCGTTCACACTGCACGCGTTTGTGTCCGTTTTTAAGGTACGCGTTTTGTGTGCGTTTTACGAGGGCCAGAAAAATCAATACAAAGGTATGGCCCTCGTTCACATATACGCGTGGCAAACGTATGCGTGTCAGAAACGCATAGTTGGATGCATTTCTGTGCGTCGCGCACAGAAACGCATTGCAATGAAAGTCAATGGGCGCGCACTAAAAACGCATGGCATGCGTTTTTGTATGCGTATTCGGAGGTGCGTTTCTCGTCGGAAGTGTAGCTGACATCCGGCGTGACGCACTTCCTTTGCAAGATGGCGGCGAGGAAGAAGAGAGGAGGGCGCGGCTCGGGCTCCGCACGCAATAGCGGGGGAACAGTCGTCCGGAAGCTAATTTGTACAGAGGAGCTGATAGTGAGGGTTCAGGAGCATCCTGAACTCTATGACAAGGGGCATCCCAGGTACAAAGAGGGGAACCGTGCCATGTACATCTGGATGCAGATAGCACAGACCTTCTATACTGAGGAATGGGATGATTTCACTGAATTACAGCGAGAGGAACTTGGTAAGTGCATGGGGACCACTGTTGGTGTATACTGGGGCCTATCTGCCTAGCTGTCACTGGGGACCACCTGCCTGCCTGTCACTGGGGCCTATCTGCCTAGCTGTCACTGGGGCCTATCTGCCTACCTATCACTGGGGACCACCTGCCTAGCTGTCACTGGGGCCTATCTGCCTACCTGTCACTGGGGCCTATCTGCCTAGCTGTCACTGGGGCCTATCTGCCTACCTATCACTGGGGACCACCTGCCTAGCTGTCACTGGGGACCACCTGCCTGCCTGTCACTGGGGCCTATCTGCCTAGCTGTCACTGGGGCCTATCTGCCTACCTATCACTGGGGACCACCTGCCTACCTATCACTGGGGACCACCTGCCTGCCTGTCACTGGGGCCTATCTGCCTAGCTGTCACTGGGGCCTATCTGCCTACCTATCACTGGGGACCACCTGCCTAGCTGTCACTGGGGCCTATCTGCCTACCTGTCACTGGGGCCTATCTGCCTAGCTGTCACTGGGGCCTATCTGCCTACCTATCACTGGGGACCACCTGCCTAGCTGTCACTGGGGACCACCTGCCTGCCTGTCACTGGGGCCTATCTGCCTAGCTGTCACTGGGGCCTATCTGCCTACCTATCACTGGGGACCACCTGCCTACCTATCACTGGGGACCACCTGCCTGCCTGTCACTGGGGCCTATCTGCCTAGCTGTCACTGGGGCCTATCTGCCTACCTATCACTGGGGACCACCTGCCTAGCTGTCACTGGGGCCTATCTGCCTACCTGTCACTGGGGCCTATCTGCCTAGCTGTCACTGGGGCCTATCTGCCTACCTATCACTGGGGACCACCTGCCTAGCTGTCACTGGGGACCACCTGCCTGCCTGTCACTGGGGCCTATCTGCCTAGCTGTCACTGGGGCCTATCTGCCTACCTATCACTGGGGACCACCTGCCTACCTATCACTGGGGACCACCTGCCTGCCTGTCACTGGGGCCTATCTGCCTAGCTGTCACTGGGGCCTATCTGCCTACCTATCACTGGGGACCACCTGCCTAGCTGTCACTGGGGCCTATCTGCCTACCTGTCACTGGGGCCTATCTGCCTACCTATCACTGGGGACCACCTGCCTAGCTGTCACTGGGGACCACCTGCCTGCCTGTCACTGGGGCCTATCTGCCTAGCTGTCACTGGGGCCTATCTGCCTACCTATCACTGGGGACCACCTGCCTACCTATCACTGGGGCCTATCTGCCTACCTATCACTGGGGACCACCTGCCTGCCTGTCACTGGGGCCTATCTGCCTACCTATCACTGGGGACCACCTGCCTACCTATCACTGGGGACCACCTGCCTGCCTGTCACTGGGGCCTATCTGCCTAGCTGTCACTGGGGCCTATCTGCCTACCTATCACTGGGGACCACCTGCCTACCTATCACTGGGGACCACCTGCATGTGGCATTCAACCACTATTGATGATTGGGCTATGTGTAATATATTGAAATGAAATATGATGTTGTGTTCTTCTTTCAGGATTTGAAGCTAAAACAAGATGGAGATCTGTCAAGGACAGTTACATCAGAGATTTAAAGTTAGAAATCCAAGAAAGTAGAAGTGGTGCTGGAGCTTCAACTAGAACGCCTTATAAGTATCGGGAGAACATGCAGTTTCTTCGGCCATGCGTCGAGCTGAGAGAGTAAGTTTTTGTTTTTTTTATGGAAGGCTTATGCTTTGTATGCCCATTGTCACATACAGCATAGTACACATCATACATGATGAACATCATACATGTATGAACATACATACATGAACAGGGCCTTAAAAAAAATGCATAATCTCAAACAATTCAGCAACATTCAGCTGATTTAAACAATCTTTGTTAGGAACACTGACAATGATGTGTTTTGTGGCCTAGATATCACTTTCTCAGGTCATTTATTTATTTAAGTATTTATATAGCGCCGACATATTACACAGCGCTGTGCAGAGTATATTGTCTTGCCACTAACTGTCCCTCAGAGGGGCTCACAATCTAGTCCCTACTATAGTCATAAGTCTATGTATGTATCATGTAGTGCACGTATTATAGTCTAGGGCCAATTTAAGGGGAAGACAAATAACTTATCTGTATGTTTTTGGGATGTGGGAGGAAACCAGAGTGCCCGGAGAAAACCCACGCAGACACGGGGAGAACATACAAACTCCTTGCAGATGTTGATCTGGCTGGGAATCGAACCGGGGACCCAGCGCAGCAAGGCGAGAGTGCTAAGCACTACGCCATGCTGCTCATGAGGAATGACCTGATAAGCTTGAGCTATCTGCTTACCGCAATAAGACACTCATTGTTACCTCGAGTAAGCGGAATCTAGGTTGCAAAAACTGTTATCTGTAGTGTTCCTAAAGGCTCATACACACGTTCAACAAAAGTCTTTTAAATGCACAATTATCAAACAACTTTTGAAACAACCAAAAAAGTTGTTTGCTATTGTTCAATCAACTGATAAGATGCAGCTCAAGTCAATCCAAAGGCATGTACAGATGCCTAAACCCTTCAAACAACGGGTCATCAGACCCGCCCGCGGGGCGGCCATTCTGACGACAGTTTGCCTGTGTATACAGTCTGTCGGTGGGCTTATAAGGCAGGTTTTGACTGATCTGCTTGGCGGATCATTCAAAACCAGCCTTATCAGCCTGCCGACAGACTGTACACACGGGGATACTGTCATCAGAACTGACTCATCGTTTGACGGAATCAGGCGTGTGTACGTACCTCAAAAGTTGGATTTTAAATGCACAATTATCAAACAACTTTTGTTGTTGAAACAAGTTGAAACAACCAAAAAAAGTTGTTTGGTATTGTTCAAACAACTGATAAGACGCAGCTCAAGTTATTCCAACTGTTGAGGCACGTACACAAACCTGATTCCTTCAAACAACGGGTTGTCAGACCTGCCCGCGACAGTATCCCTGTGTGTACAGTGTAGCGGATCAGTCAAAACCAGCCTTATCAGCCTACCAACAGACTGTACACAAGGGCAAACTGTCGTCAGAACGGCCTCCCCGTGGGCGGGTCTGACGACCCGTCGTTTGAAGGAATCAGGCATGTGTATGCACCTTTGGATTGACTTGAGCTGGGTCTTATCAGTTGTTTGAACAATAGCAAACAACTTTTTTTGGTTGTTTCAACTTGTTTCAACAACAAAAGTTGTTTGATAATTGTGGATTTAAAAGACTTTTGTTGAGCATGTGTATGAGGCTTTACAAAAAAATATTGTTTGTCAGCCAATTTGTTGTTGACTTTTAAACTGCTTTTAGACATTTTATTATACCTGGAGCTCCTCCTCCCCGCTCCTTTATGTTCTTACCCCTACAGGGAATAGTATCAATGGTTACTAGTTTTTAGTGCCTATTGGATCAGTTTTTTATTATCTGGTGAGGGACCAGCTGGATCCTAGTATCACCTGTTTCTGCCTAGAGACAGACTTATTTTCTCCACAGGTGCAGCGCTCTGGTTACCGTTCTTGCAACCCGCATTTGTGAGTATTGTTTGAACCACGATTGTCCCATTTAGCTGACATACTACACTATGGGCCTGATTCACTATTCGGTGCTAACCTAGTTAGCATGTCTAAAGGCTTTGGGTGTGCTAACTAGGGTGCTAAGTAGTTAGCACGCACCAAGCCGAATAAGATCACGCGCAAAGTAATGTCACACTGGTTGCGATGAAAACGGCGCACCCTATGCGCCTAAAAGGTCACATTGGATGCACCCTAAACGGCATTTTGCGCGCATCAGGTTTTACGCGTGCAAAGTTTTGCGTGCGGTACTTTGCTAATTAGCATGCACTAAGTTTCTTTAGGCGTGATAAGGGGCTTTTCACAAGAGTGCTAACAGTTATCACCGCTTTGTGAATCATTATTGCTCCTGGTGTCTGTCTGTTTTCTTTTTCCTTTCTGGAAGGCATGTGTGACGTCCAGAACACCTACGTAGAGAGTGTTGGGGTGGAGAAAAAAAGGGACAGACGGTGAAGAAGTGACTGATTTTGAATAAAATATAATCTTATCTCAAGAAGAGTGTTTGAAGGTTTCCAGGCACAAAGTAAGCTGTGGGAGAGGGTTCCAAAGGAGAAATTGCACTCATGAGAAGTCCTGGATCAAAGAATCTATGTGCCTGCCTATATAAGCAGCAATTACTTTATCAAAATTTATGACACCTAATGTGAGTACAGTATATTGCTTTTTTGGGGATAAACTAGACTTTATTTGTGTGCTTTTTCCCAAATTATTTTGTTTTGTATGCATTTTAACTACTCTACGACCGCTCAACGCCAACGGGCGTGGCCACGGCGGTAGCGGCGTTAGGTCCTGGAGCCGACTACTGAAGGAGATCGCACGCAGGGTGCGCGCGCATCTCCTTCTCGAGGGGCAGAGCTCTGCCCCCTCTTCAGTCTCTGAGCGGCTAGTGTTAGACGGCGTGAAGCTGTCTATTTATGTAGTACAGCGCTGCGATCAGCAGCAGCGCTGTACTGTGGACAGCTGTGTGACATGGCTGTCCCCCTGGGGGACAAGAGAGCGATCGGCTCTCATAGGCAGAAGCCTATGACAGCCGATTGCGTGATTGGCCGGCTGGGAGGAGGGAGGGGATTTCAAAAAGAAAAAAAAAGAATTGGTAAAAAAAACCTGTAAAATAAACACAAGGGGGGCGATCAGACCCCACCAACAGAGAGCTCTGTTGGTGGGGAGAAAAGGGGGGGGGTCACTTGTGTGCTGTGTTGTGCGGCCCTGCAGCTTGGCCTTAAAACTGCAGTGGCCAATTACACAAAACACAGCCTGGTCTCTAGGGGGGTTTACCACTGTGGTCCTCAAGTGGTTAAAGGGTAAAAATGGAAACAAAATATTATTTTTTTGCAAGAGGAAATGGGCCTTTTTAAATTATTTTACAGCAGCTTTTATATGTGATTGAAACTAAAGTACATGCAGAGGCGTATCTAGAGGGGTGCAGGCATGGCTCGTGCCATGGACGCCACAGTCCCTGAGCTGCGCTGCCATGCCTGCCCCCATGCCTCCTTGTCACATAGAGCTTAGATCAGTTTAATTCTGTTATCTGGGGTACATGGCTACTTAACCTCCTTGCCGTTTATCCCGAGCTCAGCTCGGGGTAACCTGCGCAGGAGGATTTCTCAGGCCCCGCTGGGCCGATTTGCATAATTTTTTTTCCTACACGCAGCTAGCACTTTGCTAGCTGCGCGTGGTACGCGATCGCCACCGCTACCCGCCGATTCGCCGCTACCCGCTGCGCCGAGCCGCCCCCCCCCCCCAGACCCCTGTGCAGCCTGGCCAATTAGTGACAGGCAGCGCTGAGGGGTGGATCGGGATTCCCTCTGACATCCCGACGTCTATGACGTCGGTGACATTATCCCGCCCCGTCGCCATGGAGACCGGGGAAGCCCTGCAGGAAATCCTGTTCTGAACGGGATTTCCTGCTTACTCTGATCGCCGGAGGCGATCGGAGTGGGTGGGGGGATGCCGCCGCTCAGCGGCTATCATGTAGCGAGCCCTGGGCTCACTACATGATTTGAAAATAATTAAATAAAATAAAAGTGCTGCGCTGCCTCCTTGCCGGCGGGAATTGGACCGGCAAGGAGGTTCATTTACTGTATGTATGTAAGGCGCACTTGGCTTAGTGTTAGAAAAGAGGACAGAGAGGAAATAAGAAAAGATATTTCCAAAAAAGTAACTTCAGCAATATCTTAAGCCCAAAAACACAGGCAACCATAACACATGTACACGAGAAAGGGTGCTGTTTTTAGAGGGGAAGGGGGCTCTGACCAGGGTGGGGGCGCAATTTCAGTGTTTGCATAGGCTCTATATTACCCAGATACACCCCTGATTACATGTTCAATAATAAAGAATAAATGGATATGGAGTAACACTCTGCTGAGTAAACAAAAATAGTTTCTTTCTAATACAATTTATGTTTTTACAATTTTTTAAATCTTATTAGTTTTCGATAATGAAAGCTCTAGAGAAGCTTGGTAGTAGTGAGTGGGGTAAGAAAGGGGCAGTGATGTGCATATTTACTTTTTGGGGACAAACTAGGCTTTCTGTGGTCAGACACATATATGGAAGGGTGCAAGCATGGCACGTGCCCCAGGCGACCTCCCTTTTCAAACAACAGGGGGGAGGGGGGGCAGTGCTGCTGACAGCATTCCTGAGTCTAAGGGTAGTAACAATCATCCAGCAGCCTGTCCATCTCATTCTTTGTGATATATCTACATTAGACGCTATTGAGAGGTGAGCTCCGAACTTTTCCCTCTCTCCCTACCACAGATCATGTCTCAGTCCCCTGAAATAGCAGCAGATGCTTTTGGTCTAGAGGTTACAGGGTCTCCTATTCATTCCCCTCTCTGGCATTCACACAGGGGTCTAGTCCTAGGAAAAGAGGTGAGTGGAGTCAGTCCGAGAAAAAATGGGCATGGCCAATCATAATGTGGGCGTGGTCATGGGTGGGGCCAAATATACATGACCTTAGCAATGATGTAAATGGTCTGCCTGGGAAGTTTGAGCTCTGCTGTAGTGTATCCCACAAAAATAAATGTAATCTGACAGCATTCACCAAAAAGACAAGTAATCTGGTAGAAGTTCCTCCAAAATACAGATAATATGGCAGTGGTTCCCCCAAAATAGACAATGTGGCAGCAGCAGTTCCCCCAACATACACATAATCTGGAAGCAGTTCCCCAAAATATGCGAAACCTGGCAATGGATCACCCAAAATACACGTCACACCCAAAATACATGTAATCTGGCTGCGGTTCCCCAAAATACACGTAATCTGTTAACAGCGGTTCCCCAAAAATGCAGATAATCTGACAGCAGTTCCCCCAAAATAGGTACCCCCAGCATAGGTAGCCAGGTCTATAGGTGTCCCCAGTATAAGAAGCCATGAGTATAGTTGTCCCCAGAATAGGTAGCCAGGTGTATAATGTCCCCAGAATAGGTAGCCAGGTGTATAGATGTCCCCAGAAAAGGTGGCCAGGTGTATATATGTCCCATAGGTAGCCAGGTGTATAGATGTTCACAGAATAGGTGGCCAGGTGTATATGTTCCATAAGTAGCCAGGTATATAGTAGTCCCCAGTATATGTAGCCAGGTGTCCCCAGGAGAAAAGCGCGATATAAGTGTTCTGTGTTTGTTCTGTGTTTTTATATGTCCCCAGTGTATGTAGGCAGGGGTATATGTCCCCAGTATATATAGTCAGGGGTATATGTCCCTAGTATATGTGGTCAGGGGTATATGTACCCAGTATATATAGTCAGGGGTATATGTCCCCAGTATATATAGCCAGGGGTATATGTGCCCAGTATATGTAGGCAGGGGTATATGTCCCCAGAATATATAGCCAGGGTGTGATGATTTGCTCAGCTGCCTGTGCAGGCAGGCAGCCTTTTGACCATTGTGTAGGTTTGCATGCTGCAGGACTCTGGAAAGAAGAGCTTCTGTCAGTTTTTCAGCTTGTGCTTGCAGAGGAATTTGCATACGTTGTCATGCAAATTGCCTGGCCACATTCATTGGAGGCGTCATTCATTCGCTGGTCATAAGGATTTTGTCCTATGTAACACTCCTGGTGGGGTGTCAGCCATGCTCTTGGTTTGAAGATCAGCTTAGAGTAATTACTGGAAACTGTGCTAGGCAGATTTCCCTAGTGCAGTTAGGATTGTTTATCTGTTTTGTTTGTCTGTTGCGATTGTCCTGTCCCAGCGGTGGTCGATAGGAAGTCGTTCTGATCTCTGTTCTTGGAGCATAGCTGGTGCAGCGGTTGCTACCAGCTATCTCTTCTGTTCTGCCTCTCTGGATCGCGCTAGCCACTTTTCGCTAGCGCTGTGGATCCTTCTGTTCTGTCTCCTGGGATCGCGCTAGCCACTTTTCGCTAGCGCTGTGGATCCTTCTGTTCTGTCTCCTGGGATCGCGCTAGCCACTTTTCGCTAGTGCTGTGGATCCTTCTGTTCTGCTACTCTGTACCTGGATCGCGCTAGTCACTTTTCGCTAGTGCTGTGGATATTATCTCTCGCTTGTCCCTGTTTTCGTGTGTCTGTCTTGTCTGCTACGACCGCTTGCTGGAGGCTCAGTGAGGTAACTGTTAAGCAAGCATTCGCGTCCTCTGTTTCATGTTTGTCTGTCGATGGTTAGTTAGGCGTGCTTGTCTCTATTGTGCTTATCACGTGGAGACCGCGCATAACCGAGTGCACTGTTGCGAATGAGTGCGGTGTTCGCGGTTAGCTAGCGTTTGTTATTTTCCGCATCTTCTCATTGTATTATTTGCTGTGCCTTTGCTACCCTTGTATTCTGTTCTGATCTGCCTTGTGTCACGTCTGGCGATCGCACCTCTCGCGATCGTGTTCCTATTTCATATCTGCTGTTGTGTGTGCGCGGTCGCGGGGTGGCGACTGGATTGGCGCACACACATACAACCTGTCCCTTTGCTCGTTCTCATTCGCAATCGCCTTTCTTGCGATTGCGTTCTGCACTTCGTACAATTCCTGTCTGGCATTTGTGGAGGTACAGAGGATTGGTTCCTCTGCACTCCCCAGCGCCATCTGCCGACAGGAATTTCCCTCTACAGGTGCGTAGCACCTTTTGCTGGGTGCCTGCAATTACACGCTTGTGGAGGATTTCCGCCGTGTCAGCGCACGCGTTGTGCGCTGATCACGGAGAAAGTTCCACAATAGTTACAGTATGACCAGCCAAACCCAAAACCCCAGTGTAGACGGAATTTCCGATTTGTACGATTTTGTCGAATATGACTCTTGTATCTTTAAGAGATTTAAAAAACTTAAACCTGAATCAGCAGACGAATTTTTGTCTGAGTGTACGAAACTGTTAGCGAACCCTGAATTGCAATGCACCCCAGTGTCTACCTGGGCCCCCCAAATGGTCTACATTCTGTTGGGGGGCGAAATGTCAATGTGGGCTTATGATGTGTTAGATCATACCACCCTGAGTCAAAGACCCCTGGAATTCTTCGCCTTTTTAATTCACAATTGGCTGAGATTACCTCAATTACCATACCCCCTTAATAAGTTGTTGTCAGCAGCTCAATCAGCTGTTTCATCTACTCTCATCCATAAAGCAGTTAAAAAATCTGTTCTTGTTCCTGAACTCCACCCCTATGGAGATTATCTGGATACTGGCCTGTTTGAACCCCCATTTGCTTCCTGGGATGTTGGGGCCTTGCTGGAGGAATTCGATTTTGATTGAAAAGCCTTTTGCGATTTTTACATCGCAAAAAGCGAAGATGTCTTGAATGCTTGTCTTGATTCTATATACCTTCTGATTGATTCCGATGAATGTGACAAGGAAGATGTGGATCTGGTGATCTATGTATGGCAAACGATTTTGGATGAGTTGCACACACACCAACCAATTGATTCCAATAAAGAGACATCGTTGTCGGATGATTGTTCCTGCCTTTCTGGGGTAAAGCATGAGAGTCTTGACTTTGTGCAATCTGAAAAGAATGAGTATGCCGCTGTGGTTGATTCCTGTGCGAATCCTGAAGGATTCTCTCCTGACAGTGTGCAGTTTGAATCTGTGCGATCTGATGCCTGTTTCTCGGATGTTCCTGCAGATTGTGATCGGCATGAGTCTGCCGGTTTCCTCAAGGATGTGTGGGATCCTTTGTCATTTAGAAACAGATCTTTGAGATCTTCCATCTGTGACCCTGCTATGGGGAAAGTTTCTTGACTGTGCAGCGTCAAAAGTAAAATTAATATGCCTAATAAAGTTTATCCTGTTGATGTCGCTATTTCTTCTGCAAATGATTTCCTGTCTCACCCTGTTCTCACCTGTAAGGGCCCGTTGCCTGGAGACAGTTGCTCCAGTGTTTCGGTCCTAGATGCCTTGCAGTCTGCTCCACAAATCGCGGAGGTTTGCGCTATGGAAGCATCAGTTTCACAACCTAAAGTGAATTTTGATTCACAGGTTTTGCGCTCTGATTCCTCGGATTCGACATTGTTAGCCGAATCTAAGAGTGAGACAGCGCTTCGGTTTTGCGAATCTGATGCTGAACCTTCTTTGCCTTATTCAGAGATGCTTTCTCTGAGCCTGCCCTGTACCGTGAATAACAAAACGATGTCCAATCACACTGACATTTGGGAGTCCCTTTCTTGCTTTGAAGAAAGTTCTGACTCTCCACCCTGTACTCTGGATGAGTCAATATTGCCTTGTACAATATCTCCTACCCTGCCCCTAGAGGCTCGTCTAGGTATTGCTGCTATTTTTACCTGTCTTTCTGCAGTTTTGGAGTTGCAAGCTAGTTTGACTGCTACGCAGAATTCTGGGTGCAGCGAGATTAAAGTTAGGGAGTCAGTGTTTGGTCCAGTGAATATTCCTGTACGTTCCACTCATGATGATGAAATTCAGTCTCAGTTTATGGTGGAACCTTCCCTGGGACTAGTGTTGGGCGAACAGTGTTCGCCACTGTTCGGGTTCTGCAGAACATCACCCTGTTCGGGTGATGTTCGAGTTCGGCCGAACACCTGGTGGTGTTCGGCCAAACTGTTCGCGTTCGCCCGAACGGCTCAATTCCTGGCCGAACCTGGCCGAACAGGGCCCCTGTTCGGCCGAATACGGCCCCCCTATGGGGTCGCAGGCATAAGGGGGGAGCATGCCCCGATCGCGGGGGGGGGGGTCGGAAATTCCCCCCACCCCTCCGCTAGCGCTCCCCCCTCTGCCCGCTTCCCCATACAAAAGTTTAAGGAAAGTACCGGTGGTAGTGGATGGCCTGGCAGTGGCACTGTGGAGTGAGGAGGAGGAGTCCGGAGAGTGACGCGTTGAGGGAGGCCGGGCAGCAGGCGTGAGGTCAGAGAAAGGGCGGAAGTACCACAAGGGTACTACCGCTGAACCGCCCGCTGCCCGGCCTCCCTCAACGCGTCACTCTCCGGACTCCTCCTCCTCACTCCACAGTGCCACTGCCAGGCCATCCACTACCACCGGTACTTTCCTTAAACTTTTGTATGGGGAAGCGGGCAGAGGGGGGAGCGCTAGCGGAGGGGGTGGGGGGAATTTCCGACCCCCCCCCCCCGCGATCGGGGCATGCTCCCCCCTTATGCCTGCGACCCCATAGGGCCCCCAAAAGCGGGATGTTCGGGGAGTTCGGGGTTCGGCCCGAACATGCCGAACATCGCGGTCATGTTCGGCGAACTTTCCGGAACCCGAACATCCAGGTGTTCGCCCAACACTACCTGGGACATCTGCCCTGTTCTCAAAATAAAGTTCCAGTTTTTCCCTGTAACATGGATAGTACAGAATCCTTCTTAGAAAACTTGAAAATGATGTTCCTGAGGTCTTGTTTGATGTTCTGGAGGTCTCCGAGTTCCTCCCAAAGGGTGCAGAACTTGTAGGAGATGTCTCCTGCCCCCAAGTCCTTCTGAGGTGTTATCCTCTTCCGTAGGCATTGCTGCCTTGCTGGCTACCTTTTCAGCTCTGATGGAGCTTCACTCATATGTAGTCAATGATGATATTATTGCCACAGAAATTTCTGAATTTGTATCCGAGTCTTCTTTTGAAAGTCCAGTGCCTGTGACCTCCACTCATGATGATTCTCTGTCCGGTACTGGTTTTGGTCTTGTCGTGCCGGATTCTGAGGTTGGCAGTTCCCCGACATGTCCTGAGGTTTCTCCTGTGCTGGTGTACCCCAGTGTGCTCTGTGACCCAGAAAGCCCAAGTGTGCCTCGGTTACCAGCGTACTCAGATGCTTCCTCGGTGGAGACATGCTCTGATATGGCCTGCCTGCTTGCATGCCCAGAAGTGGTCCCTGAAAGTCTTGATCTTGATGGGTGTCCTCGTAATTCTGAATCCGGAATTGTCATTGGTTCCATGGGGGTTCTTGGTGATTCTTCATGTGAGCCTGGTGATTGTTCTGCCCTCTTGGGATCTCTGTGGAGCTTCAAAAGGTTCTGGGAGATTCCGGGAGAAATTTTGCTTGGTACCCTGGATAAGATCAACGGTGGCTTTTGTGTTGTAAGGGACACTTCGAACAGGTATTGTGGCAGGTTTGGTATTTTCGGACGCTCCTTGGAAGGTGGTGGGTATTGTCTGAAGGGTGTCGATGGCTTCTTCTCTGGCGTTCACAGTCCTGATGGGTGTTATACTGAGACTGGTAGTACTGATGGGCATGTTTCGGTGGCTTCTGTTTCCGATGAGGTCGGTTTCGGGTGGACTGACTCTGGAATTGGACCTTGTCGGGCTGCCCCGACCTTCATGAGTCTTCAGTTTGAGTCTGTTGCTAATAGCAGTTTTGAGGGTCGTCTGGAATTCGACCCTGGAGGGGGGGTACTGTGATGATTTGCTCAGCTGCCTGTGCAGGCAGGCAGCCTTTTGACCATTGTGTAGGTTTGCATGCTTCAGGACTCTGGAAAGAAGAGCTTCTGTCAGTTTTTCAGCTTGTGCTTGCAGAGGAATTTGCATACGTTGTCATGCAAATTGCCTGGCCACATTCATTGGAGGCGTGTACTATAAGTACTATGTCTTTCCCACAATGCTTCGCTGGTCATAAGGTGTAATAAGTAGTTTTCATATTTTAATCTTCGAGTAATCTAAATATATGATGATTTGAGCTCTCTACATAGCTAGGGCCCTGCTGTGATGAGAAGGAGAATTATCTATATTGGATGTGACGCGATTGAGATATCAAAACTATGGATCAATTATATATGTGATATTGATAAGCATGATTGAAAAGAAATCTTCTACTATCTAGGTTAGGGGAACAGGGACTTAGTGGAAATTCTATAGACTATAGTCCTGCTCTCAGGAATTCTTTGCTTAACCATCCCCCCATAGTGGAATAAGAAGCTATGGTCAAACAGATGTTTCTCATTATCTCTGGCCAAGGCATATCAGAAGACTGTCAGTTCTGGTTTTAGCCAGAATGGAACGTGCTTTTTCTGGGATAAATGAACAGTTAATTAAGGCAGCTAGGTTCAGTAGTCGACCAATAGAGACTACAGCATTATTCGAACAGACCATCCACAGATAGCATCGTGTTACACTGTGGGTCCATCCCATTTTAATAATACAGGGTACTGAGGCGGGAATGTGTCATTCTTTCCTGATTCCTTTAGCCTTACACACACACACACACAGACACAGACACATCAACAGACATGCAAACATACAAGCTATAACAATAGGCCTTTTTATTAATATACTTACAGATTAATCAGAAATCAATTTGTTCATCTTTTGTAATAATTTATAATGTAACTAAGATTTGTACCTTTATTGATTTATTTTTGAATATTCATGGAAGATCAATAATGCCTAAATAAACAACAACATCCTTTTAAATGATTTATTCTGGTCTCTGAAAGACTTTGTTCTTTAACTACAAATCCCACATTTAACATAAGGATTTCGTCCTATGTAACACTCCTGGTGGGGTGTCAGCCATGCTCTTGGTTTGAAGATCAGCTTAGAGTAATTCCTGGAAACTGTGCTAGGCAGATTTCCCTAGTGCAGTTAGGATTGTTTATCTGTTTTGTTTGTCTGTTGCGATTGTCCTGTCCCAGCGGTGGTCGATAGGAAGTCGTTCTGATCTCTGTTCTTGGAGCATAGCTGGTGCAGCGGTTGCTACCAGCTATCTCTTCTGTTCTGCCTCTCTGGATCGCGCTAGCCACTTTTCGCTAGCGCTGTGGATCCTTCTGTTCTGTCTCCTGGGATCGCGCTAGCCACTTTTCGCTAGCGCTGTGGATCCTTCTGTTCTGTCTCCTGGGATCGCGCTAGCCACTTTTCGCTAGTGCTGTAGATCCTTCTGTTCTGCTACTCTGTACCTGGATCGCGCTAGCCACTTTTCGCTAGTGCTGTGGATCCTATCTCTCGCTTGTCCCTGTTTTCGTGTGTCTGTCTTGTCTGCTACGACCGCTTGCTGGAGGCTCAGTGAGGTAACCGTTAAGCAAGTGTTCACTTCCTCTGTTTCATGTTTGTCTGTCAATGGTTAGTTAGGCGTGCTTGTCTCTATTGTGCTTATCACATGGAGACCGCGCATAACCGCGTGCACTGTTGCGAATGAGTGCGGTGTTCGCGGTTAGCTAGCGTTTGTTATTTTCCGCATCTTCTCATTGTATTATTTGCTGTGCCTTTGCTACCCTCGTATTCTGTTCTGATCTGCCTTGTGTCACGTCTGGCGATCGCACCTCTCGCGATCGCGTTCCTATTTCATATCTGCTGTTGTGTGTGCGCGGTCACGGGGTGGCGACTGGATTGGCGCACACACATACAACCTGTCCCTTTGCTCGTTCTCATTCGCAATCGCCTTTCTTGCGATTGCGTTCTGCGCTTCATACAATTCCTGTCTGGCATTTGTGGAGGTACAGAGGATTGGTTCCTCTGCACTCCCCAGCGCCATCTGCCGAC
This sequence comes from Hyperolius riggenbachi, assembly GCF_040937935.1. NCBI lineage: Eukaryota > Metazoa > Chordata > Amphibia > Anura > Hyperoliidae > Hyperolius > Hyperolius riggenbachi. The sequence continues at coordinate 95,120,197 of NC_090654.1, forward strand.
AGGAATTTCCCTCTACAGGTGCGTAGCACCTTTTGCTGGGTGCCTGCAATTACACGCTTGTGGAGGATTTCCGCCGTGTCAGCGCACGCGTTGTGCGCTGATCACGGAGAAAGTTCCACAATCGTTACACAGGGGTAAATGTGCCCAGTATATGTAGGCAGGGGTATATATGCCCAGTATATATAGTCAGGGGTATATGTCCCCTGTATATGTAGGCAGGGGTATATGTCCCCAGTATATATAGTCAGGAGTATATGTCCCTAGTATATGTGGTCAGAGGTATATGTCCCCAGTATATGTAGGCAGGGGTATATGTCCCCAGTATATATAGCCAGGGGTATATGTGCCCAGTATATGTAGGCAGGGGTATATGTCCCCAGTATATATAGTCAGGGGTATATGTCCCCAGTATATGTAGGCAGGGGTATATGTCCCCAGTATATGTAGGCAGGGGTATATGTCCCCAGGTGTTCCCCAGCAGGAGGGGAGCAGTGCAGAGAAGGAGGAGCAGTGGGCACAGCAGTGGGGAAGGAAGGGACGTCTCCCCCTCCCTTCCTCACCTTGGGGCTCCCCCTCCCTCGCTCTCCCTCCAGAACTAAGTGTTGTGCAGCGGCTGGCAGCGGGCAGAACTTACCTCCGTCTCGTTGCAGGCACAGCATGGTCTAATGGATTTGCCGCTAGTCTGGTCTGGTCTAGACCAGAGCAGCGGCACCAGAACTTCCGCAGCTTGGAGCAAGACGGAGGTAAGTTCCGCCCACTGCCAAACGCCGCACAAGACTTAGTTCTGGAGGGGAGAGCGAGGGAGGGGGAGCCCCAAGGTGAGGGAAGGAGGGGAGAGACGTCCCCCCTTCCCCGCTGTCCCCCCAGCTCTCCTTCTTTGCGCTGCTCCCCTCCACACATGCCAGGATGGACGACGTCCACCCTCTGAAAAAAGCAGGTGGACATCGTCCACCCGCGTCCACGCCCCACTCGACCCCCTGCATTCACACATTCCTTAGCCTTATCTCAGTGTGCTGTTTACTTACTTTTCTTTATGACACTCTCAGAACTTTAACCATTATCCTGCTGGCATCTCTGTGGCCAGTTTTAACAACTTGTCTCTTGTACAGTGTACCTCAATAGTTAAAGTGACCCTTAAGCCCCCCCAAAAAATGAGTTTTACTCACCTACAGCAGCCCTCTATGCTGCTATAGCGTTCCCAGCCTGTCGGCAGCTGACGGCGAAACCGGAAGTGGCCACCGGCAGGGACCGGAGGATCGGAGGGACACGGCAAGGGCACCAGACAGCTGCAGGGGGCTATTGGAAGCCCCAGGTGAGTAAAACTCATTTTTTGGGGGGCTTAAGGGTCACTTTAAAATGCATTATATTTCTAGCTCAGTACTATCTACTGATATTTAATAGTTTGTCGGGTTTTTATTATGTTATAATCGTCACTGCAAATGTTTCATTGCTTTAATTCATATGAGAGTGGTGGCTGCCATATTTATTTCCTTTTATACACTACCAGTTGCATGGAAATCGTGCTGATATTTCTGGTCACTAGGGTCTAAATCACACACCTGAAACAAGCATGCAGCTAATCTTGTCAGATGTGTTATTATAGACCTTTGATCTGCATGCTTGTTCAGGGTCTATGGCTAAAGCCAGGGAACACACTTGCCTTTCAGTTTTCAGCTCGTGTTTTTCTGCGTACGTTTTCTGCACACCAAGTGTGTTTCTATGCAGAAAAACACGTGCGTTTTTTTCACAACAGCTAATGTAATTGATACAGAAAGCTGGCAAAATGAGCAGAATTATCATGCAGAATGTCAGTTTTTTTTCTGTGCAAGAAAAACACATTAAGGCCTAGTGCACACCAGAGCGGTTCGGCAGCGTTTTTTTGATCCGCTTGCGGATGTGGAAACGCTTGGGTAATGTATTTCAATTGGCTGGTGCACACCAGAGCGGGAGGCGTTTTGCAGAAACGCATACTCCGGGGCTGCTGCAGATTTTGGATTGCGGAGGCGTTTCTGCCTCCAATGTAAAGTATAGGAAAAACGCAAAAGAGCGGTTTTGCAGGCGTTTTTTGTTACAGGAGCTATTCAGTAACAGCTTTACTGTAACAATATCTGAAATCTACTACACCAAAAACGCTTCACAAAACCACAAAATGCTAGGTAAAACGCTACAGAAAAATAAGAAAAAGCGTTTCAAAATCTGCTAGCATTTTGCGGATCTGCTAGCGGGTTTTGGTGTGCACCAGGCCTAAGTGGGAACTAGCCCTTTGATTAACATGAGTTTTCTGTGCAGAAAACGTATATGAAAACAGTCAAGTATGTTCCCTGCCTTAAAGTATTAGAGGCAGAGGATCAAGAATAGCCTAATTTATTTCATAGTGACTGTTACATTCTGGTATTTGTGTGTGCGCGTGTGTTCTTTTTGCATGATGGGGTTACCCTGTCCAAAAAGGTTAGACAGGATGCTGTTGCTTGTAGGTATGTGTGTGTGTGTACCTGTGTGTGTGCGTGGGGGGGGGGGGGGGCGCAATTTTAGTATTACTATGCTTTTTAATTAAAGGGAAAAATACAAAGAGAAGAGGAACTGAGCCTTTTTTTTTTATTATTTTACAGCATCCTTTACGGTATATGTGACTGAAAGGAAGAAGGTAGAAAGTGCTGCACAATGTCTGTAGCCACAATGAGTTACAACTTTATTGAATGAGGTAAAAGCCATACAGCCAGGTAGCTGACATGTTTCGGACACGCAGGTCCTTAACCCTCCTGGCGGTATGAAAAATTCCGCCAAGAGGCAGCGCGGCAGTTTTTTTTTTTTTTTAAATCATGTAGCGAGCCCAGGGCTCGCTACATGATAGCCGCTGCTCAGCGGCAATCCCCCCCCCCCCCCCCCCCGCCCTCTTCGATCGCCTTCGGCGATCTCCGATCAGGTAATCCCGTTCAAAGAACGGGATTTCCTGGAGGGCTTCCCCCGTCGCCATGGCGACGGGGCGGGATGACGTTACCGACGTCAGCGATGTCGTGACGTCATTGGGAGTCCCGATCCACCCCTCGGCGCTGCCTGGCACTGATTGGCCAGGCAGCGCACGGGGTCCGGGGGGGGGCCCCGCGCGCCGCAACGTATAGCGGCGATCGGGCGCGGGGCGGCGGCGATCAGTGTGCTGGCGCAGCTAGCAAAGTGCTAGCTGCGTCCAGCAAAAAAAAAATGAAGAAAATCGGCCGAGCAGGGCCGGAGGAAACCTCCTGCGCGGCTTACCGCCAGGAAGGTTAATCAGCATAGCACCTATATGTGACTGAAACTGAAGTAGCAGTCATGTGATGCTGTCAAGTGATCCTCTATGCCAGTAGTCTTCAAACTAAGGCCCGCGGGCCGAATGTGGCCCCCTGAGGCTTTTTTACCCCCACACACAAAATGTATTACTTATAGATGCGGTCAGCTACATATTTAAATATTGCTGGTCCGCATATAAAATAGAAGTGCTGGCACCAACTATGCACATGGAAGCCAGATATCAGTAATTTGCTGGTTTTCTAATCAAATTCCACATCAGGTGACACTGCAGTCCAATTGGACTGCAGGTTGTCACCTGGGTAAGTTTCACTGTCTGGCCCACAAAGACTTCTACATCATTTTATGTATGTTCCGGCCCCCCAGCAGTCTGAAGTATGTTGACCTGGCCCTCGACCCAAGACGTTTGGGGACCCCTGCTCTATGCAGTCACAACTATGATAATATACATTAGTAAAAAAATAAATGGATATGGGGTTAACACTCTGCTGAGTAGAAATAGAGTTTCTTTCTAATACAATTTATGTTATTACAATTTTTTACTCTTATTACATTTCAGATAATGAAAGCTCTAGAGGGCAATAACAACACTGGGATTTCCTTTGGCTGTATGCAGTCTCTGTGTTCTCACTCCTGGGGGTTGTATGTTTGTATATTACATTCAGCATAACTCATTTAGACTGGCTAAGTCTTGTACAAGGAGAAATCAATGTCTTTTTTTCAGCGCAGAGTGAAAGATGGAAACACATTCATTTACATGAACTTCTTAGTTAAAAGTCAATCACAAAACCATTGAAATGCTTAAAAGGAACCTAAAATGATAAGGCTATGGAAGCTGACATATTTATTGTCATTGTCTGGGTGTCCCCCCGATCTTCTGCCTCTAATACTTTTAGCCATAGACCCTGAACAATCATGCGTATCAGGTGCTCTCACTCAAGTCTGACTGGATTAGCTGCATGCTTGTTTCAGGGTTGAGATTCAGATACTACTGATCAGAGCCGGGACAAGGTCCTCCAGCACCCAAGGTTGAGACACCAAAGTGCGCCCCCCCATCCCTGCCACCCCAGTCGTCACACACTGATTGCTATTAGACTAAGAGGCGCCACAGGGCCCACAACCTCCCCAACACCTTAATCTCTAGTTATCTGCCTTGCAGTCACTGCTATGTATCCCATTTTCTTATTTATTTCTGCTTCAAACACAATTAGGAATGACAGCTGAATGAATTGTGCGCCCCCTCCTACACTTCGCCCTGAGGCTGGAGCCTCTCCAGCCTATGCCTCGTCCCGGCCCTGCTACTGATGCCAGGTGTGTACACACAGTGAATGTTGCCTGCAGTGACCAGGACTCGGTGCCTCAGTTGACATTTTGGGAAGAAGCACTGTTGCTATAGAGGGAGAAGTGATAATGATGCAGCACATGATGGAAAAGTTTCTGGTGGGCAGGGTAAGGAGGGTAACAATGCTCGCAACTAAGATGAGCTAAGCCACTCTAGATCTTTCTGCGATACACCAGGTGACTGGCTGCACACACAATAGATTTTTGCCATAGATGACCCTGAACAGCCACCTCTGTCATGCAGGAGAACAGAGGCGCCAAAAGGATAAAAGGAAGCTAAATGAGCTTAAAAACCAAATCCTTGGTAAATAGAGGAGGTAGTGGTGGACTTGCCTCCTCCAAGTAAACACACAACGACTGTAGTAAAGACAGTCAATATATTTTATTTATGAACTCCAAATATGCAACGCGTTTTGTAGGTTTGATCCTGCTTCATCAGGCAATAACAACGGAGGAATAGCATATGTGACCACCTCTGTCAAGTTTAGACAAGAGTGCCCTTCAGGTTTTAGCCACAGAGAGATTTAAACATTACTTTTCAGTAAGTGAGTTGTTTTAGTCTGACTGCAGAGATACTGTGATTTAGAGCCCTGGTGTTTAACAGTTATAGTGACAGAAAAAGAAAAGAAAACAAGAACACAACCTAGTTCTAAGGTGGATTGGGACTTTACATATACATGCTTATCTCCTCCTGTCACAAGTCACTTTATGTACCCTGTAATGCTGTTTTTAAAGTGAGCACCTAACTTTTACATTGCCTTGTTGCTCCTCTTTGTGCAGGGGCGTAACTAGAAATCGCTGGGCACCTTGCGTAACTTTGGATGGGGTCCCCTCCCCCGCTTTCCACACATGGATACATACACATGCATACAGATAACTGACAGATGAGTGTGCTCACAGCCGTAGCTTATTACACTCACTCTGTCCATCTCTAATGGAGCAGAACTGTCACTGCAGATGACTCCAGCATCACTACAGTACACAGCGCTTCAAGAGGGGGTGGAGAGGAGGAAGGCAGGGTGCTGTACATAGGAACCTGCTGCGCACTGAATAGAGACTGTCTACAAATCTTTGTCTACAAAAATTTTTATAATTCATTATCTGTGGTTGAGTAGATGCAGTCATTAGAACAATTGTGCAGAGAGCAGAAAGCTTTTTCTCTCCCTTGCATGGTCTATTGTTACACCCCTGTCTTTGTGTATCAGATTCCTCAGGGGCCAGGAATGATCTGCAGTTGTACATAAGTCCTTTTACTGGCCTTCTGCAGCACCTGAAGATACACTTTGAACTTAAAGAAAAACAAAAGTTTGCTTTCCTAAAACAGAAAGAATTTGCGATAATTCAGGTTGGAGTGAGCTTGAGATGTCTCCCAGTGCAACACTGCTGAATATATGCAAATTAACCATTGTACCCTTAGAAGCTAAACACACCTCCAGAACCGCTGGAATGCAATGATGTGTCAGTTTGTTAATTTGTACAGAGCCATACTAATCCAACATGCATACAGACTGTTTCGGATTGTTTGATCCTCATCAGTGCATGTCATGGATTAATTTGGCTCTATGGAGTAGGGCTTGTAAATCCGAGAGGTACAGACTAACCATTGTAGTTCCTTACACACTCCAACGAGTTCTGGGTCACCATGAGCTTGCTGGTTAGTCTGAAATTAAAGAACAACTATCAAAGAAACTGTCCTTTTGTAAAACCCCACATACCTATAGAGCTTTTAGCCAGCAACAATAGAACGCTTTTCAGAGATCTCTCATCACAGCCTGTGTGAAAAAAATGCTTTGTTTATAAGCTGATTGTAACAGTTTGTGTTGGGGTCAGGCTAGAGCTATACCGTGTAGATAGGTTTGACCTCTCTGTTACTATTCACAGAGGAATGATTTACTGTTTGTTTCTGCCCTACTTACACACACACTGCTTTTTCACAGATCATATGAGAACAGCTGATGGATTTGTCAGCTACAGAGAAAGGATCTGAAGAGAAAGACCTGTACTTTATTCCTGTTATTGCATGCTTCCGCCCTCCCATTCAGAATAAAATAAAATCCATAAATAGTTTGTTGCCATACATTGTACTAGGGACATTATTTAAATGTTGTGATAGCAAGGGCTAATAGGCAAAGAAAATGGGTGAGTTGTATTTTACACCAAGATGGCGCCGGGTGAGGACGCCACGGCCACAGGGCTCCGGTCTTTTTTTCTCTCTTTCCCTTAACTCCCCCTCTGGTGACCTCCCGACTACATCCACCCACCTGGGGATGATGCAGGGGCCACGAAGGTGCCTCGCGGGCTGCTGGAGGATCGGGAGGTAGCGTGCTGCGGGGTGAGGATCGCTTGTCCGGGGAATCACTGCTGCCAGGGGAGCCGGGATGCCACTCTGGAGCCAGGGGACGCCGCACGCAGTGCCGCCTTCATGCCGCATATGTTCCGCCTCTCCTGCTGGGGACCACACGGAGAGGGGCAGCGAGAGCTCCAAACTGCCCTCGGCCGCTCTTGAATGTTGGGGGCTGCCGCCTGGGAAGAAGCCGCCACGTGCTCCCACCGCCACCACCAGCCGCCCAGGGCCGCCACCGGAGACCTCCCCCAGAGACCTCCCCATCACCGGGCGGGTGACCTGACGTCTGCAGCTCAGGATTGCTGGGGTTGCCGGACCCCCTCCACCACGGGTCGCCCAGGGGCCTAGGGACCAGCAAGGGCACATGGAAAACCCTCCTGGTGCAGAGGAGGCCTGACTGCAGCGGCTCCCCCAGTCACCATGGGAACGACCACGCTGCCACCCTGTAAATGGAGGGCCTGTTGCTGCTCCATCGCAGCCACAGAGAAGGTATGCTGCCCCTGGCCTGTCCACCACTGCTGCCCAGCCAGGGTGCCCCCCCCCGGCCCTATGTCCACCAATGCTGCTCAGCCGAGGTACCCCCCGGCCTCATGTCCACCACTGCTGCCCAGCCCAGGTGGCCCCAGGCCCCATGTCCACCACTGCTGCCCAGCCAGGGTGCCCCCCCCGGCCCTATGCCCACCAATGCTGCCCAGCCGAGGTGCCCCCCGGCCTCATGTCCATCACTGCTGCCCAGCCCGGGGGGCCCCAGGCCCCACGTCCACCACTGCTGCCCAGCAAAGGTGCCCCCTGGCACCACAGGTCCCCCACTGTGTCTGCACCCACATCACCCAGCCGTGCGGACTTTGAAATTAGGAGCGCTTCTCCTCGAGCAACCTGGCTCATGTGATCCCTGCTGTCCGCCTCCATCATGATCTCCCCCAGCTTCCTCTCTACTTTTCGTGGACAATCGGTAGCACCTGTCTAGTTGGGAGCGTGTCGCTGTGTAGCGTCCAGTGCTGAAAATGGCAGCGCTCATATCAGCTCTCAGGCTGCTCCTCCAGTCCCACTCTTTTCTGTTCCTGCTATCAGTGTATGTCTTGCTATGTTTATATTACGTTAATTGTACGTGTATGCTGTAATGCTATCAGTGTATGTTGCTATGTTTGTATTACGTTAATTGTACGTGTATGCTGTAATGCTCTGTTTGTATTACGTTAACTGTACGTATATGCTGTAATGCTCTCTGTTTTTGCTTTTGATTCTGCTTTTATTGTTTATACGTATGTACCATGCTTAACTGTATACAACGCTCTGCTTAAATGTACGCACAAACTGTAATGTTGTCCTATGTATGCTTGTCCCACGTCTATGTATGTACCATGCTTAACCGTGCTATTTTCTTGTTTTTCATCAATGACCCTGTATGCGCCAAAACCAATTCCGGGTACAATCCACCTTTGTACTTGGCGAAATAAATTCTGATTCTAATTCTTATTCTATTTATAGTAGTATTACTTATTTTAAAACTATAAGGGATGGAATTGGAGAAATGTTTTTTTTTTGTTTTTATTTATTATTTTTTCTTGTATTTGCCTATAAAATGCATACAAAATAAACTAATTACTGAAAACAAGTATCACCCACAAAAAGCCTAATTTGTGGCAAAAAAAGAAGATATAGACCATTCAAGTTAGAAGCAGTGATAAAGTTAATGCCAAATGAAGGAGCGCTGACAGGTGAAAATGGCTTTTGGCTTTAAAGAGTAACTGTTAGGCATAACATAAAAAATCAATTCTCTATTTTTATCTGGTAAACAAATAATAAGGATGCTAACAAGGCAATCCAAAAGTTAAAAATCACTCTTACTTTTCGTCTCAATAGACTATAATTTACCTGGTCCCCTGGCTCCTATTTGGTACAAGTGCCACAAATGAGAAGTTGCAGTGCATGCTGTTTTTTTCTTGTTTACTTTCCTCCCCTTTTCCCCCTCAGACATAACTAATGCAGCCTGATTGGCTGAAGTTTCTTTCGCTCCCGTTTTCCCCTCCCACACCTCTTTTCTCTCTGATTGGCCAATATTTCTTGTGCTGAGAAGCTGAGAAAGTGGCTCCACTGAAATCCGATCCATACAAATAAACCAAGTCTGCAAAGTACTGCAAAGCTGTGTGGGAATTTTTAAAGACTTGGAGGAAGCCATGCAAGCATAGTAAGGGCCTGTACACACTGCTGCGCTTTCGCTGCGCTTTTCAAATCGCATGCGCTTTTTAATCGCAAGGTCTTTTGAAAAATAATGAAAATCGTGGAGACCTGTACACACTGGTGCGATGCGCTTTTCCTATTCTCATGAAGGCTTGCGATTTAAAAATCGCATGCGATTTTAAAAGCACAGCGGTGTGTACAGGCCCTAAGAGTGAAAACAGAGTAAGGGCCTGTTCACACTATGTAACGATTGGTGTAGCAACACAGATGTCTGATTATGTGTGATCTGCAGAATCACCAATAATACAGACGTTATACCTGATTATGTGGTGATGTGCAGTATCACAAATAATACAAGTATAGCTGGTAAGCAACGAGGTATGTAGTGCTTGGTGCAACAGTAACAGAATAGTTTAACTAAACCTCACCAGAGGAGCTGGTGGGTAGTGTTGGGCGAACACCTGGATGTTCGGGTTCGGGCCGAACAGGCCGAACATGGGCCAGATGTTCGGCATGTTCGGCCCGAACGCCGAACTCAATGGGAGTCAATGGGACCCCCGAACATGCCCATTTTGGGGGCCCCATGGGGTCGCAGGCATAAGGGGGGAGCATGCCCCGGTCGCGGGGGGGGTCGGAAATTCCCCCCACCCCCTCCGCTAGCGCTCCCCCCTCTGCCCGCTTCCCCATACAAAAAGTTTGAAACAAGTTCAATAGTACCTGGGCTGGTGGCACTGGCTGGCAGTGGAGTGAGGAGGAGGAGGAGTCCGAGTAGCAGAGTGACGTTGAGGCCGGGCAGCGAGCGGTTCAGCGCTAGTACCCTTGTGGTACTTCCGCCCTTTCTCTGACCTCACGTCCTCTGCGTGATGACGCATACGAGGGTACGCGTGATGCGTACCCTCGTATGCAGAGGACGTGAGGTCAGAGAAAGGGCGGAAGTACCACAAGGGTACTAGCGCTGAACCGCCCGCTGCCCGGCCTCAACGTCACTCTGCTACTCGGACTCCTCCTCCTCCTCACTCCACTGCCAGCCAGTGCCACCAGCCCAGGTACTATTGAACTTGTTTCAAACTTTTTGTATGGGGAAGCGGGCAGAGGGGGGAGCGCTAGCGGAGGGGGTGGGGGGAATTTCCGACCCCCCCGCGATCGGGGCATGCTCCCCCCTTATGCCTGCGACCCCATGGGGGGCAATATTCGGCCGAACAGGGCCCTGTTCGGCCGAACAAGGGCCCTGTTCGGCCATGCATTCAGTAGTTCGGCGAACCCCGAACAGTTTGGCCGAACACCACCAGGTGTTCGGCCGAACTCGAACATCACCCGAACAGGGTGATGTTCTGCAGAACCCGAACAGTGGCGAACACTGTTCGCCCAACACTACTGGTGGGTACTATAGTACACTGTAACTGATTAGTTTGGCTTAACCTCACCAGAGGAGCTGGTGGGTACTATTAGAACACAATAACTGATTAGTTTGGCTTAACCTCACCAGAGGAGCTGGTGGGTACTATTAGAACACAGTAACTGATAGTTTGGCTAAACCTCACCAGAGGAGCTGGTGGGTACTATCAGAACACAATAACTGATAGTTTGGCTTCACCTCACCAGAGGAGCTGGTGGGTACTATCAGTAGAGCACCTCACTAGTGACAAGGGCTCACAGGTGAGTAGAGAGGTCAGACAGGCTATGATCAGTAACGAGCGAGCAGGCACAGTACAGATTCGACAGGCAAGAGAATAGTAAGAAATCAGGCAGGGTTCAGCAACAGAGTCAGATGGGCAGATGTACAGGAACGATAAGCAAGAGCAGAGTCAGAGGGTAGCAAGAGTCATACACAGAATATCAATAAACAGTAAACAATATCCTAGTCTTGTGTGAAATTCCTGGTTTTCTCCCAGATCAAAGCACACCGGATACTATCTAAAGTCTGAGCGCTAGCACATAAGTATTCGCAACAGCAGACCAGTTGCGAGTGAACAGAGAAGGCTTATGAAGCAGAAGCGACCCCACCGCCACGCCCACAACAATCAACCAATCCGGAGTGCCGCGAGTCTCCTCTGACGTCAGCCGACCGGCTGGTCAGCTGACGCGCCTCCTCCCTGCATAAAGGTCCTGTCTCCGCGCGCGCGATACGGCAACTACATGTGCAAACGACAGACCCGTTCTCGGCGTACTAGACGCCAGAGGCACGGACGAGGTCCCTGAACATGAAGGCAAGGCGGCTGCGGAAACACCCTGAGTGTCCGCAGCCGCCATTACTGCGGGTGTTACACACTACAAGAGCTTCTTAAACGCTAGAGATTTTAAAAGCTCTTGCTAATGCAATGCTATGGGGGATTTTTACAAAATCCCATAGCTCCAATGTGAACACTCACATAGGATAACATTAGCAAGAGCTTTTAAAATCACAAGCGCTCAGAAAAGCTCTCATAGTGTGAACATGCCCTAAGGGAGGAAAAGACATCAGGATTGGCTTCAGACACAGGGATTCCAAGATGGCAACTTACAGAAACAGAATTATCTTAAAGAGACTCCGTAACAAAAATTTCATCCGGTTTTCTTCCATCCTACGAATTCCAAAATCTATTCTAATGTGCTCTGGCTTACTGCAGCACGTTCTACTATCACCATCTCTGTAATAAATCAACTTATCTCTCCCCTGTCAGACTTGTCGGCCTGTGTCTGGAAGGCTGCCAAGTTCTTCAGTGTTGTGGTTCTGTGATGCATCTCCCCCCTCCAGGCCCCTCTATGCACACTAGCCTGTGTGTTATTTAGATTAGTGCAGCTTCTCTCTGCTCTATTATCTTTTACAAGCTGGATAAATCCTCCTCTGAGCTGGCTGGGCTTTCACATACTGAGGAATTACATATAGGCAGAGCTGTCTGCACTCTGCAGGAAGAAACAGCCTGACACTTCAGTGGAAGATAGCTGCAGGGGGAAAGAAACACACAAATGATCTCTTGAGATTAAAAAGGAAGGCTGTATACAGCCTGCTTGTGTATGGATGTATTTTCTATGTGTGGACATACTGTACATCAACCTACTTCCTGTTTTGGTGGCCATTTTGTTTGTTTATAAACAAACTTTTTAAAACTGTTTTTAACCACTTTTAATGCGGCGGGGAGCAGCGAAATTGTGACACAGGGTAATAGGAGATGTCCCCTAACGCACTGGTATGTTTACTTTTGTGCGATTTTAACAATACAGATTCTCTTTAATTTACTATATACTCACTGAAATCAAAATGTGGACAGTGCAATACATATGTTATGTAAGTAGACCAAGTATGTATCTACAAATATGTGGTTTTTTTTCTAAGATAGTATGGCTAACACCTCCTCTTTAAGGTAAAATGGCCTGTGGTTTGAAGTGGTTAAAGCTTGCATCTGTAAAAGGAAGAATTTCAGAGTTTACAAATACATTTAACTATATCAGACATACTTTTACTTCCCTAGAACAATACTATTTTTCAAGCTTTGGAGGAGGAGGAGGACTGAGCTGCTTTGTTCTTTTTTTTTAGTCAACCTTACCAACGTATAGGATAATTTAAGCATATTGTGTAGCTCGCTTTATACATACACCCAGGGTGTAACGGTGGGGGGGGGGGCACTCCTGCAACTGCAGGGGGAGCCAGGGATGTTGGAGGCCCCAACTACTAACCTTCCCTTCCTCTGTTACTCCAGATCAGGTGTTTTTGTGGCCAGACTAGTTTTGGGTGTGAATATCCTGATGGCCGTACTTGTTTTATGAGCCTTGTAAGATGGTTGTGACCATAAATGGGGCACCTTCAAAGTTTTGCTGGTAGGCCCCTTGATTTGTAGTTAGGCCCCTGCATACATCACTGCTTGTTACTCCAGGAACGTAAGTGTTACATTTATAAAACAGGTTACACAATGTATGTAACTAGCTATAAAAATAGTGCATCATAAAAACAGGTAAACATAACGTCTTCTGTCTACTCGTGTTAAGTTTACGTTCTTTGTTGAATTTACCCTATACATTTTTTCAATGCTACTGATATATATATATATACTGTATATATTTATGGCCTGGAATCAATAATAGCGGTGAGTGAGCTACGCAGATACAGTTGCTAATGTCAGAAAATATATTACCACCTGATCATTGTGATTGTTTGATCATGGTGTTGATGTGACTGGGAGCCACATTATCAGTTTCCTGCCCTCTTACTCAGCTTCTCACCATTTGCTGAATGCAGGGAGACTAAAGCCAATAGTGAGAAGTGAAAGTGAAAATAAACGTATGAGATGATGTGTAACATTCATGTACAGCACTTCTTGTCTTTCATGAACAGCTCCTTGGGCAACAGCACCCCACTTCCCTTAGTTGCTTCCCATTTGCAGACTTCCTTTTTAATATATTCGGAGCTTCCTTTTCCATATGCAGCAACTTTTCCTCCATGTCCAGCTACTGCATTGGCCAGCAGCCACCCAAGACATGAACCATTGTGACCTTTCCAGATATCCGGCCCTTCGAAGGAATATGCTACTGGTATAGAGCAGACTCTGTTATTTTTCAATATACATTTCCCCTGCCAAGTAGTGGTATGGACGACATTCTCCTCTCATGGAGGGTTACTACAGCATGTAGTGTTATGGACTTTGTTCTTTTCCATTAACCACTTTGCATCCAGACCTTGTTTCCCCCAATGGACCAGAGCAGTTTTTATATTTTAGCTATGTCTCTGTTTAATCAGCAATAACTATATCCATACTTATGGTATCTAAATTAAATATATATTGTTTTGGTTTTTTTTCAAGACAAACTAGGCTTTTATTGTATGACTGTTTTTATCTTAAACAATCTTTGTTTTCTATGAATTTTAATGGGAAAAAGAGGAAAAAAATAGAAAAAATACATTATTTCTCTGTTTTACCAATTCCAGTCTAAAAATAAAAAGATCTACTGTTGATAAAAAACCACAAATTTTGTTTGGCTGTTTCTAAAGTATATCACAAAACTTAGATTATGTTCCTGTCACAATTTATGGTGAGGATATTTCATTCTGAACTAATACTACAATGTGTATTTTTCACTATGAGCTGAGAAAAAAGCATTTTTAATGGTAAAAATCAAGCAACATATATTCCTTTTCACCAATAAGTGCTGCATCAGACAGTGCCAGAGGTGTGCACAGGAACAATGCCCAACCGTGCACAGCTGTGCTTCAGCTACATGACTTATGCTGGGAAGAGACGGTACGTTTTCGCCGCTCGATTGAACCATTTAGAAGGCTCGATTGATAATTTCCGGCATGTCCGATCACCCGCCCGATCGATTCCGTGCTCGATACCGCATGGTGGACAATGGAAAAAGATAAGGAAAACAAGCAGAAGATAAGAGTATCGCCCGCGGAATCGAGTGGGGAATCGATCGGGCGGCAGAACCGAGCCACGAAAAAGTACCGTCTCTTCCCAGCATTATATCTAAGTCCTCGAGGCTTAGATGGAGTCCCAGAGGACATAGATTATACTGTAGTGGTGGATAAAGTGGTTAAGGATTTTTCCAACATGTAAATGTTCACTGTCACATGTAGTGGTGGAATGGGCTCTGCTATTCTCTCACAAAGGGCAACCCCTACAGGTACAGATGTGGGCTCAATCCTTCTCTCACAAATGGCTACGCTGGAAATCGGCACGTCTTCTCTTCCACAAATTAAACATAAGTAGCACTGCTGGTGTATCTCAGTCCACACTTATGATAAAAGACTTTAGAGAAGTTGGGGAAAGTCCGCAATAGAATTGATACTCTGAACAGGGAAAGCCTTTACCAACAACCCATGTAGGTAGGATTCTGAATTACAGAGGTCAAGAAGTGCCTTGGAAAAATCATCTTCGCTGACAAGGAAGAGCTGGGACCATAACTGCCAGGCAACCTTTCTATTATACATTTTCTGCTAGGAAAATTGAAGTGTGGAAGAACTATATTATTCATACACATTCATGGCATCAAAAACCGTTATCTTTTCTGACTTTTCTGACTTTCATTAAAGTTGGAAAGCTCAGATTTACTGGTGTACAGCCCATGTTTTTTAAGAAAAGTAAAACATCAGATCCGGGAAATTATATATCTGTGAGCTTAAAGGGGTACTACAGAGAAAAATTGTAAAATTTAAGATATGTGCAAACATAGACACATAAGGAGTACATTTTTTACAGAGTAAAATGAGTCATACATTACTTTTCTCCTATGTTGCTGTCACTTACAGTAGGTAGTAGAAATCTGACAGAAGCAACAGGTTTTGGACTAGTCCATCTCTTCATAGGGGATTCTCTTCAAGGTTTTTATTCTTTATAAAGATATTCCCTAAAAAGGATTTAAACACTGATGCTGGCCAGCTTCCCTGCTCGCTACACAGTTTTTTGGCAGTTGGGCAACTGCCATTTAATAAGTGCTTTTGAAAATAAATAAATCCCTTAGAATCCCCCATGAAGATATGGACTAGTCCAAAACCTGTCACTTCTGTCAGATTTCTACTACCTACTGTAAGTGACAGCAACATAGGAGAAAGGTAATTTATGGCTCATTTTACTCTGGAAAAAAACATACTTCTTATTTGTATATGTTTGCACATATTCAAAATTTTACAATGTTTTGCCATAGTGCCCCTTTAACATCAGTTGTGTGCAAACAAGGATGCTATGCATAGGATGCTATGCATACGAGTTAACAGTGGTATAGACTGTGTATATTACAGGCATAGTTCACATACTATCTCTAGTAATTCTGTGCAGGTGGGTGCAGGGGGAAGAAGTGCATTTCGCGCACATGCGCTCCTACAGAGGCTTGTAGCCTCCCTAGAAAACCTTTATAGAAAGCAAAGCGAGTTAAGCATATCTTTCTGTTCTTCTCCAGGCCCCAGATGAAGAGCATGGACTGTGCAAACCACACATCTTTAGACATGTTCATTCTTCTTGGTTTGTCAGAGGTCCCTTACTTCCAAGTCATCTGTTTCTTACTGTTCTTAGTTATGTACATACTGACTGTTTTGGGAAATCTTCTCCTAATCCTAGTAGTGAGTATCAACCCAAATCTACAGACCCCAATGTACTATTTGCTGCGTACGCTCTCTATTATTGACTTTGGCTTCTCATCTAGTGTTGTTCCTGAAATACTGGTGAACACTCTTTCCAAGGACAGAAGTATCTCTCTGGTGGGTTGTGCTGTCCAAATGTTTGCCTATGTAGCGTTAGGACAAACAGAGTGCATTCTTCTTGCCATCATGGCCTATGACAGGTTTGCTGCTATCTGTAAACCCCTGCACTACAATACTATCATGAACAAGACTTTATGTCAGTTTTTAGTGGCTGGATCATGGAGCTTTTGTTGCATAACCTCCATCATCCATGATGCGCTGATCTTTGTGATGCCCTATTTTCGGTCCATCCATATCAACCATTTCTTTTGCGAGGTACCTCCTTTGCTGCAAATATCTTGCAGAGATACAAGGCTGAATCAGGCGCTAGTGTATGTAACAGCAGTGATCATAGTTATGTGTTCCTTTCTGCTGATTATCATTTCATATTTAAACATAATCTGTACTATCATAAAGATCCGTTCCTCACGCGGAAGGCAAAAGGCTTTCTCTACATGCAGCTCCCACCTTATGGTTGTTGCTATCTACTTTGGGACCATTATGTTAATTTCTATGAGACCCTCTTCCACTCACTTTCCAGAATCAGACAAAATATTTTCCATGCTGTATACTGCAGTGACACCAATGTTAAATCCTTTCATCTATAGTATAAGAAATAAGGAGGTTAAGGGGACAGTAAAAACTTTTTTAAAGTTGCTATAATTACATCATTTTCATATCAAGGAAGAGAGGAATCAAAGATTCATCCACCTTTTGTATCTCATTACCTGTAAGTCTCCATTTACACTTAATCAGTTGGTACGAGAAAAAAATTCTTCTCCATAGCAGTGTATTGTTTGTGAAAAAGATTTCAGTTAAAACACTTTAAGTGTGAACTGAGCCAAAGGAAAACATGGGCATTACTTTGAAAATCAGTTGTCCTTTCAGTTATAACTGAGAGCAACTGATTAAGTGAAAATGGGGCCTATTACTCGCCTGTCCATGCGGTGGTCTAATACCACTGGTTGCAGGTGTGTTCATGTGTGCATTGTGGTGTCCGACTTGCACACTCATGCACAGAGTTTGGTTCATATGATTATGCATGCATGGCCTATAATAGCCATCTCCAGCAAACATCTAGTGCTGAGACCTCTGACAGCTGACATGGTTGAACCTGCCCTAGTACCAGGTATTTGCCTATCTGGGTATCTGGTCCTGATTGATAGCCCTGTTCTC
The DNA here is from genome assembly GCF_040937935.1 of Hyperolius riggenbachi. Classification (NCBI taxonomy): domain Eukaryota; kingdom Metazoa; phylum Chordata; class Amphibia; order Anura; family Hyperoliidae; genus Hyperolius; species Hyperolius riggenbachi. The sequence continues at coordinate 95,137,671 of NC_090654.1, forward strand.
AATCCAGCTTGTTTAGCTATCCTTGATCTGATCCTTTGCTTCAACCTCTGTACATGATGTCAACTTGTCTGTCTAACCCATGCCAGGACCTCAACTTGTAACCTCAGTCAAGACTTTTTTCTGCTTGTCCCAACTATCTATCTATCTATCTATCTATCTATCTATCTATCTATCTATCTATCTATCTATCTATCTATAGTCTTTTCTATAAGTCACTAACTATCCCTCACAGAGGCTCACAATCTAATCCTTATCATAACCCCATGTCCATTGTATTCTTTGGCCAATTTTAGACCATACAATCGCTATGCAGATGGTGGTCCAGCTGGGATTCGAACCGGATGAAGTGTGATTGACTACGCCACCATGCTGTCTTCTACAGCTAAAATCCTGATATAATAATAAGATCACATGACCAAACACTCCTAATACATGGGAGTTACAAACAAGTCCTGTGTGTGTGTGTGTGTGCGTGCGTGCGTGTGTGTGTGTGTGTGTGTGTGTGCGTGCGTGCGTGCGTGCGTATGTGTGTGTGTGTGTGCGTGCGTGCGTGCGTGCGTGCGTGTGTATGTGTGTGTGTCAGGCTATAGTAATGCAACTTAAATTACCAAGTGTTGCTTGAATTTCTGAACAAATAACATTTATTTTTACATTCAACATTTGAAACAAAGACAACAAAAACGAACATGACTTAGATTAAATTATAGCATACATATTTTACATATTGAATAAGGAGAGTCCTGAAGAAGATGGGATTGTCTTTTCTTCTTGGAAACAAAGGACATACAATATTACCAATTGACGTAAGAGTCAGGGGTCTTTATTCAATTCACTTGATCTCCCTAGTTTTCTCCCAGGAGATCATTTTTCATCTTCTGTTTAAAATAACTATTCAGCACTCTGCAAATGAAAAAGTTCCTTGCTTGCTGGAGGGTTAAAAGGCCTTTTATCAATAAGGTGTAAAATATCACCTAGGAGAAAACTTAGGATAAAGAGTAAATTGAATAAGGCCCAGGGTGCTCGGTCTTATTGTACACCAGGGATACAGTATGAAAACTGAATTATTATCTTTTCAAACAATTCTTAAAAGCATCACCATAGTGGACAAAGTACCATGGGAAGTTACACAATGGGGTTGATTGACTAAACATCGGTAATACTACCATGCAAGCACAGCACCTGACAATATAACCATTATGTCCGTATGTAAGTACCGCAAGATAGTAGCGTGACCCGCAGTACTCCAGTATCGTGATCACTACTAGAGTACTGTGGGTCATGCTACTATCATATCTCACAGTATTTACATCGTATCTCGTGGTATCTACGCGTGAAAGTAACGGTAACATTGCATAGTAATATTACCGATGTTTAGTGAATCAACTCCAATGTCCACAACACATAAATCTAACTGACCTCCCAACCGATTCCCAACCCTAACCAATCCCCCACCGCAAAATACCTAATCCTAATCGACCCCCAACCATTGCATAACCCGTTATGCAATATACTATGGTGAAATGCCTATTTACTGGTAAATCAAATAAATAAACAAATAATATCACAGTTGTAAAAAAATGTATTTTTTTAATTTGATTTATTAGTAAATAAGTGTTTCACTGTAGTATATTTTTTCAATTAATTTTTATCTTGCATGCTAGAAAACAGTACCTGAGTATACTGTTTTATGCCTCCCAGATACTGCAATATTGTGTTGTTCGCAATAACTGTTAACTTCCCTAGCGGTTATACACGTCAATACAAGACATGTTGTGAACAGTATTGATGTGCATACACGTCAATACTCTCCTGCACTGTATACTAGACCCTTGCTTGACACATTTTGGCAAGTTACAGGAAAAAACAGGTTATGAAAATTAATTTGATCATGATCACCTTTTCCGCAGAAATCCTGGTGAAATTGAATGCCAGGGAGGTTAAGACAAAATGGTTGGGTGTAAGACCTTATTTCCCTTCAGTTTTTACAAATTAGATTTAATATATTTTAGATAGAAGATGGCCAATTGGTGTGTAGAAAAACGGACCAGAAACAGGGCTGAATGTCTGAAAATGTGAAAATGCCATATAGAATGTGGCCAGTGGGAAATGCTCCACAAAGTGGTGGTAAGGGGAATGTATATGGAAGAGGGGAGATGCAAAGGAAATAAATAGACTGTACACTGATAAGGGAGGAGGAGCTCACAGAGTGGGGGTTGGTGGTGTGGTACATAATAGGCTGCACATGGAAAGAAGGGAAATTTGTTGCACGAAAGTGGACTGTCCAAGACATTTGGCCTGGAGGAGGGCCCAAAAATATATAAAGGCAAACAGGAGTTTATTTGAGAACAGTGAAGAACATTGGAGAACATAAGTGATCTAATTAACCTTTCCGCATTGTGTTCCCTGGGGTGGCAAAAGTTTGAAATGCTCAATTTGGATTTATCAGATTATAGCAAGTGTAAACTAAAAACAGGCACATGCACATGCCAATACCAATATCTGTTTTTAAATAGATCATGGGCAACCTAAATAGTTTTTTTTTTTAAATGCAGCTGCATGCGCATGACAATAGTAACACAACCACTAATTCAACAACCATAAAGGACTCATGAGGCGATGAATACAATCTATTTTTACGCGCCTGGGGCAAGCATACAAATAACTATGCTCTGCTCCTTTCCTTCTTTTTTCTGCCTGAGTTAACATTCAGGTATGCAACTGAAAGTTTGGCTTCAGTCAAGATCCATTTGAACTATAGCGTCCTTCACTGACAAGGAGTTATTGCCATAAAGTATTTTCCTGGCAGAGAACAGCTTCTGAGAGGAGGTGATAGATAAAAAAGGTCAATAGTTGATATATATTAGCTACTGGGAAACTAAAACACTATGTTATTAAGATGAGATAAAACAATACATTTTAGTTTTTTTAAATAAATTAAAGGTGTGGGATATCTAAAAAAAAAGTAATTTGAAGTGTGTACAGAATCCTCCCTGTGTACCAAGAGGGACCTCATCACAGAAATCATCCTTTGATCAGCACCACTCTAGTAAAAACACAAAATGTATTGAAAAGGATTACCACTTCACCAGTGATGTCAGGCAGCTATAGCCACTGTTTTGGGCAAACAATGTTTTTTACGAGCCGCCCAGCAATTATTGATGTGATTTAAATAGTTTTTTTTTAATAAATGTAGTGTTCTTACAAGAGTGGTGGGGATCAAAAGCGATTTTTAGTAATAGGATAGATACAATTGCTTAGCTCATCATTTTCACTTAAGTTCACTTTAAGCAGTCTTTGCTATGTTGTGATATGACCCTAATGAGGGTTTAAAACTTTTACAAGTTAATAGAAGACAGTAAAATAAATAAATTCACATGTGGTCTCCAGTGTTTTCCAGCTGTGGTAAATCAGTCCCCAGAGTCTCTAAACGCTAAAGATTCCTTGTGGCTTCAGAATCAGCACCCACAGTCTTTGGGGAAATGAAAACAATGGTTATTTATTGCTGAAATGCCCATGGTTTCTGTCAAGCAGGCGTCTTCCACTTCCTTTATTTCCAACCCACTAACTTCATCCAAACCTGTAAAGGGAAGTAGGAATTCATCAGACAAACAAGCAAATGTAGTCATTAAAGTGTGAAGGTGACATTTGGCCTGCACAGAGCCGGGGTCACACCACAGCGCTGACGAGATGTTCAACTCTTCCCTACTCTAAAAAGAACAAATCAGCAGATACGTGTTTGTTCTGTCCCTGTTAAAAGAATATGTTTGAAATTCTCTAAGGCTGGACATACACAGGTCAATTATGGCCAGATGTGCCAAGTCAATTGATCCACGTTCAATTGGAATTTGCAATATCTACAATGCATGGAAAACTTAATTTTGATCAGTTTCAGAAGAAATCTATCAAGCATTGATCAAATCACTAGGGTTGTACTGCTTGATGCAAGGTAACAATATAGGCCATGGATCCCCACTTCTTCTGCTCCACCCCCAATTGTACGGAGAATTCCCAAGATATCTGATCAGACTTTTGAGCAATATACTATGCAACATTGATCAGTAGTGAATCAATTGGATATAGGCCTGTGCAATAGCTGTTCAGCAGATTCTATCAAAGTATTTGAATTGATCACAAAAACAGATACAAGTATGGCTGGCTTAAGGGACATAATTTTGACATTCTTTAGTGTGTCCTCGCTTTTGTTGCCAGTGGTTTACACATTAATGGCTGGGTGATGAGTTATTTTGATGGGACAGCAAATTTACACTATTATACAAGCTATACACCGATGACTTAACATTGTATCAAAGCATAACTTACATTTTTTTTCCATCAAAAGATATAATAAAATATTTACAAAACTGTAAGAGTTGTACTTACTTATGTTAGATACTTTATATATAAATATATACATACTGTATATACGTGTGTGTGTGTATATAAATGTATATTTCTTGTGGGGACTGGGGATCTCCAGGCTGCATGCATGGTTTGCATAGTATTGCATATAATTTGGTTTGTGGTGCTCATCCCTTGGTATTTATAAATATATATGTACAGACTGCCGCTGGTCTGAACAGGTAAAAAGTCCTATTGCCTATGTCTCGCGTGCTGCTTTTGGCATCTGGAAGCCTCCTTTACTAAGTAGATCCAAGATGCCCAAGACATTTCTTACCGCCGCTGACCGCCATCTTGTTCCACCATCCCACGCTGCTCCTCTGCTCCTTTTTGCTGTTGACTCTCCAGCTATAATGCTAATGGTGTAAAAACTAGAACTCTATAGTGCATTTCAATATGGCTAAATTGCAGGCAGGGTTGCTCTTGAGTACCTCGTGATCACGATCATTTTTTTGGCTCCGAATTCAGAAAAATTCCGAATCCATGATCAATACAGATCATGGATTCTGAATTCGCATCAATTCGTGATTAGCGAAAATTCGATCGTGATCACAGCGAAAATCCGCGATCACAAATTCGCATTGCACATGCGTGGTAACCATTGGCTGACGTTGTTGGGCCAATCAGAGGGCCCCCAGCCGAAGCACTAGTAACCAATCAGAGGAGGGGAGCCTGGCCCTACCCTCCTTTATATAAGGCGGGGGCCATTTTAGGATTTCGTCCTTGCTGTGTGACTTGTGGTACTGAGAGCATCTCCACTGCTGCTGTGTGTCCGAGCAAGTGCTTTCACTTTGAAAACAGAGCGTTTTGCATACTAACCACATTGTGAACACCTTAATTACCGTATATTGCTGTATGCGTAGATAGTGATTTGAGTGTTATAGTCAGCTAGTGTATACTGTATACTGTGCTAGGCTAGTGTTAGGTCTGTGTGCATGCTAGGGTAGCCTTAGCCTAGTTACAGTAGCTGTCGTGTAGTGTAGTTCATCATTTGTACTGTTGTTTATTGCTTCATTTAGTGTTAGACTAGCAGCCGCAGTACTAGTTAGCACTTAGCAGCAGGCAGGCCAGCATCTGTTTGGTTATTTTCTGACTGCTGCATCTGCCTGTCTGAATGTATTGATTGCAGTGTGACAGTTAGCAACAACAGGAGTGTTTTCGCACAACCGTGTAAATAATGTGTGCTAGGTCACAAGAAACTGCTCAATAGATAAGGGAGGGGAAATGACCATATACAGCACCACAAGCAATTGTATAAAGGTAAATCAAAATTTATTGAATATCAAAACACTATATAGTCATAAAAACAATTAAAAACAACCCCTGCTGATTGGTCATCCTCAATAATGAATAATAATCACCAATATAGGGTAATAATAGAAGTGAAATATAAGTTTATATAATCATATAATCATATGAGGTGCTCAATGTTTGAGCAACCACAATGATAGAACTCGGGTTCAAATAGACTCAATAAACATAAGTGCAATGTGCAAAAACAGTGAGTATGGCACAGGTTATACCATGCAAACAACCATAAATATTAAACCACAGTAATAAATAAAGTGCATAGTGTATGGAGGAAACATGTGAGATGCAGAAAGTGCTGAGTATGATGCTGGAACTGCGAGAGCATGTGCAGGGAGGAGAGCGCTTACGTGACCCAGGAGGATGAATGAGAGGAGACCAGCAAGGAGGGATGCCCCCGGGGGCATAGTGTCACTGTCTGTCACTCTTGTTACTTAGTTAGTGCTACATTACTTACTTTGTCCTCTATAGTGTAGTGTGACACTCTCGTCTGTCACTCCCTGACCGTTTATGTGCAGTGAAGTGAACTACCTGACATCATTCATGACTTGACCTGTCTTCTAGTCTATTACCATTTTTAAAAAAAACTTTCAATTTTTTTGGTTGCCAACCCACCCCTCTTTATTAAATTTTACACCCTTTCCCGTCCTATATATATATATATATATATATATATATATATATATATATATATAATTTTTTTTTTGTTATTGTATTTGTACTGTACAATGACTGGCAGAGGTACTAGAGGGCGAGGCACCACCACCAGGAGAGGTAGTGCCATTGGCGGTAGGTCTGTGACTGGTCCGCCATCAGCCACTGGCCGCACAGTTGTGGAGGAGGGAGCAGAGGCGCTGCAGCAGCATGTTGCGCCCATCTTTGCCACAGGTCAACGTTGCCGGCCCATTGACCAGAGTCAGGCAAAGGCTGTCGTGGAACTGATGGCAGAGCAGCAGGCCACTGGTTCCAGCCAGGCCTCCAGCGAGACCAGTGCAACCACCGGCACTCCGGTCCGCAGCAGCCACCCGTCACCACCGCTTGAGGTCAAGTCGACCCCAGCGGCCAGCCCGCCCTTACTGAGCTCGTTGTTTACCCCAAGGACTGCGAGCGACTTGAGGGCTGTTGTGGCTGAGTTTGAGGAGGAGATGATGGGAACAGGCGAGGAGAAGTTTGAGATGGAGGAGGTTGTTGTCAGCGACCCCATGGAGTACTGGGTCAGCTGGAGTGAGCTGGCACAGTACGCCTTGGAAGTCCTGTCTTGCCCCCCTTCCAGCGTGCTGTCCGAGAGGTGCTATAGCGTGGTCACTGAGAAGCGCTCTTGTCTGTCCCCAGAGTCTGTGGACAGGCTGACATTCCTGAAAATCAACCAGACCTGGATTGAAGGCAAGTTCCTGGCCCCTGACTGTTGTTGGCAACAAGGACACATGAGGTGGCTGGGATCTCTTTAGCACACCAAGAAGAAGAAGAAGAAGGAGAAGAAGAAGATGGTGAAGAAGAATAAACAAACAAATACAGAAAACATTGTTTTTTTAAAATTATACATAATTAAGTACACTGCAGCAACACACACCACTCGGCACTCAGTACTGTTTCTTGAGGGGGGACAGAAAAGCAGCCTGCATGAGTCCTTTTGAAAAAGCAGAAAATCCTCACCTCAACGCTCTATGTGGCAACAGATACATAAAAGCAAGGGAACGTGCAACCGGTATAATCACTTAGAAAAAAGTCCAAATGCATATGGTACAACAAAGCAAGCCGGGCAGCAGTAACCTTGATCCGCTTCCTTGTTTATTTTGTCTTCATGCCAAACATGATACATGCATACATACAGTCTTGGTTATGTCAAACCTGGTGCAGGTATCGGCGCTGAGGTGTGTCAGGGTGTGGGTGACCAGGGTGAGGGGACTGCACAACGCCGTTTCGCGCCTGACTGGCGCTTGTTCACGTGCTCGTATCCTGTGTTCAAAATAGCGCCGTGCGGCTTCCTGTATATATCCTTGGAAGCCGCACCCTGGGCGCTTGTGATTGGATGGTGGAGCTGGTGTCACTAAGGGTCAGGGGTGAGAGGGGCGGGGCCGCGCCGACCAGCGGCGAAGAGTGATGATGCGCTGCATCAGCATAGACAGTGTGAGCAGCGTTCAGGTTGCTATAGCAACAGATACCTGTGTTCCAAGTGACTTGCTTCATAGTGCATAGTGAAAAACATGTACATTATTAGAAAAATTAAAACATTATTCATTATTCGTATAATATTCACAACCAAAGTGATCCGTGCTTATTCAACATATGTGCATTAATAGAACTTCTAACAACAATGTGAAACAAAATTTGAACGTGCTGTGGCATGAAGTAAAATTCATTTCTCATGATCACATATGCTTGTTGCCCCCCAGGTTAAAATTACCTTTTTATTTCTAAATTTGGTAAAACCTCTATAAAAAACCCAGACCCCTTTAAAAAGACTAGGGTAGCGTTACCTATTCTGAGGGAGACCCTAGGGATACATTATCCCCTGCACGGTTCCGGATGTCCACATCCATTACTTGGAATCTCAAACAGGCATCCATTGATTTTACCCGTTTGGATCCATGATCATATTAGTCAGGAGGAAAAATACATAAAAGCTCCATGGGATGAAGGGGGAGTTCCCATGGGGTGCATACTTGCGTCCCATAATTCGAAGTTGCAGGGCCAAACTCCCCCACATTCACCGTGGGAATACAATGCAATGGGCTTGCTTTGTTGTACCATATGCATTTGGACTTTTTTCTAAGTGATTATACCGGTTGCACGTTCCCTTGCTTTTATGTATCTGTTGCCACATAGAGCGTTGAGGTGAGGATTTTCTGCTTTTTCAAAAGGACTCATGCAGGCTGCTTTTCTGTCCCCCCTCAAGAAACAGTACTGAGTGCCGAGTGGTGTGTGTTGCTGCAGTGTACTACAACTATTTGTGTATTCTAACTCTGAGCACCAGTCGTATACATGAATACTGAAGGGGGTACACCTGACGAGAACTTGGAGGAATCAGGGAGTGACACAGATTCCTCCCTGGACTTTCCCCTAATAAGTCAGGGGGTTTCAGAAGGTCGAGAAGGAGCTTCATCCATTTTCGACCGGAATGCAAGTCCTGCACCAGTAAACAGGGAGGTGGTGACCAGGGTATTGGAGCTAAGACTGGGGGGTCTCTGCGAGAAGGAGACCAAGTTGTTCTGGACCGCCACAACATTGAACAAGTACAAGGAGGAGGGTCTCATCGCCCGTGGTTTCAGATCTTATAGGGAACCATCAGAGTACCAGGAAGATAAGGGATTTGTGGAAAAGTGGGAGACTGCACACCTAAACTACTGCAGAACTTTACAAGAGATTGTGAGGGAGCGGACAATAGAGGAGCATAACAAAGTTTCAGGGGAACTGCAAGAAACTCGAGATCAATTACAGGAAGCAACTTCGGAAGGAAACTTCTCAGCTATTATTGCCAAGATCGAGAAGAAAATACTGCCAATACAAAACGAGCTAAAAGCCAGAAAACTTAGGAAATTTCATCGAGATCGGGACGACTTTAAGAAAGGGAGGATTTTCTTCTGGGGCCAGAGTGGCACCCCCAATCGGGGGAGCAAGCCAAGGCGAGGCAAGGGGTACTGGACAACTGATTCGGGGTCAGATTCGGAAAGTGAGGGACCAGGCAATAAGCCAAGACCGAAGCAGCCAATTAAAAAGAAACGTGGGAAGAATCCCGAGCCGAAAGCCAGACCAGCCCCAACACAGCCATGTGCCTCCACCCCTTTAGGCGGAGAGTCCGCAGGGGCGGAAGAAACAGATGCTCGGAGAAATGTTACATGGGACTCCCCGGTAGCAGCCAGGAACCAGCATGGCAGCAACAGCACGAAAAGGAGGCGAACCAGGGAATAGAGTTAGGAGTAAGGATGGACCAACTTCCCCAAGGAGGAGAACTACAAGTGATAAACTTGGCAGGAATAAGTGTACCTGAGAACTGCCTTGCACTGTTAGGGAAGGGCTTGGGCTTCTCGCCTACACAGAATTTCGATTATGTGGACTTCTTTGTCGACCTCTACAAGAACACTAGGAAAATGATGATCAAGCAACTATATCAAGATGAGGGATCTATGGGGGACCTCCAGGGACAGAGTGATGGGAGCCCGGCATTGGCGGAGAGTCCCATGTCCACTTTGGGGTTTAGTCCCGCGGTGGACTGGAACAATGCCGAGATGGAGGCACTCCGGATGCTGGAAGAACTGTGGGAGGAGGGAGGGTCTTGTTCTTTGGAGGAGGAGGAGGCCACACCTGCATATGACCTCTCCCTGGGCAACTCTGGGAACTTCCGGGCCTGCAAATCTACACGACCCATGCCCATTCCCCCCGGTTCTCCTATCGACCAGTTTCTCCACCAGGTCGCCGCGGATATGAAGGCATTGTGCTACGATCAGGCCCCAAATAATTTGAACAAGGCAGATAGGGCAGCCATGAAGTGGTTGAGGCAACGCCGCGACCTGGTGGTGAAGCAGGCGGACAAGGGGGGGAATGTGGTGATTATGTCGAGTGATTTCTACACCAAAGAAGCCTATAGGCAATTGAATAACACGGAGTTGTATGTCAAATTGGATGGCAATCCCACATTCAAGTACCAGTCGACTCTCCGCACTTTGTTAAGGCGGGGAGTCGAAAACGGGTACATTCCACAGAGGTTGGCGGTTGACCTCCTCCCGCAGTTCCCACGACATCCTGTGTGGTACCACCTTCCCAAATTGCACAAGTCTGCTAAGAACCCCCCGGGAAGACCTATCGTCTCGGGATGTGGTTCACTTACAGAACGCTTGTCCCGTTTTCTAGACCATCTGTTACGCCCCCTACTCGTGGGGGTTCCGGCCTATTTGGCCGATACGCTCGACACGATTAAACTCGTTGAAAGCGCAACTTGGAAACCTGGCTACATGTTAGCCACTATAGACGTAGAGAGCCTCTACAGTCGAATCCCCCACGAGGAGGGGATAAAAGCGGTCCGCAGGTTTCTGGACAGAACTAACAAAGACGACGGGTATAAAGATTTCTTGTGCGAATGCCTGAAATACATTTTAACGCACAATGCGTTCATGTTTGATGGAAGGTGGTACCACCAGGTCTCTGGGACTGCCATGGGAACCTCTGTGGCATGTACCTATGCAGGCCTATTCCTGGGAGCCTGGGAAGAGGACCATGTAACGAGCCCAAGAAATGTGTTCAGGCGAAATATCAAAGTTTGGGCCAGGTATGTGGACGATGTGCTGGTCGTGTGGCAGAGAAATACGGAAGAGTTCGACACTTTCATGGGCTTCCTCAATAGCAACCAGGTGAACATGAGGTTCACCTCTGAGATTGGGGACAGTTCCATCAACTTTTTAGACTTAAGGATTAAGCCCGATGGTGATAGATTGGTGTGCGAAGGGTACAGGAGGGCTACGGCTGTGAACTCCCTGTTGCACAGAAGTAGTTTCCATCCGGAACACGTCAAGACGTCCCTGCCATACGGCCAGTACCTACGTTTAAGACGCAACAATACCAGCCTGGACACATTTGAGGAGCAGTCACAGGAATTGACTGCACGATTAGAGGCACGAAATTACAATAAAGAACTCCTTGCGAAGGCCAGGGATAGAGCCAGAGGCAAGGATAGATCCTCCCTCCTCTCCAGGACCCCCAAAAGCACAGAGAAAGGTCCCTTCACTCTGACGTTTGACTACACCCCTATGGCCAAAAAATTAACCCAGATAGTTAAAAAGAATTGGCCATTGGTTGCGAGGGACCCCACCCTTCAGAGGGTATTCCCAGACCCCCCCAGAATAGCCTACAGAAGGGCCCCCACACTGGGCGATATTCTAACTCGGAGCGAATTTCGCTCATGTCCAGCTTCAAATTGGCTGAGCCTTAATCGCCCTAAAGGCAATTACAAGTGTGGGAAGTGTAGATATTGCCCCTATATGCGGGAAGGCACTAACTACCGTCTGGGAGGGGTACAGTGGGAAGTGCGGGCCTTCATCACCTGCCAAACAAAATTTGTATCCTATGTGGTCTTTTGCCCATGCGATTTCTATTACATAGGCAAAACTACCAGGCCCCTCAAAGAGAGAATAAACGAGCACTTTAAGTCCATAAAATCTGGGAAGGGGTGTCCCCGACTCATCGAGCATATAAGGGAAGCGCATGGAGGCAATGCCAAATGCTTGAGATTTGCGGGTCTCCTGCATGTCAGCCCCTCCAGGAGAGGGGGAGATCGGGATCGCGAACTGACTCGACGGGAATCGCGGGTGATTCTACGCACGGAAGCAATGGGACCAATAGGTCTCAATGATAGATTAGAACTGGCTTGCTTCCTTGATCCATAAGCTTCCCTCTATCTCGATGGGTCAGACAATACAAAACCATGAGATAAAAACCACTCACGATATAAACCAGACAAGCCCCTCCCCCCCTTTTCTTCCCCTGGTTGTGGGATCTTTATGTTCTGGCTTTGGCAGACACACGTTCTTCCCTATGTTTCTATTGGTCTGTTTCGAACTTTGATCTCCTTGGGACCCTAAACTGTAGTCTGTCCAGCCACTGGCCTCTGTTCCCCCGAGTGGGTGACTTTCTCTCCCCCTCTCTTCCCCTTTCTCTCCCCACTGGGATCCTGGACAATGCCACAACGAATCTGGGCTACCAGTCTGTATGTCCTAGTATACAGGACCTAAAAGTGTAGTAAGTGCAATAAGCACTGCGGACCCATTAATAAATGGATCCGTCTCAGTGTGCAGTTAGATTCATCTGGGGAGAGGAGGGGGGTGTACCCCCATACTGGCCCCAACATCATAAGCACACGAAAACATCCAAAACTTTTTTATTTGGTATGCCCGGATTGCAGTTCTGACATGTTAGTATGGATTTGGTACGTCCGATCTTTGTATATCTGTATTCCCACGGTGAATGTGGGGGAGTTTGGCCCTGCAACTTCGAATTATGGGACGCAAGTATGCACCCCATGGGAACTCCCCCTTCATCCCATGGAGCTTTTATGTATTTTTCCTCCTGACTAATATGATCATGGATCCAAACGGGTAAAATCAATGGATGCCTGTTTGAGATTCCAAGTAATGGATGTGGACATCCGGAACCGTGCAGGGGATAATGTATCCCTAGGGTCTCCCTCAGAATAGGTAACGCTACCCTAGTCTTTTTAAAGGGGTCTGGGTTTTTTATAGAGGTTTTACCAAATTTAGAAATAAAAAGGTAATTTTAACCTGGGGGGCAACAAGCATATGTGATCATGAGAAATGAATTTTACTTCATGCCACAGCACGTTCAAATTTTGTTTCACATTGTTGTTAGAAGTTCTATTAATGCACATATGTTGAATAAGCACGGATCACTTTGGTTGTGAATATTATACGAATAATGAATAATGTTTTAATTTTTCTAATAATGTACATGTTTTTCACTATGCACTATGAAGCAAGTCACTTGGAACACAGGTATCTGTTGCTATAGCAACCTGAACGCTGCTCACACTGTCTATGCTGATGCAGCGCATCATCACTCTTCGCCGCTGGTCAGCGCGGCCCCGCCCCTCTCACCCCTGACCCTTAGTGACACCAGCTCCACCATCCAATCACAAGCGCCCAGGGTGCGGCTTCCAAGGATATATACAGGAAGCCGCACGGCGCTATTTTGAACACAGGATACGAGCACGTGAACAAGCGCCAGTCAGGCGCGAAACGGCGTTGTGCAGTCCCCTCACCCTGGTCACCCACACCCTGACACACCTCAGCGCCGATACCTGCACCAGGTTTGACATAACCAAGACTGTATGTATGCATGTATCATGTTTGGCATGAAGACAAAATAAACAAGGAAGCGGATCAAGGTTACTGCTGCCCGGCTTGCTTTGTTGTACCTTATACATAATTAATTTCGTTTTTTCTTTAAAAAAAACTTAATGCTTTATGCATCATTTACCCTAAAAGAAGTTTTGGAAGCAATTTAAAGGCCAAATTCATGATTACGAATCGTGATTCTGGATTCCGCTGTAATCACGAGACGAATGCAGTTTCTAATTTGTTCGTGTAGTGGTGATTAGAGATGGGCCGAACGGTTCGCCGGCGAACGGTTCCAGGCGAACATCGGGTGGTTCGCCTTCGCCGGCGAAGGCGAACTTTCCCGGAAGTTTGATTCGCCCCATAATGCTCTATGAGGGTCAACTTTGACCCTCTGCATCACAGTCAGCAGGCGCATTGTAGCCAATACGGCTATACTAAGCCCTGGAGCCCCACCCCCACCCCTTATATAAAGCAGGCTCCGGCGGCCATTAGCCTCACTCGTGTGCCTGCTAGAGACAGAATAGGGACAGCTGCTGCAGACTTGTTCTCCTAGGGACAGATTAGTCAGGCTCTTGCCTTCTTAGCTTGCTTATCTGAATCTTATTGCTATAATAGCGCCCCAGAAAAGCTCTTTTCAGAGCTCATCCTGCTCGTGTGATCAATTTTTATTTCTGTGTTTGAAACTGACACTTGTGTTTTTTAGACAGCATTGCTAATTTATACTGTGTGTCCCACTGCCAGCAGCAGCACATTCAGTGACTACCTGTGTGTGTGAGACACTTGTGTTTTTTAGACAGCATTGCTAATTCAAACTGTGTCCCACTGCTAGTGTTGGGCGAACAGTGTTCGCCACTGTTCGGGTTCTGCAGAACATCACCCTGTTCGGATGATGTTCGGATTCGGCCGAACACCTGATGGTGTTCGGCCAAACTGTTCGGCCATATGGCCGAACTAAGAGCGCATGGCCGAACGGTTACCCGAACGTTCGGCTAGCGCTGTGATTGGCCGAACGGGTCACGTGTAGTGTTGGGCGAACATCTAGATGTTCGGGTTCGGGCCAAACATGGCCGAACTCCGAACATAATGGAAGTCAATGGGGACCCGAACTTTCGTGCTTTGTAAAGCCTCCTTATATGCTACATACCCCAAATTTACAGGGTATGTGCACCTTGGGAGTGGGTACAAGAGGAAAAAAAATTAGCAAAAAGAGCTTATAGTTTTTGAGAAAATCGATTTTAAAGTTTCAAAGGGAAAACTGTCTTTTAAATGCGGGAAATGTCTGTTTTCTTTGCACAGGTAACATGCTTTTTGTCGGCATGCAGTCATAAATGTAATACATATAAGAGGTTCCAGGAAAAGGGACCGGTAACGCTAACCCAGCAGCAGCACACGTGATGGAACAGGAGGAGGGTGGCGCAGGAGGAGAAGGCCACGCTTTGAGACACAACAACCCAGGCCTTGCATGAGGACAAGAAGCGTGCGGATAGCAATTTGCATTTTGTCGCCATGCAGTCATAAATGTAATACAGATGAGAGGTTCAATAAACAGGGACCGGAAACGCTAACCCATCACAGATGTTCATTGTTCATGTTACTTGGTTGGGGTCCGGGAGTGTTGCGTAGTCGTTTCCAATCCAGGATTGATTCATTTTAATTTGAGTCAGACGGTCTGCATTTTCTGTGGAGAGGCGGATACGCCGCCGATCTGTGACGATGCCTCCGGCAGCACTGAAACAGCGTTCCGACATAACGCTGGCTGCCGGGCAAGCCAGCACCTCTATTGCGTACGTTGCCAGTTTGTGCCAGGTGTCTAGCTTCGATACCCAATAGTTGAAGGGTGCAGATGGATTGTTCAACACAGCTACGCCATCTGACATGTAGTCCTTGACCATCTTCTCCAGGCGATCGGTGTTGGAGGTGGATCTGCACGCTTGCTGTTCTGTGGGCTGCTGCTGCATGGGTGTCATAAAATTTTCCCACTCCAAGGACACTGCCGATACCATTCCCTTTTGGGCACTAGCTGCGGCTTGTGTTGTTTGCTGCCCTCCTGGTCGTCCTGGGTTTGCGGAAGTCAGTCTGTCGGCGTACAACTGGCTAGAGGAGGGGGAGGATGTCAATCTCCTCTCTAAAGTCTCCACAAGGGCCTGCTGGTATTCTTCCATTTTGACTTGTCTGGCTCTTTCTTCAAGCAGTTTTGGAACATTGTGTTTGTACCGTGGATCCAGAAGGGTATAAACCCAGTAATTGGTGTTGTCCAGAATGCGCACAATGCGTGGGTCGCATTCAATGCAGTCCTAGGCCGAAGAGGTCATAGCCTAGGGTCACAAAACCTGTTTATTTGGGCAATTTCAATGGTGGCGAGTCTGACGTACATAAATCGCAGCAATGGCCGTTAGCAACGTCTGAATCTCACGAAATGTCTCATGCAGGTAGAAGACATATTGTTAGACTTGGGCTCCAAAGATGGGTTCCCTACATCTCTGCAAACCAGAGTTACAGGGCTCCAAATTTGGTAAAATCACCCATAGGCTTTCATTGGGCCTCCTATTTACAGTTCCAAAATCTCACATCTTTTCAAAGGGCAATTACTCAGCAGTGGCAAATTTTCTAGCATTGTAGGGACCCTTAGGGGGAACATGACTGGTGAGTTTCGGGCCCCTAGGCCAAAGAGGTCATAGCCTAGGGTCACAAAAAACTGTTTATTTGGGCTATTTCAATGGTAGTGATGGTGACGTACATAAATCGCAGCAATGGCCGTTAGCAAAGTCTGAATCTCACGAAATGTCTCATGCAGGTAGAAGACATATTGTTAGACTTGGATTCCAAAGATGGGGTCCCTACATCTCTGCAAACCAGAGTTACAGGGGTCCAAAATTGGTAAAATCCCCCATAGGCTTTCATTGGGCCTCCTATTTACCGTTCCAAAATCTCACACCATTTCAAAGGGCAATGGCTCAGCAGTGGCAAAACTCACCAGTCATGATCCCCCTAAGGGTCCCTACAATGCTAGAAAATTTGGTACTGCTGAGCCATTGCCCTTTGAAAAGATGTGAGATTTTGGAAAGTGAAATAGGGAGGCAATGAAATCCTATGGGGGATTTTACCAATTTTGGACCCCTGTAACTCTGGTTTGCAAAGATGTAGGGACCCCATCTTTGGAATCCAAGTCTAACAATATGTCTTCTACCTGCATGAGACATTTCGTGAGATTCAGACTTTGCTAACGGCCATTGCTGAGATTTATGTACGCCACCATCACTACCATTGAAATAGCCCAAATAAACAGGTTTTTGTGACCCTAGGCTATGACCTCTTCGGCCCAGGGGCCCGAAACTCACCAGTCATGTTCCCCCTAAGGGTCCCTACAATGCTAGAAAATTTGGTACTGCTGAGCCATTGCCCTTTGAAAAGATGTGAGATTTTGGAAAATGAAATAAGGAGGCAATGAAATCCTATGGGGGATTTTACCAATTTTGGACCCCTGTAACTCTGGTTTGCAGAGATGTAGGGACCCCATCTTTGGAATCCAAGTCTAACAATATGTCTTCTACCTGCATGAGACATTTCGTGAGATTCAGACTTTGCTAACGGCCATTGCTGCGATTTATGTACGTCACCATCACTACCATTGAAATAGCCCAAATAAACAGGTTTTTGTGACCCTAGGCTATGACCTCTTTGGCCTAGGGGCCCGAAACTCACCAGTCATGTTCCCCCTAAGGGTCCCTACAATGCTAGAAAATTTGCCACTGCTGAGTAATTGCCCTTTGAAAAGATGTGAGATTTTGGAACTGTAAATAGGAGGCCCAATGAAAGCCTATGGGTGATTTTACCAAATTTGGAGCCCTGCAACTCTGGTTTGCAGAGATGTAGGGAACCCATCTTTGGAGCCCAAGTCTAACAATATGTCTTCTACCTGCATGAGACATTTCGTGAGATTCAGACGTTGCTAACGGCCATTGCTGCGATTTATGTACGTCAGACTCGCCACCATTGAAATTGCCCAAATAAACAGGTTTTGTGACCCTAGGCTATGACCTCTTCGGCCTAGGACTGCATTGAACGCGACCCACGCATTGTGCGCATTCTGGACAACATCAATTACTGGGTTTATACCCTTCTGGATCCACGGTACAAACACAATGTTCCAAAACTGCTTGAAGAAAGAGCCAGACAGGTCAAAATGGAAGAATACCAGCAGGCCCTTGTGGAGACTTTAGAGAGGAGATTGACATCCTCCCCCTCCTCTAGCCAGTTGTATGCCGACAGACTGACTTCCGCAAACCCAGGACGACCAGGAGGGCAGCAAACAACACAAGCCGCAGCTAGTGCCCAAAAGGGAATGGTATCGGCAGTGTCCTTGGAGTGGGAAAGTTTTATGACACCCATGCAGCAGCAGCCCACAGAACAGCAAGCGTGCAGATCCACCTCCAACACCGATCGCCTGGAGAAGATGGTCAAGGACTACATGTCAGATGGCGTAGCTGTGTTGAACAATCCATCTGCACCCTTCAACTATTGGGTATCGAAGCTAGACACCTGGCACAAACTGGCAATGTACGCAATAGAGGTGCTGGCTTGCCCGGCAGCCAGCGTTATGTCGGAACGCTGTTTCAGTGCTGCCGGAGGCATCGTCACAGATCGGCGGCGTATCCGCCTCTCCACAGAAAATGCAGACCGTCTGACTCAAATTAAAATGAATCAATCCTGGATTGGAAACGACTACGCAACACTCCCGGACCCCAACCAAGTAACATGAACAATGAACATCTGTGATGGGTTAGCGTTTCCGGTCCCTGTTTATTGAACCTCTCATCTGTATTACATTTATGACTGCATGGCGACAAAATGCAAATTGCTATCCGCACGCTTCTTGTCCTCATGCAAGGCCTGGGTTGTTGTGTCTCAAAGCGTGGCCTTCTCCTCCTGCGCCACCCTCCTCCTGTTCCATCACGTGTGCTGCTGCTGGGTTAGCGTTACCGATCCCTTTTCCTGGAACCTCTTATATGTATTACATTTATGACTGCATGCCGACAAAAAGCATGTTACCTGTGCAAAGAAAACAGACATTTCCCGCATTTAAAAGACAGTTTTCCCTTTGAAACTTTAAAATCGATTTTCTCAAAAACTATAAGCTCTTTTTGCTAATTTTTTTTTCCTCTTGTACCCACTCCCAAGGTGCACATACCCTGTAAATTTGGGGTATGTAGCATGTAAGGAGGCTTTACAAAGCACAAAAGTTCGGGTCCCCATTGACTTCCATTATGTTCGGAGTTCGGGTCGAACACCCGAACATCGCGGCCATGTTCGGCCTGTTCGGCCCGAACCCGAACATCTAGATGTTCGCCCAACACTACCCACTGCCAGCAGCAGCAGCACATTCAGTGAATACTACCTGTGTGTGTGAGACACTTGTGTTGCTTAGACAGCATTGCTAATTCATAATGTGTGTGTCCCACTGCCAGCAGCCCACCAGCATTCAGCAGCACATTCAGTGACACCTGTGTGTGTGACAGGGAGCTGCACATCGTACTACCTACCCAGTACTGCATTTACCTACTACTAGTACCTGTTGTGTTTAGTTAACCCACCTCATCACTGCATACACCTACGTTTGTGTTGAGTGAACCCACCTCGCTGCACATAACTACCATTTGTGTTGAGTGAACTTGCCTCACTGCATATCTACCTTTTCTGTAGAGTGAATTCACCTCACTGCATATAACTACCTTTGGGTTGAGTGAACTCACCTCACTGCACATAGCTACCTGTTGTGTTCAGTGAACTCACCTCACTGCATATCTACCTTTTCTGTTGAGTGAACTCACCTTACTGCATATAACTACGTTTGTGTTGAGTGAACTCAGCTGACTGCATCTAACTACCTGTTGTGTTCAGTGAACTCACCTCGCTGCATATATAACTACCTTTGGGTTGAGTGAACTCACCTCACTGCATATCTACCTTTTTATCTTGAGTGAACTCACCTCACTGCATATAACTATGTTTGTGTTGAGTGAACTCAGCTGACTGCATCTAACTACCTGTTGTGTTCAGTGAACTCACCTCACTGCATATATAACTACCTTTGGGTTGAGTGAACTCACCTCACTGCACATAGCTACCTTTTGTGTTCAGTGACCTCACCTCACTGCATATATAACTACCTTTGGGTTGAGTGAACTCACCTCACTGCATATCTACCTTTTCTGTTGAGTGAACTCACCTCACTGCATATAACTACGTTTGTGTTAAGTGAACTCAGCTGACTGCATCTAACTACCTGTTGTGTTCAGTGAACTCACCTCACTTCATATATAACTACCTTTGGGTTGAGTGAACTCACCTCACTGCACATAGCTACTTTTTGTGTTCAGTGAACTCACCTCACTGCATATATAACTACCTTTGGGTTGAGTGAACTCACCTCACTGCATATATAACTACCTTTGGGTTGAGTGAACTCACCTCACTGCATATCTACCTTTTCTGTTGAGTGAACTCACCTCACTGCATATCTACCTTTTCTGTAGAGTGAACTCACCTCACTGCATACCTTTGTGTTGAGTGAACTCAGCTGACTGCATCTAACTACCTTTTGTGTTCAGTGAACTCACCTCACTCCATATATAACTACCTTTGGGTTGAGTGAACTCACTTCACTGCACATAGCTACCTTTTGTGTTCAGTGAACTCACCTCACTGCATATATAACTACCTGTTGTGTTCAGTGAACTCACCTCACTGCATATATAACTACCTGTTGTGTTCAGTGAACTCACCTCACTGCATATATAACTACCTGGGGTTGAGTGAACTCACCTCACTGCATATCTACCTTTTCTGTTGAGTGAACTCACCTCACTGCATATCTACCTTTTCTGTAGAGTGAACTCACCTCACTGCATACCTTTGTGTTGAGTGAACTTAGCTGACTGCATCTAACTACCTTTTGTGTTCAGTGAACTCACCTCACTGCATATATAACTACCTTTGGGTTGAGTGAACTCACCTCACTGCATATATAACTACCTTTGGGTTGAGTGAACTCACCTCACTGCACATAGCTACCTTTTGTGTTCAGTGAACTCACCTCACTGCATATATAACTACCTGTTGTGTTCAGTGAACTCACCTCACTGCATATATAACTACCTTGGGTTGAGTGAACTCACCTCACTGCATATCTACCTTTTCTGTTGAGTGAACTCACCTCACTGCATATAACTACGTTTGTGTTGAGTGAACTCAGCTGACTGCATCTAACTACCTGTTGTGTTCAGTGAACTCACCTCACTGCATATATAACTACTTTTGGGTTGAGTGAACTCAACTCACTGCATATATAGCCAGTGGTGCTCACCGCCAGGTCGTGCTTACGCGTGGATTCACGACCATTTTGACGCATTCCGCCTCGGACACGCTAAGCCGTGAATAGATTTTCAACCACGAAAATCTGCTTCGGCTACGCGTGAATGCGGACAGAAATCCGCATTCACGCTCGTGAAACCCGGCGCTGAAGTCGTGGTTTGCGGAAATGCGTCAAACTATGCGGAAGTGACACATTGCAGGCCAATCAGAGTGCCCCAGCCAGGCCCTAGCAACCAATCACAGGAGGGGAGCTATGCCCTCCCCTCCTGAATATAAAGCGGCGGCCATGATGGAAAAGCTCTGTCCTTGTTAGACTGTGGTGCTGAGAGGATTATCTCCAGGCCATTGTTGTTTGAGCAAGTGCATTTATTGTGTTAAAAACAAAGCGTTTTTTTTGCTAACACTGTTCTTATACTGTACACAATTAGCTAGTCAGTGAGTGATTGCTGTAGTTAGTTGTAGTCAGTGTAGTGTAGTGGGAGTGTGGGAGTCTAGTGATTATTTAACTGTGTGTAGTGCTGTGCAGGCAGGTTCAGTGCTGCAGTGTAGTGGGAGTGGGGATTATCTGTGTGTAGAGTGCAGGCAGGCAGGTTAGTGCAGCTGCAGTGTTCACTTGTATATTCCAGTGACAGTTATACACTTGTACTATTTGCAGGCAGCCAGTCACACCACCGGCGCCGCCACTCTCTGCCAGCGCTGTTCATTCATTCTGTCAGTGACCTTGTGCCGTGCCCAGTGCCCACTGCTCGCTCGCTCGCTGGCATATGAGCATCTCGTTACACAGTGTGACATCCTTGTGTGCCCACTGCATCCTTCAGTGACCTAGGTGTATATCCAGTGCCCACTGCTGTGCCCACTGCATCCTTCAGTGACCTTGTACTGTGGCCACTGCATCCTTCAGTGACCTAGTTGTATATCCAGTGCCCACTGCTGTGCCCACTGCATCCTTCAGTGACCTTGTACTGTGGCCACTGCATCCTTCAGTGACCTTGTACTGTGCCCACTGCATCCTTCAGTGACCTTGTACTGTGCCCACTGCATCCTTCAGTGACCTAGTTGTATATCCAGTGCCCACTGCTGTGCCCACTGCATCCTTCAGTGACCTTGTACTGTGGCCACTGCATCCTTCAGTGACCTAGTTGTATATCCAGTGCCCACTGCTGTGCCCACTGCATCCTTCAGTGACCTTGTACTGTGGCCACTGCATCCTTCAGTGACCTTGTACTGTGCCCACTGCATCCTTCAGTGACCTTGTACTGTGCCCACTGCATCCTTCAGTGACCTTGTACTGTGCCCACTGCATCCTTCAGTGACCTAGTTGTATATCCAGTGCCCACTGCTGTGCCCACTGCATCCTTCAGTGACCTTGTACTGTGGCCACTGCATCCTTCAGTGACCTTGTACTGTGCCCACTGCATCCAGTGATTCATTACTAGCAACATGTCTGGCAGGGTTTCGCGGGGCGAGAGGAAAGGGAGTTCAATTGCCTCAGCCACTTCTGGGACTGCTCCACGTCCAGGGAGAGGACGCCCAGCTGTACGTGGTCGTGATGCAGCAGAAAAGGGGGCAGCAAAGCCTGGGCCGAGTCAGCGGACGCCATTGTCCAAATATTTTAAAGTTTCTGGTCCCCGTGTGGTGGTTGAGCAAATGGAACCTGACGTACTCATGGACATCATGACTTCCTCCCAGACCTCTACTGTGAGCACCACTCTAAGCAGTAGCAGCAGCAGCCAACATCCCACGCTTGTTGTGAAATCCACCCCAGCACCCACTGGTCAGCAGCCCTCCCAGGATGACAGCGTTCTGTCCCTCAGTCCGGCATCTGGGAACCTGCTGATGCAAGAAGCACAGGACTTACTGGGGACTGATGTGGCAGAGATTGAGATCGGGCCACAATCACAAGCGTTGTTGAGTTCTGGTGATGAAGAAGAGGGGTCTGTGTCTGGGGATGTAGGGACAGAAGAGGAGGTGGGGGAGTCAGAGGAAGAGCTGGATTATGATGATGCTGCTGATGATGACGTTGTGGACCCTAACTATGTGCAGCCTGCTGAGTCCGTGGAAGAATGGTCAGAGCAGGATGACGAGTCACCTCGGCCTAGGCAAGGATATCGCCATATGTCAGGCAGGGGCAGGGGCATCGGCAGCAGTGGGCGTGGAGGAAGTAGACAGGACACTGCTTCAGCCGGCACCACCACCATGCAACCCCCGGCAACTACTACCACACATTGCTCCGCTGCACCCTCTGCTAGTGGGGGCCGCAGAAAATTAAAGTCACCAGTGTGGGATTGCTTTGAGGAATGTACTGATGACAAAAGGTATGCGGTGTGCAGGTTATGCAGCAAAAGATTGAGCCGTGGGAAAAGTCTGAGCAAGATGGGTACCTCATCCCTCCAGGGCCACCTGAGAAGCCGCCACTGCCGCGAGTATGCGGACTTTAAGAGGAAGCAGGCACTGCTGGCAGGGGTTCCTGAGAGCAGAAGGCCCACCAGCGCAGCAGCATCATCCCTCCCTCAGGGTCGTGAATCCCCCACAGCAGCAGCAGCAGTAGTAGCACGCAAGCGCTCTTCCACCTCGGCTGCTCAGGACACAGACATTGAGGCTGGCAGCCAGTGTTCGTCTCTCTCCTCTGTCTCCCCTGCATCCCAGCGTCGTCAGACCCTGCTGAGCGACACCTTTCAGGGTCTGACCAAGCCTCTGCCTCCAAGCCACAGGCGGATCCGCAAACTAAATGGCTTGCTGGCCCGGGCCATGGCATCACAGCTGCTTCCCTACTCCCTGGTGCAGGAGGGGAGCGCCATGCGGACGCTGCGCAAATTTGGCATCCCCGAGTGGCAAGTCCCCAGTCGCCACTATTTCAGCAGGAGCGCGATCCCAGCACTCCACAAGTTTGCGGTGGAAAACGTGGCCCGTTCCCTGGACTACTCTGTGGGCAAGCGGGTCCACGTGACCATGGACTCGTGGAGTAGCAGATTTGGGACAGGTCGCTACCTGTCCTTTACGGCCCACTGGGTGACACTGATGGAAGGGAGGGAGGACAAGAGCGCATCAGCCCAGCTAGTGGTGCCACCACGCGGGATCAGGGGGGATGCAGAAGGGTCCTGTCACGACACTCCCTCAGCACCCGGAAAGCAAGCCCGCCTCGGCAGCAGCAGCGCCAAGCCTCGGCACTGCCAAGCCCTTTTAAAATTGGTGACCCTGGGGAAGGAGAGGCTTACGGCCACCAACGTCCTGGCTGCCCTCAGGAAGCAGGAGCGGAGGTGGCTGACCCCCAGAGGCCTGGAAGTGGGGTATGTGGCAGCCGATAACGGGGCCAACCTGGTGGCAGCAGTGCAGCAGGGAAACCTCCAGCACATCCCCTGCTTGGCCCACGTGCTCAATCTTGTGGTGCAGCGCTTCTTGCGCACCTACCAGGGGATGAGCGAGCTGCTGCAGGATGCCCGGGCAGTGGTACGCTTTTTCCGCCTGTCAGCCACTGCCTCTGCACTCTTGTCCACCTTACAGCAGCAGTATGGAAGGCCACAACACCGGATGATCATCGACATGCCAGTTCGCTGGAATTCGACTCTGGCCATGTTGGAGCGGCTGTGTCAGCACAGGCTGGCTCTTAGGGCCTACATGCTAGACCCAAGTGTCCCCAGCAACCAGCAAGTCCCCATGATTACTGCCACTCAGTGGACACTGATGCAGCAAGTATGCCTGGTGCTGAGTCCCTTCCTGGAGGCAACCAAGATGGTCAGTGAGGAGCGGGCCTCTGTGTGCCAGTGGGTGCCCTTGGTTTGTCTACTGGAGCAGGCAATGGACAATTTAATTGAGCGTGGGGATGAAGCCCTGAGGCAGTTGGAAGAACAGGAGCAGATGGCAGCACAGTCCAGCTCAGAGGAGGGCTCACAGCAGGTAGTGGAAGAGTTGGAGGTCCCTAACCTGAATGAGGAGGAGGAGGAGGAGCAGAGTGCAGCAGGCGTTGTACGTGGATGGCGGTTTGAGGAGGACAACGACATGGCACAGGAAGAGGACAGGCATGCGTTATGGGACAATGGCGAGGACGAGGAAGATCTTGCTGGCAGGGCCCACTTGTTTCCCATGGCTGTGCACATGTTGCGCTGCCTTCGCAGGGACCCCCGGGTGATCCAGATGCGTTCAAGGGAGGACATCTGGATTACCTTGATGCTTGATCCCCGTCTGAAGGGGAAGCTGGGAGACTTAATGACGCCATCCACCACCGAGCAACGCACAAGGGAGTTGAAGGAGGCCCTTGTGCGCAGACTACTGGAAGCATTCCCCCAGCCTTCCACCCCCACTGTAACTGCTCTGCCAAGCCAGCAAGAGGTGCCTGCCATTGCCACTAGCAGCACAACAACAACCACCAGCAGCAGCAGCAGCAACTGGCGCCCCGGAGACCTGAAGAGACTAAGCAAGAGCCTGTATGCAGTGCAGCAGCCCAGAACAGAGGTGCCCGCCACAGCATCCACCACCAACCAGCACAAGCAACGACTGACCACCATGGTGTCTGACTATATGGGGTCATCCAGCGGGCTCAATGACACCGACAGCCCCGTGGACCCCTTGGAGTACTGGGTCAAGAGACTGGACATCTGGAGCGAGCTTTCCCTTTACGCCCTGGAACTCCTATCCTGCCCTCCTTCCAGTGTCCTCTCAGAGAGATGCTTTAGTGCGGCCGGTGGCGTGGTCACAGAGAAGCGCTCTCGGCTCTCCCACGCCTCTGTGGACAAACTCACCTTCCTGAAAATCAACCAGGCTTGGGTGGAAGGTGAGTTCCTGGCCCCTATTGTCGGACACAGGGGGACATGAAGTGGCTGCTGCATGTGCTGTTGTTAACTATGCCTGCCTTTATAAAGACATTTACTACCTGCCTAGTGCCTACCTTGGTTAATTTTTTGGTGTTATGGTACTACTACCAGTAAGTTGCCATGGTCCTCCTTCTGAGCTGCTGAACTGACCGCCCGCTTTGTCCTCCTGACTCAGTCGCTACTACATTCTGCGTTCACACTGCCCGGGTCGCCGGGTGCATTTAATTTTTTGGCCAGCACTATGACGCTGTGCTACTACTACTGTGCTGCTGCTGCTGCTGAACTGACCGCCCGCTTTGTCCTCCTGACTCAGTCGCTACTACACTCTGCGTTCACACTGCCCGGGTCACCGGGTGCATTTAATTTTTTGGCCAGCACTATGACGCTGTGCTACTACTACTGTGCTGCTGCTGCTGCTGCTGAACTGACCGCCCGCTTTGTCCTCCTGACTCAGTCGCTACTACACTCTGCGTTCACACTGCCCGGGTCACCGGGTGCATTTAATTTTTTGGCCAGCACTATGACGCTGTGCTACTACTACTGTGCTGCTGCTGCTGAACTGACCGCCCGCTTTGTCCTCCTGACTCAGTCGCTACTACACTCTGCGTTCACACTGCCCGGGTCGCCGGGTGCATTTAATTTTTTGGCCAGCACTATGACGCTGTGCTACTACTACTGTGCTGCTGCTGCTGAACTGACCGCCCGCTTTGTCCTCCTGACTCAGTCGCTACTACACTCTGCGTTCACACTGCCCGGGTCACCGGGTGCATTTAATTTTTTGGCCAGCACTATGACGCTGTGCTACTACTACTGTGCTGCTGCTGCTGAACTGACCGCCCGCTTTGTCCTCCTGAATCAGTCGCTACTACACTCTGCGTTCACACTGCCCGGGTCGCCGGGTGCATTTAATTTTTTGGCCAGCACTATGATGCTGTGCTACTACTACTGTGCTGC
This sequence comes from Hyperolius riggenbachi, assembly GCF_040937935.1. Taxonomy (NCBI): domain Eukaryota; kingdom Metazoa; phylum Chordata; class Amphibia; order Anura; family Hyperoliidae; genus Hyperolius; species Hyperolius riggenbachi. Next base: position 95,164,354 of record NC_090654.1, read on the forward strand.
TGCTGCTGAACTGACCGCCCGCTTTGTCCTCCTGACTCAGTCGCTACTACACTCTGCGTTCACACTGCCCGGGTCGCCGGGTGCATTTAATTTTTTGGCCAGCACTATGACGCTGTGCTACTACTACTGTGCTGCTGCTGCTGAACTGACCGCCCGCTTTGTCCTCCTGACTCAGTCGCTACTACACTCTGCGTTCACACTGCCCGGGTCACCGGGTGCATTTAATTTTTTGGCCAGCACTATGACGCTGTGCTACTACTACTGTGCTGCTGCTGTGAACTGACCGCCCGCTTTGTCCTCCTGACTCATTCGCTACTACACTCAGCGTTCACACTGCCCGGGTCGCCGGGTGCATTTAATTTTTTGGCCAGCACTATTACGCTGTGCTACTACTACTGTGCTGCTGCTGCTGAACTGACCGCCCGCTTTGTCCTCCTGACTCAGTCGCTACTACACTCTGCGTTCACACTGCCCGGGTCACCGGGTGCATTTAATTTTTTGGCCAGCACTATGACGCTGTGCTGCTACTACTACCACCAGTATGTTGCCGTGGTCCTTCTGTGCTGCTGAACTGACCGCCCGCATAGTCCTTCTCCTGACTCAGTCGCTACCACCACTGCACTCTGCGTTCACACTGCCCGTGTCCACTGACAACTCTGCTGCGATGTCATTGCTAATTGCTGCAAAAAAACAAAAAAAAAATTACAAAAACCTCTCTGGAGCCTTTTTGCCGTCAGCCACTCATCCTGCTCCAGCGGTACCTTCGCCGCCAAGTGCCATTGGAACTTCACTTCTTTGACTGCTTAACGCGTATATCCCTTTTTAAAACCACTTATTACCAATTAATAGCCCCATTTAAAGTGTTGATTTCACTTTAAAATCCATTTTCTCTAGAAAAATTTTTTTGGGGGGAATTTTTTATGTTGAAGTTATGTTGCCCCTTATCACCTCGATAATCCATGCTATTTGGGGGACTGTAGCATGTATGGGGGCTTTGTTATTAACGTTAAAAGAAAATCCGCCTCCGGGCGTGAATCCGCGCGTGATTACGCCATTCACGGGAAAAAATCCGCGTGGTTGCGTGGACGCGGACGAAAATTCGCATGCGGCGGGGCCGAATGCGGATTTTTTTTTTGCAACCACGCGGATTTCCGAATTCGTGGATGAGGCACATCCGAGCATCCCTGTATATAGCTAGCTTTGGGTTGAGCGAACTCACCTCACTGCATATCTACCTTTTCTGTTGAGTGAACTCACCTCACTGCATATACCTAGCTTCCCCCCGAGATGGACAAAATGGACAAACCAGGTAGAGGAAGAGGAAGACCCAGAGGAAGGCCACCTGGCACCGGCAGGTCTGTGCGAGGTGGTGTTGCTGTGATTTCGTGCGGACCTGGACCAAAGTACAGTGCTCAGAAGAAGGCACGTGCCATCACTTCCCAAAATTGTGAGGACGTGCTTGAGTATTTAACACAGAAGACCTCATCTCCCACCAGTGCTACCAGCGCTAGTACAAGCACTACATCCGCTGCATTTGACACTTCACAGGAGTTATTTGGTGGTGGTGGTGGTGAAATCACTGATTCACAGCCACTACCGCAACAACAAGAAAAAGGAGCAGGTACACCACCTCATACGTCTGAGTTAGGTGGCGATAGTATGGACGTAATGTGTGAGGAGGGGCATGATGAACCACCTAAGTGTGAGAAAACGCGGAGTACTCAGAGTAAGGCGGCTGATTCCGCATTCAACATGGCAGCTTGCGCGCATGGGCCTGCATCCACTAGCCTGATGGAGCGCGGAGAAACCGCCGCATGCCCAGTGAACAAGGCGGTGGATTCCGCATCCGACGCGGCAGTTTGCACGCATGGGCTTACCACTAGCAGTATGGCTGAACGCGGGGAAACCGCCGCATTCTCTGACAGCGGTGCGGCTGGCCCCGCGTTCAAACCAACAGATGCATTACAACACATGTCTGGTGTGGCTGGGACTGATAGTCCACACAGGTTCAGAAGGGCGCGCGCGCGCGCGCTGAGAGGCAGAGCCTTTATGGCAGTCAGAGGGGTGTCAGCTGATCTACGGATGCCCCAATAGAGGAGATGACCAGGGGGACAGTTCAGAGGGGGAGCCAGAGAGGAGTAGGAGGAGACGACTCCATGATAGAAGCATAGGGAGCTTGTCCACAGAAACAGCTGTGGGCAGTGTCTGGCGCCATGTATCGCCAGCTATGGCCAGCCAGCCAACATGCCCTTCAACGTCAGCTGCTGATGCCACCGTAGCGCCATCACCCCAGGGGGGCTCAGCGGTTTGGAAATTTTTTAACATGTGTGTCTCAGATCGGAGCAAAGCCATCTGTTGTCACTGCCAGCAAAAATTGAGCCGTGGAAAGGCCAACTCTCACGTAGGGACAAGTGCCTTACGAAGGCACCTGGAGAGAAGGCACAAACAGCTATGGGAAGAACACCTGAGGAAAAGCAGCACCCCTCAAAAGACAAGCCACCCTCCTTCTCCTCTTCCTCCTTCAGGTACATAGTCTTCATCCGCTTTCTCCCTTGAACCTTCACAGCCGCCCTCCTTCACACCGCCTCTGCCCTTGAGCGGTTCCTGCTCCTCTGCCCACAGCAGTAGCCAGGTGTCCGTGAAGGAAGTCTTTGAGCGGAAGAAACCAATTTCGGCCAGTCACCCTCTTGCCCGGTGTCTGACAGCTGGTGTGGCGGAACTATTAGCTCGCCAGCTATTACCATACAAGCTGGTGGAGTCAGAGGCTTTATATAAATTTGTGTCCATTGGGACACCGCAGTGGAAGATACCAGGCCGCACTTATTTTTCACGAAAGGCCATACCCAAACTGTACCATGCAGTTCAGAGGCAAGTGGTGTCATCTATTGTGAAGAGCATTGGGTCAAGGGTCCACCTAACCACGGATGCCTGGTCTGCCAAGCACGGGCAGGGCCGCTGCATTACGTACACAGCCCATTGGGTCAACCTGGTGTCCGATGGCAGCAAGCAGGGAGTACGTGGCTGTTCAACGGACCGACTTGACACATCTCCACGGCTTGCAGGCAGGCCTCCTGCCACCTCCTCTCCTTCTCCTCCAGCTACATCCTCTTCGCTGTCAACCTCCTCCTCCTCAGCTGAGTGTCAGTTGAACTCTAGCGGTGCTGCCATCTCCTCTTCCTCTCCAGCTACACAGCCCCATCTCCCCAGAGTCTACGCTGCATGCCAGGTACTACGGTGTCACGCAATTTTAGACATGTCTTGCCTCAAAGCGGAGAGTCACACTGGAGAAGCTCTCCTGGCTGCTCTTAACAAACAGGTGGAGCAATGGCTGACCCCGCACCAGCTGGAGATCGGCAACGTGGTGTGTGACAACGGCAGCAATCTCCTTTCCGCTTTGAATTTGGGAAAGTTGACACATGTACCCTGCATGGCACATGTGCTGAATCTGGTCGTGCAAAGATTTGTCTCAAAGTACCCAGGCTTAGAGGACGTCCTGAAGCAGACCAGGAAGTTGTGTGGGCATTTCAGGCGGTCTTATACGGCCATGGCACGCTTTGCGGACATTCAGCGGAAAAACAATTTGCCGGTGAGACGCTTGATATGCGATAGCCCGACTCACTGGAATTCCACCCTGCTCATGTTCTCTCGCCTGCTAGACCAGGAGAAAGCCGTCACCCAGTACCTGTACAACTACAGTAGAAGGACACAATCTGGGGAGATGGGGATGTTGTGGCCCAACAACTGGACACGAATGCGAAATGCATGCAGGACATGCAGCCGTTTGAGGAGGTGACCAACCTGGTGAGTCGCGCTGAAGGCACCATCAGCGACTTGATCCCCTACGCTTACTTCCTGGAGCGTGCCGTGCATAGAGTAGTGGATGAAGCTGTGGAGGAGCGGGAACAGGAACAGCTACGGCAGGAGGAGTCGTGGGACAATTTTCAGCCAAACCACAGGTTTCCTCAACACCTGCGGCACCACAGAGGGGGGAGGAGGAGGAAGAAGAGGAGTCGTGTGGGGAAGGAGAGGAGTCAGACTCGGATGATTATGAGGAAGGTGTTTCTGTGCAGGAGGAAGAGGCGGCAGCGGCAGAAGAACAACCGCAGCAGCCGTCACAGGGGGCTTCTGCTGCTCCACGTTCCCGTGGTATTGTTCATGGCTGGGGGGAGGAAGAGGAGTTGCATGACGTCAGTGTGGAAGAGCAAGAGGAGATGAAGAGTACGTCTGGATCCGACTTTGTGCAGATGGCCTCTTTCATGTTGTCCAGCCTGTTGAGGGACCCCGTATCAAAAAACTCAAGGCAAATGACCTGTACTGGGTGGCCACGCTACTAGACCCTCGCTACAGGCACAAAGTGGCAGACCTGTTAGCAACTCAACACAAGGTGGAAAGGATGCAGCACTTGCAGAACAAGCTGTCAATGATGCTTTACAATGCATTTAAGGGTGATGTGACAGTACAACGCAATAAAGGTACCACTGGCAGTATTCCTCCTCCTCCTCACCAGTCCACGCAGGCAAGGACAGGACGCTCCAGCGATCTCGGGGTGATGTCGGACATGCGGACATTCTTTAGTCCAACGCCTCGCAGTAGCCCTTCGGGATCCACCCTCCACCAATGCCTGGACCGGCAGGTAGCCGACTAAGTGTGAATGTACACACTGCGACTGCGAGCAGCGACGATGAACCCTTGCTCTACTGGTTGCGCATGCTTGACCTGTGGCCAGAGCTGTCCCAATTTGCCATACAACTTCTCTCTTGCCCTGCCGCAAGCGTCCTGTCAGAAAGGACCTTCAGTGCAGCTGGAGGCATTGTCACTGAGAAGAGAAGTCGCCTAAGTCATGACAGTGTTCAGTACCTGACCTTTATCAAAATGAACGAGGCATGGATCCCTGAGGGCTATTGCATGACCGAAGACTAAGTCAGTCCCCACACACAGCATCTCTGCCTGCAGGCCACTTGACTGCCTTCTCCGCCACCACCACCAGGGTCCAGGACTCTAGGCGGATTCCAGAATTTTTAAGGCCGCTGCTAGCAGCGGCCGCTATACTAATTTTTCTGGGGCGTGCACATGCCTGCCTAATTTTTCTGGCTGAACTGCAGGCGGCTGCAACAAAAAAACAAAAGGCATGTACATGTGCCCATCCCCCTTTGTGATCATTACCTTGCCGCGGTGAAGGGGCTTGCGTATCACAATGAAGCAATGACCGCCGGCTATATGAGTGTCTCGGGTGGGGGTGGCACACCAAAGTTAATAAGGTCATTGTTTCATTGTGGTCAGACCAAATTTGATCAGCTGGACAGTCACTGTTCTGTCATTCAGCTACATCAACCGGGCGACCATATGGGCTGAAAAGCCACCATCACCTGCACTCTCGTCATGGGGCGCACCAGTCCAGCACGCCCGTCACTACACAAACGGCTGTTTGCAGTCACTGCATACCTTTCACTGCATCTGTGACTGCACATTATACCTGGCAGTCAGTGCATAACTTGCACTTGAATGGATACAGTTTTAAACAATTGAAAAATACAACCATCTACAGTTTCAAACAATTTAAAAATACAACCATCTACATTTTAAAACAATTTAAAAATACAACCATCTACATTTTAAAACAATTTAAAAATACAACCATCTACATTTTCAAACAATTTAAAAATACAACCATCTACAGTTTCAAACAATTGAAAAAAAGGCAAAAAACTTGCCCTCCGTAAAACATTCTTGGCAAATGCTTTCGACTTGGACCCGCTGGGTCAAGGGTCCATCTGATCACAGATTCCTGGTCTGCAAAGCACGGTCAGGGCAGCTACAGCATGGGTCTCAGCAGGCTCCCACTTCGGGCCGGAATCCAACCTTCATTCCCCGCTCATTACCCGTGGTGACAATGTCAGACTTGCCCGCCTCCAAATGATTCTCGTGAAAGGAATGTGGTGCCATCTTTGCCCGCCATAACTGGTTCTCGTTAAAGGATTTAAAGTACATTCATTTCAAATACAGCAAGCCCTCGATAGTCCTCCTGTATTGTTATTTTTGGTCTTTACCTCGGGGCGGGCGTGCATGCCTGCCTGCTGCCCTCCTTGCCTGTGTAGTCAGGGCCGGATTTGTGGGCAGGCCAGGTAGGCTGGGGCCTAGGGCGGGGCTTAAGTCAGGGCGCAACTGACAGCAAACCAGTTGTTTTATAACTCCTTGCGTGGTGTTTTACTTCTGTCCTGTGCAGCTGCCTGATCGCCCGGCCCGTCTGCTTGAAGTCAGCGATACGTAGCCCTGCTTGTCTCTCTTTCACAGCTGCTTTTCTCACTGTACTGCATAGGAGTGGTGCTGATCGGTGCCCACTTCCTGTATATGATGTGCACAGCTCACTCTGACTGTGAGCCACCACACCATGCTGCTGATGACTGTATGCAGCGAGTGATGGGAAGTTAGTGAAGGAGAGGCGACTCAGCAGCAGGGCTGTATATCTCTAGCAGGGGAGCCCGCAGTCAGGCAGCAATAAGAACAGACACGCACGGTCAGGTATGTGACCTAATGACCTGTAACACAGTCCGTAGCTGCAATACACCAGATAAGCTGACTTGCCAGAATGTTTTCTTTCAGTTTGCTCTGCCTGAATTATTGTTTATTCTGTCACTCCTGAATTATTGTTTATTCTGTCACTCCACAAACGTCTCCTTTCTTCCTCTACTTTCTTTTCTTCCCTCCACATTCTCCCTCCCTTGTTCTCTCATCTTGTGCACTATTTCTGTCCTTTTTCCATACCCTCTTCCCCATCTTGTTCCCTCTCTCTTTTAATCTGCTGTCTTGTGCTATCTCTCCCTCTAATTCTTCCTATCTCTATTCTTTCCCCCACTTTTGCACATCTTCCTTTGATTGTCCTCACAGGAGCTCACAATCTAATCCCACCATAGTCACAGTGTAATGTCCTACCATATTATTATTAGGTATTTATACAGCGGTGACATCTTCTGCAGCACATTACAGAGTACATGGTCATGTCACTGACTGTTCTCAGAGGAGCTCACACTCTAATCCTACCATAGTCATAGTCTAATGTCCTACCATATTATTAATATTATTAATAATGTATTTACAGTATATTGCACTGTCATCTTCTGCAGAACATTACAGAGTACATAGTCATGTCACTGACTGTCCTCAGAGGAGCTCACAATCTAATCTTACCATAGTCATAGTGTAATGTCCTGCCATATTATTATTATGTACTGTATGTATATAGTAGTGACATCTTGTGCAGCACATTGTAGAGTACATAGTCATATCACTGACCGTCCTCAGAAGAGCTCACAGTCAGTGATATAATATTAGGCATATGCATACACACGAGGTGGCAGTGGGGGGGGGGGGGGGGGAGGAAGTTGTTGACTGCTGGCCTAGGGCGGTAAAAAGTACAAATCCGGCCCTGTGTGTAGTGGTAGCCGTTGCTCAAGCTCCACACCGGATTACATCCCTCATTCCCCGGCCATTACCCAGGGTCACAAATGGCAGACTTGCCCGCCTCCATATGATTCTCGTGAAAGGAATGTGGTGTCATCTTTGCCCGCTATAACTGGTTATCGTTAAAGGATTTAAAGTACATTCATTTCAAACACAGCAAGCCCTCGATAGTCCTCCTGTATTGTTATTTTTGGTCACTACCTCAGGGCGGGCGTGCATGCCTGACTGCTGCCCTCCTTGGATGTGTAGTGGTAGCCGTTGCTCAGGCTCCACACCGGATTCCATCCCTCATTCCCCGGCCATTACCCGGGGTCACAATGTCAGACTTGCCCACCTCCATAGGATTCTCATTGTAGCGGTACTGAACAAGTACCACTACAAGTAGAAAATGTAATTTAAAAACAAAACATAAGCTTTTTAACAATGCCATGGAAAGTTGAGAAGGCAGTCACACATTACCTGACATCACTGAGTGAGGAAGAGCAATCTCACCATGTTGCGCAGTAGTCCAGCATGGCCATCACTACACAAACAGCTGGTAACTTGCGGTGCGTTAGGGCCTGTACACACTGAAAAACGCAGGCAAAAACGCAAGCGCATGCGTTTTTAAAGTGCCTGTAGTTTTAAAAACGCATGCGCTTTTGCCTGCGTTTTTTGTGCGTTTGCGTTTTTCTTGTAATTGCTGATTGGCTAAAGAATCCTTTGTTTTTTTTCTAGTTTACATTTCAACAGGAATCAGTAGATTGTAGAGTCTTCTGGGATACTGACTTCTGAAAAACGCAGGCAAAAACGCAAGCGCATGCGTTTTTAATGCGTTTTTCATGCGCTGCGCTTAAAAAAGCGCAGCAGGCACTGCGTTTGCGTTTTTCTAAAAACGCATCGCACCAGTGTGTACAAGTCATCATGATTTTCATTCTTTTTCAAAAGACCTTGCGATTTTAAAAACGCATGCGTTTTTAAAAACGCAACGCAAGCGCAGCAGTGTGTACAGGCCCTAACACAGTTAGTTTGGTGCGTCAGTGTGAAGCAGTACTCTAATTACACTACCTGATTGATGTATACACATGCAAGATGTTTGGAAGCACGTTAGGCCTGCAATTTAGCATTCAATGTGATTTCTGCCCTTAAAACGCTGTTTTGCTTCACATCCAGATTTTTCCCCGGGACTTTTGGCGTGTATCCCACTTTGCCATGCCCCCCTCCAGGTGTTAGACCCCTTGAAACATCTTTTCCATCACTTTTGGGGCCAGCATAATTTTTTCTATTTTTCAAAGTTCGCCTCCCCATTGAAGTCTATTGCGGTTCGCAAACTTTTCCGCGAACCGAACCTTCCGCGGAAGTTCGCGAACCCGGTTCGCGAACCTAAAATCGGAGGTTCGGCCCATCACTAGTCGTGATCACGGGCAAATTCAGATTTCAGCAAACGCGAATTTGCGGCAACTCGAATAGTAAAAGGGGGTATTCGAGCATCCCTGATTGCAGGTACTAACACTGGTTCACTCTCAAAACAAAAATAAAAAGGACCAGAAACTAACCAGTATATGCTTCTCAACTGTAAATTTATTGATACAATATCATAAAGCCATAAAAAAAAGATTGGTCTTTTTATTTTTGGTTTATAATGTTTATGGAGCCCTGGCAAATCATATTAGAGCCTCCAGCTGGGGCTCCCCTTTGCTATTAAATTTTAGGCAATGAGAATCATCCCTGATGAGGACTTTCATTGGTCAGCATAGAGGACCAATGAAAACCCTCCACAAGGAGGATTTTCATTGGTTACAACTGAAGACCAATGAGAAGCCCCGACAGGAGGCTCAAAGATGCTTTTCTGGGGCTTCATGAACATGATAACCGGAAAGCAGTTGGAGCGGAGGTGCAGTGCGGGACTGTTAAGCGAGACAGGTGGTCCTGGCAAAGAGCAATGGGTGGACACCAAAGTGGAGGCTAGCAACATGGATCAGCGGCCAGAGGACTCGAGGACTCTTTAAAGGACTCACGAGTACAGGAGACAGCCTGTAGCGTGGATTGGGGGGAGGCCCTAGAGCTGCGCAGCCGCACTCGCGTCTGTGCGGATTGCGCAGCCGCGGCCAGCTCAAGCGGCCACTTTAGTGGAGGCAGGAGAGCCTGACCCGGGCTGTGGGGTCGGGAGCCGGCCCGGGGGGCTATTGAGCAGCGGGGCCCCGTCAGAACGGCACGAATTTAACTTTTTTTTAGTATTTCGCCTTGTGAGTCCTTTAACCACTTGCCAACCGCGCACTCATACCGCGCGTTGGCAAAGTGGCAGCTGCAGGACCAGCGACGCAGTTCTGCGTCGCCGGCTGCAGGCTAATTAATCAGGAAGCAGCCGCTCGCGCGAGCGGCTGCTTCCTGTCAATTCACGGCGGGGGGCTCCGTGAATAGCCCGCGGGCCGCCGATCGCGGCTCTCAGGCTAAATGTAAACACAAGCGGAAATAATCCGCTTTGTTTACATTGTACGGCGCTGCTGCGCAGCAGCGCCGTAAGGCAGATCGGTGATCCCCGGCCAATCAGCGGCCGGGGATCGCCGCCATGTGACAGGGGACAGCCTGTCACTGGCTGCACAGGACGGATAGCGTCCTGTGCAGCCCAGATCACCAGGGGGGACAGGGAGGAGAGGGAGGGGGGAATCTCGCCGCGGAGGGGGGCTTTGAGGTGCCCCCCCCCCCGCAACACCCATCAGACAGGAGCGATCAGACCCCCCCAGCACATCATCCCCCTAGTGGGGAAAAAAGGGGGGCGATCTGGTCGCTCTGCCTGCACCCTGATCTGTGCTGGGGGCTGCACAGCCCACCCAGCACAGATCAGCTAAAACAGCGCTGGTCCTTAAGGGGGAGTAAAGGGTGGGTCCTCAAGAGGTTAATAAGATTTGAAGGTGAGGAAGGAAGATAGAAGAAAGACGTAGAAGAAGAAAGAAGTGACAGATGAAAAGCAGAAGAATTAAAAAGAAGAGTTAGTGTAGGGTCAAAATTAACTACCCCCCCCGGAAGGAGTAAGACATCTGGAGAACCCCCTATTAAAGGGGTCTCCAAGATTCCTCATAAGCCCCCCAGAACATATGTACCCTTATCTCCTCCTGGGCACCATAGGAGGATATAGACAAGGGCTCTGCAGAAGAGGCTTTGTCTCCCCCTTTTTACAGAGCCCCCCATATCATGGACCATATGGTCCCCGCCGGCCCCCTCTCCTCCGTACCTGTTGCGTCATAATGCTCTCTCACAGCAGCGCGTCTTGCAGCTGCTGGGAAGAGGCAGAAGCACGGCAGTGGCTCCCATGGTATTGGCGATATACATTGTCACTACAGGAAGCCGCAGTCCTGCTTCAGCCTCTTCCCAGCAGCCGCAGGACTCGCTGCTGTGAGAGCGCATTATGATGCCACAAACACGAAGGAGAGGGGGCCCAGCGAGGACTGGAGGAAGCGGCCGCCAGCTCATAACAAGGTAACAAAGCGGCGGCCATGGGAGTTGGTGGGGCGGGCGGAAATGCCACTCTATGGCCCATGCCACCTGATGCAAACGCGTCACTTGGTGTCATGGGCCAACTGCCCCCGCGCACGGGACACAAAAGCATCACTGAGGCGCATAGCTAATATTTACTCTTAACGTTCGGACGTCACTCAGGTGAGGTTGGAAATTGAATTTGCCAGTAAATCCTGAACGATGTGAGGTGATAAGAAGCTTGCACATTTTGAACTTCTTATCACCTTGAATTGCATATGACCCCTTGTGTTTGTTACAAGTAATAAGAGTGGAAATGAAGCCCTAGCTTAATTTTAAAAAATTTATGAAAATCAAAATTCTTCACTTACCATTTAAGGGCCTTGAAGTTTGTTAGTACCACGCATAGTAGATCAGGTATAAGAGGGCAGCGGTGAATGTGATATAACCAGGCTGTATGCATGATCCTGAATTCTAGGATTAAAAACAAACAAGCTTAAATTGAAATCCCATTTTCCTATAAAAATGATGTATCATATTTTTTTGGACTATAAGACGCTCCTGACCATAAGATGCACTAAGGTTTAGAGCATACATATCAAACTCCGGCCCGAGGGCCAAATTTGGCCCTCAGAGCTATTAAATTTAGCCCTCAAGTGGTTTCTCCACTTTGCATTATGTTTGCCCACTCTAGACCACCAGGGAAGCTATATTGGGAGGTAGAGCGAAAGCACTAAACACTAGGGAACTGTATAGGGGAGGGAGGACCACTAGACACCAGAGAACTTTATAAGGGAGGAAGGTGACCAGTATATAATGAGGTTGGCCTAAGACTTGGTCTCAGTGTACAAGTTTAGCCCACTACTAGGTCCCAGTGTACAATTTTGGCCCACTTAGTATTCAAGTTTGACCCTGGTTTAGAGGACAAAAACCAGGGGAAAAAGTGCATCCATGATGAAGGCAGGGACATCTTGTGGATTATGCCCCCTTTGTACCTCATACCCCTTTGTACCTATTGTGTCTCCCTGTGTCCTCCTCTGTCTCTCTTGTGTCCTCCTCTGTCCCCCATGTGTCTGTCTCTGTCCTCCTTGTGTCCTCCTCTATGCCCCTTTTGTGTCCCCTGTGTCCTTCTCTGCATAGGCACAGTACAGGGAGTCCCCAACATTGCAGCGGGTTGGAGGTTCATATTGGCAGGTGTTCACAAGTCAGGAACTCCCTGCATTTGGTCTATAAGAGACGCAGTTATTTTTTCCCCTACTTTTGGGGGTGAAAAAGAGAGTCTTTTAGTCCACAAACTACAGTACATAATATATTAGTGTTATTCCAAATATTTCTGCCATGTTGTTGCCACTTACAGCAGCCAACAAAAAGCTGATGAGATCTTACAGATTTTGGACAAGTTCATTTTCTCATGGGTGATTTTTAGCCTTTAGCTTTTACTCTTTACAAAAGAATTTCGTGGAAAAGACCTAAATAAGGATGTTGGTCATCCTCCATATGTGTTTGCACACTGTTTTGGCAGTTGGTCTGGGCACCTGTTTTCAGTAAGTGCTTTTGAAAATAAAGAAATAACTGAGAATCCCTTGTGAGGAGATGGACTAGTTCAAAACTTGTCAGATCTGTCAGATGTTTACAACCTTCTGCAAGTGACAAATAATTCCATTTGAAAAAAACTAGTTGATAATGTGTTTTACGCTGGGACAAATTTACACTTTATACATATGCAAACACATGTTTTCAAGCTTACAATTTTGCACAATAATGGCCCTTTAAGTGTTAGGAAGTGTTCAAAGTCAGGATGAGAGGTCAAGGTTAGGCATCAGGAAGTGAATACCATTGGGGGAAACGTTATATTAGACATCAGAAAGAAGTTATTGTTACGAGGCGGGGGTTAGGGTTAGACATCAAGGATGGGATTTAGCAGTAGGGGATTAGTTAGGGTTGTATGATCACTTGGGAATACACTATTAAAAATACCATCACAAACATAAAACAACAGAGTATCAGCAGTAGATTTGCAGACACTCCATTTATAGAAAGGCTGTCAGGGGCATAACCACAGTGCCCCGGGCCCCCCAACAAAATCTTTATGGGGTCCCCAGTAGACAAACCCCCTATTCCAGCATGTAGTGGCCAACAATCATCTCACTACTAACCCCACTCATACACACCTACCAAAGCCAGTCATTCAGACATTCTCCCAGCCCCACCCCCCATGCAGAGTAGCACAGGGAGCACTGAGATATTTGCCTAATACACTCTCCATTGGGCCTCCTTTTCTCCCAAGAGCAGCGTGCTGTATAGTGGCATCAAGTCATGTCATGTGTTTAGGAGCCAGAGGATGTCAGTATAGAGCTCCCAGAAGAAAAGGAGACCCAATGGAGCATGGATAGGTAAGTATCACAGCGCTCCCTGCAGGAGGGAGGTGGTGCAGGCTTCCATAGCCTCTAGTCTCCCTGCAGTTGTGGGGGCAGTTGTGGGGGTTGCCGGACCAATAGTTAAGCCAGTGGAGCCAGTGAATCAAAGCTGGGCCAATTTCATACATGCCTTAAAGGACAACTGAAGCACTCTCACTTGGAAGCTGCCATATTTTATTTCATTTTAAGCAATACCAGTTGCCTGGCTGTCCTGCTGATCCTATACTTTTAGCCAGAGACTCTGAACAAGCATGCAGAAGATCAGATGTTTTGGACATTATTGTCAGATCTGACAACACTAGCTGCATGCTTGTTTCTGGTGTTACTCAGACTCTACTGCAGCCAAATAGATAAGCAGGACTGCCAGGCAACTGGTATTGTTTAAAAGGAAATAAATATGGCTGCCTCCATAGCTGAGGAAAACATTAACATATTGCTGATCTACCGCCCACCAGAAAAATACTCAGACTTCCTTGAGGAACTTGTAGACCTCCTATGCAACCTAACACTGGAACACCCCAGATGGATTGTTCTTGGAGATTTCAATACATGGGTGGACGACTCCTCCTCACAATTTGGAAAAGAGCTACCTCGTGCCTTACATGAACTGGGCTTCCTCCAATCAATCAGCTCTGCTACTCACAGGAAAGGTCTCACTCTGGACCTTATATTCCATACTGGGCTGTCAATAGCCAATGTGGAAATTAATCCTGTTGCCTGGTCAGACCATCACACTATCCACTTCTCCCTCTCAATACCAGCCGTCAAACACCAGGTCAAGAATCAAATAAAATATCGCCGCTTAAAAGGGCTAACACCTCAACATATCCGAGATAACCTTAGCTTTGATGAATTGACTGACTCTAGCTTGGACCCTGATACTCTGGTGTTTAAATACAACAAATGTGTGTCCTCCACCTTTGAGACCATTGCTCCTCTGCGCACCAAATATCTTACTCCACACCATCATGCACAGTGGTTTGATAACGCTATAAAAGAGCTGAAAAGACAAGGCCGAAAACTTGAGAGGCTGTGGCACAAATCTCAGTCCCCAGAAGACAAACATGCCTTAATCTTCCACTTGAAGAGCTACCAAAAGGTAATCACGGGAAAAAAATCATCCTTTCTATCACAAGAGATTGCAAATGCAGTTAACAAACCAGCCCAACTGTTTCGCACAGTGGAAAAACTCTGCAACCCAGCATGTCAAAAACTTAATATCGAGTCTTCAAAGGACCTCTGTGACCAATTTGCCCATTTCTTCACAGACAAAGTCTCCGCTATAAGGTCCGCCATCCAACTTACAGCATCTGAGCCTAATATAGCGCCGAAGACCATTAGCAGAGACAACGTAACACCTTGGTCAAACTTCAAAGAAATTGATGAAGAAGTCACATCAAGCATCCTCCTTCACGTCCGCCTAACTACCTGTGACCTGGATCCTGGCCCAACACAGTTCATGTTGAACTGCCCCGACCTGTTCGTACCGGTATTCCTCAAAATTGTTAACTGTTCCTTACAATCAGGGATATTTCCTGCTTTACTGAAGGAAGCAATCATCAGGCCTCTCCTCAAAAAACCCTCCCTGGACCCAGATGCAATGACCAGCTACAGACCTGTCTCTAACCTCCCCTTTCTGGGAAAGCTAATTGAAAAAGCTGTATACCTCCAGCTAGAAGCCAAAATCCTACAAAATAACAGTTATGACCCATTCCAGTCTGGCTACAGGAAACACCACAGCACTGAAACTGCCCTCATCCAAATATGCAACCACCTGCTCATGGCAAGAGACAGAGGAGAGTGCTCGATCCTCATACTGCTAGACCTTTCTGCAGCCTTTGACACAGTTGACCATGACATCTTGATAAACAGGCTACAGGAATACTGCGGCATTGATGGCATAGTACTTCAGTGGTTCCAATCCTTCTTGAGTGGCAGAACCCACAAAGTGTCTATGGGGCCCTTCCTGTCCACCCCTGTAACACTTAAGTATGGGGTGCCCCAGGGCTCAATCCTCTCTCCCCTGCTTTTCACGATTTACATGCTACCGTTGGGAAAACTAATCCAAAAACATGGACTGACATACCACTGCTATGCAGACGACACCCAACTATATCTTTCCTTCAAGCCTGGTGTGACAGACCCAACTCTAAC